>NC_142028.1:35596730-35902105 GCF_982192425.1 Myodes glareolus
TGTGTGTGTGTGTGTGTGTATTGCTGGAGACTGAACCCTGGGTCTTACACATGTTAGGGCAAGTGTACTACCACTGGGCTCAGGACCAATTGGGATTTTTTTTAGTCATGCCAAGTTCTAGGAATCAAAACCAAGACTTTGTGTACATTAGACAAGCATTCCAATTGAACTACATTCCTAGCCCGTTCCTCCCTCTTTCTTTCTTAATTTAAAAGTTTTTTTCATTTCTCTTCTCCCTCTCCTTCCCCCTTTCTTTTTAGCCAGGATCTCACTGCATTGCTCAGGATGGCCTTGAACTCCTGATTCTCCCACTTCTGCCTGGCTAGTGCTGAGATTTTAAGCGTATGACAATGTGACACAACATCTAGCCAAAACTTTCATGGTTGGGTTCTTTGTTCAGGCCTGGAATTCTTTTGTTTTCTATTTTGTTGTTGTTATTTGTTTTTTCTTTCTGCACATGAGATGCTGGGCATCTCAGCATCTCCAGCTGCTAGTTCAGCCTATGCCCGCCAGCATGCAGTTCTTGCTCAGCAAATGCCTGTTCCAGTTTAACTTACATAGACAGAAGCAACCCCATTCCTCTAACAGGCTTTCTTTTGGGCCACCAATCAGCTCCCAAATCATGACATGGACACTTAATATTAATTATGAATGCTCAACTTTATTTTATGCTTGTCCCACTAACTCCTATAAGTTAATTTTACCTGTTTCTCTTGTTTTGCCCTGAGACTTTTTACCTTTCTTTCATTCTGTGTGCCCTACCTTCACTGATTTCTCCACGTCTTTCTGTTTGGTGGGTGCCTGGCTGGCTGCCTGGTCCTGGGTGTCTCCCTTTTTCTCCCTCGTTCTCTCCCCTCTTCTCCTACTTATTCTCTCTGCCTGCCAGTGCTGCCTATCCTTCTACTGCCTACCTACTGGTCGGTCAGCTTTTTATCAGACCAATCAGGTGCCTTAGGCAGGCAAGGTGAAACAGCAACACATTGTTACATAATTAAACAAAAGTAACACATCTTTACATTGTTAAATAAATACAGCATAAACAAATATAACTTCTTTGCCTAGTTAAAGTAATATTCCATGACACGCACCCACCTCTAAAAAAACAAGATCTGAAGGAAAAGGGCTTAAGAGTGGCTCAGGGATTAAGAAGTCTTTCCGAGGACCCTGCTCCTTTCCCAGCACCCACATGGCAGCTCACAGCTGCTTATAAATCCAGTCCCAGGGGATCTGTTGCCTTCGGCTAGCCTCCTTGGGCACCAGGGACTCCCATGGTGCAGGAGCATATACATACACATTGAACGTAAATAAATATATCCTTTAAAAAGAAAAGATCCTGGTGGTGGTGGTGCATGCCTTTAATCCCAGCACTCAGGAGGCAGAGGCAGGCGGATCTCTCTGAGTTCGAGGCCAGCCTGGTCTACAAAGCAAGTTCCAGCTCAGCTAGGACTGCTACATAGTGAAATCCTATCTCAAAGGAGAAAAGAAAGAAAGAAAGAAAGAAAGAAAGAAAGAAAGAAAGAAAGGAAAAGAAAGAAAAGAAAGAAAGAAGAAAAGAAAAAAAACCAGTCTACTGGTGCATGTCTGTAATCCCAGAACCTGAGAAGTGGAGAACAGATTCACTATTCAAGGCCTCAGTTTTCTGTATAGCCAGTTGGACTACATGGGTCCTTATCTCAAAAAATCCTCCACCCCTAACCTCCAAAGAAGAAAGTTTGATTGTCTGTGCAATTTTCGCATACATCAACACCAGCGGTTCTCTGTCCTGACTTTCTGGCTTTTGTCCCTGCATGGGAAGAGTCAGTGTGAGCTAATGAGGGAAACCAGCACTGTAGACCTGGATAACAGCGACAGTGGCAGAACTTGAAAGGAAGGTTTTGCCACCCAAAGGCTTAGTCATCCAATGAGCCTTGTTCTGTTAGCATTTTGCTAATAAAAAGAAGTGCAGATTAGGCACCGCCTCAGCGCTACTCATTCCAGGTGCTGAGGGAGGTCTAAGACACGTAGTTCTCCTGCTTTTTTGCAATGCGTGGTATAATTTTTATTGTACTGTATTTTTTTTTCTGGTCTCATGTTTGAATTGTAAGTAGCAGGCATAAAATGATGATGACCATGTACTTTATGTGCTTTTGGTTTGGGCTTTTTTTCCTTTGTGGTGCTCATGTTGAATGGGCACATAACCCTGAGCTCTCCCTTCAGTCCAAGGGCGATGTGGTCAGCCATTATACTCAGCAAAGCAATACTTTAGACTCACAATCTTCCCGTGCAAGTTAAGGACAGTTTTGATACCTTTTTCCTTGTTTTTTTTTTTTTTTTTTTTAAGACAGGTTTTCGTTGTAGCTATCAAGCCTGTCCTGGACTTAGCTCTTGTAGACCAGGCTGGCCTCGAATTCACAGAGTTCTGCCTGCCTCTGCTTCCCGAGTGCTGGGATTAAAGGCATGTGCTACCACCGCCTGGCTAGTTTTGATGCTTTTTAAAAGTTTTTTTGGGGAAGACTGTATTTATTTTTATGTGTATGGGCATATGTATGTGCACCACTGTGTGCAGTGCCCATAGAGGCCAGAAGACGACGTCAAGCCCCCAGAACTGGAGTTACAGTGGATTGTTAACTTCCATGTGGGTGTTGGAATCAAATCCAGGCTCTCTGGAAGAGTAGCAAGGGTATTTAACTGACGAGCTCTCTTCCCAGCCCCTTGCAATGCCTTTTCCAAGATAATGAATTTATTAAGATGCAGTTCATATATATGGCTGACTCTATTTTCCAAAGATGGCTGCAGCCATAGTTCCTGCCACCTAGGACTCAAAGTAACTTCACTTTCCCCATAGAGAGGTGACATCTTTGTTTTCTCTTTTTGATGGTGGGTATGGCTGTGACCATTTTACCCAGCCCAGAGACCGTAGGTGAGTTCGCAAAGAACCAGGCTGCTTCTGCGCTGCATGCTGGCACTCTGCTCTCCCAGGTGACTGTGGTAGGCTTTCCTGCAAGACATACCACACAGCACAGAGGATTGCATGTCCTGGCCCTGGGGGGAATTGATACTAGACCAGACGTCTGCCCCTCCAAACTTCTGCTTTCCTTTTCTTTATTCCCTGCCCTGAGAGGTGATCTCCCACCAGATGATGGTGTGGTGTGCTGCTCCCCAATACACCGTGTTAGCCAGTCACACTCTATGCTCTTGATTGTTCTGCTTGGCCTCTTGCCCTTCTCTCTGGAAAATTCCGACTCATCCTCTGATGAGCCTCGCCCCTGTGGAGGCTTTCCTGACCCACTGTGGCAGAGGCCATCCCTCCCTTCCTCCTCTGGGTGCCCTCACACTCACCTGGTGGGGTAACTGTTTATTTACATGGCTGTCTCTCTCCCAGCACCCAGCCCAGGCAGGGCCCACACTCCAAACTCATTTGTGACTAAAATTAAACTCACTGGAGAGGCAAGATGGCAAGGAAGGGCCAGGGCGTGGGTGTCAGACTGGCTATGACTCTGTCGTCTGTCCTCACCTTGCTAGCTCCATCTCCTCCTGGCTCCTTCTGTCAACATGCTTGCCTTTCTCCAGTCTCCCATCGCGGCCCTTGCACATACCCTTTCAATTGCTCACAGTGCTTTTTCCCTGGCCTCTTTTCATCCTCAGTGCCTATCTGAGCTACCATCTAAGGGAGACCAACCTCACCTCTCCTGAATCCCATCCTCTCATCCGCAGCATCTTCCTCGCCAACTTCAATCTCACAGGCACACGACTCGCTTGTTTGGTGCTATTTTGTTGCCTTAGCCCCCTTGAGGGACTTTGGCCTGCTCATTGCTATGGGCCCAATGCTAACTAACACAGGGCCTGGCATGGCATATACCTGACATTACATACATGTTTAAGACAGGTTTTCTTTATGTACCCTGGGCTGGCCTGAACTTTCAGTTTTCCTGCCTCAGCTTCCTTAGTGTGGGATTATAGGTTTGCACGATCATGGCTGGATTTTACATGGATCTTTAACTGAATGAGGCAAGGACAAATGAAGGGGGCCAGATCTCTACCCTACATTTACCATCTTCATCCTTGCATTCATTATTTATAGTCTCTAAAGGATCCTCACTTGAAAATGAGGCCTTTCAACGGCCGTGTGTTGGAGAGTATGGGAAAATGAATGATAAATGACAAGGCTTATGAAAGACAGATACTATTTTCTTTTTCTTTTGTCTCAAAAATAACTTTTTGTATTAAATTTCTCAGTTTTATGTGTATGGTCCCTAAGAAGGTCAAAAGTGGGTGTTGGATCCCCTAGAACTGAAGTTATGGATGGTTATGATCCACCATGTAGGTACAGGGAAAAGAGTTCAGATCCTTTCCAAGAACAGCAAACGCTCTTTACCACTGAGCCAGCTCTCCAGACCCTCAAAAATGTGCTTTTGTTACCAGGCTTAAAGCTTGAAGCATCTTCTAAAAGAAATTTTACTGAGCTATAAAAAATAAGAAAAGTATACCTATCAGTTTTCACATCTATACACAGTGTTGCCACTTCTGAAGCTGGGAACATTCTAACAGTGGCCAAGTCTGCTTCTGCCTTTGCTCTCACCTTCTGTGACATCTTCATTCTTTCCCTCCTGACACCACTTATTCAAACTGTTTACCAGTCCCTGCCCCACCCCCACCCCAGAGCCTCTTGTGTGTCTTTCCTAACTAACTCTAGCATGCCTACCAACAAGCTTGGTCTTCAGGGTGGGGACATGCAACCCAGCAGGGTGCAGAGTGTTTCCCCAAACCCCACTCTTAGATATCTCCTCCAGAAAATAAAAAAGGAGAACTTGGGGGATGGTTCAGTGGCTAAGGCATGTGCTTCTCATGCACAGGAACTGAGTTCTACTCCTAGTACCCATCTATACAACTCCCATTGGGCGGCTCACACCACCTGTCAATCTGGTTCCAAGGAATTCAACGTCCTCTTCTAGATCCCAGGGACACCTGCACTGACATGTACATGCTGCCCCTCTTGGTGTACACACGTAATTAAAAATATTAAACAAAACAAGTAGCCAGAAGCATTCCTTTAATTCTAGCACTTCAGAGGCAGAGGCTGATAAATCGCTAGGAGTTCCAGGTTGGCTAGGTTTACACAGTGAGGTCCAGGCCTGCCAGGGCCACAAAGTGAAAGCTTGTCTCAAAAACCAAATCAAAACCAAGTCAAACCAAGAAAATAAAGGAACCTAAACATATATTGTAATGATTACTAATGACTGCCAACTTTACAGGCTCCAGGGGTTCTCAACCTGTGAGTTGTGACCCCTCAAGGGGTCATCTAAGATCACTGGAAAACACATTAAAGTTAGTAACAGTAGCAAGATTACAGTTATTAAGTAGAAAAAAAATAGTTTTATGCTTGGGGGTCACCACAACCCGAGGAACTGTACTAAGGGGTTGAAGCATTAGGAAGTTTGAGGACCACCGCTCCGGAATCATCTAGGAGGCACATCTCTGGGACTGTCTGGGAGGGAGTGTCTAGAGTGGGTTAACGGATGTTGGAAAATCCATTCTAAAAGTGACAGCATTTCATGTTGGGTGTGGGGGGGTCTCAGACTGAATAAAAATAAACAAAAAGTGAGGGCTGGGTGGTGGTGGCGCACACTTTTAATCCCAGCACTCAGGAGGCAGAGGCAGGTGGATCTCTGTGAGTTCGAGGCCAGCCCAGGCTACAGAGGGAGTTCCAGGACACCAGGGGCTGTTACAGAGAGCCTTTGCCTTAGAACCAACAGTGATCAGGGGCTTGCCTTCACCTGTATTCTGACTGTGGTCAGGACACAACCAGCAGCCAGAGCTTTCCCACCACAATGGACTGTGTCCTTGAACTGTCAGCCAAAATAAGCCCTTCCTTTCTTTTATTATTACTATTTTTATCTATTTATATGTAAGAACGTTTTGCTTGCATGAATATCTATGCATTATGTGTCTGGTGCCCAAAGATATCAGAAAAAAGGCATCGGATCCTCTGCAACTGAACTTACGGGTGGTTGTGACCATCTTGAGGGTGTTGAGAATTGAACCTGAGTCCTCTGCAAGAGCAGCTGGTGCTCTAACCACTGGACTGTCTCTTCAGGTCTCTTCCTTTCTTACCCTGTATTTGTTCAGTATTTCGTCACAGAAACCAGAAAAGTAACCAATACAATAGTCGAAAGATGGAAAAGCCTAAATACCCACGGTTCTCCCAGGTACAGAAGATCTGGTATAAACTTATGATGAAAGAGTTTAACACTAAAGATGAATGAAGCGTTGGCACACATGTAACACAGATGAACTTGAAAACAGACTAAGTGAAAGAATTAAGTCTTAAAAGGCCTCACACGCTATAAATATCCATGCACATAAGATAACCTAGAAAAAGTTAAGTCTGTAGTAGCAAAATGAATATTGGTGGTTGTCACTGGGTGGGAGCCTTGTGAGACATTGCTTAGTGGGCAGTTTTATTTCAGAGTAATGAAAATGTTTTGGAACTAAAGTTGTGGTCACACAACACCATGAATATACTAGATGCCAATAGATGTTTACTTAGAAATGGTTATTTAAAAAATATTGTATAATGTTTGTTTGTAAGTGTGGCCGCAGGTTGCACATGTACCACAGGGTACTCAAGGTCAGACGACAACTCTTGGGAGTCTGCTCTCTCCTTCCATTGTTAGTTTCAATGGTGAGAATAATACCACTACCGCAATTTGAACCCAATTTGAGGCAAGCTTGATTTTTAATGGGGTGTACCCAGGAGCTAGCTGGCCAGCGACTGCCTCCTAAGTTGGGTTAAAGGCAGCAGCTCCCAATCCACCTTTTGGGCCCCTTATAAGGAGTAAAGTCAGGCATAGTTTTACAAAAGGGAGACCATGGTGCAATAAAAAAAAACACTTAAAAAAATATATGATTACCCACCATGTGATTAGGAACGGTCAGGGTCACGGTGTTCTCAAAAAAAAAAAAAAATCAAGGTCATGGGTTAGGGAAGGTCAGGTTCCAGAAACTGAGCTACTGAAGTCCCACAGTAAATAGAAACCTATTTTTAATAATATAGCATAATAGCTATAAATAGCTGGTGCCTTTAAAATGGAGTTAGGCAGGTTCCTCATCATTCAGGGCTCAGAGGACTTAATTCAGATCATCAGGTTTTATTCTGCAAACATTTTACTCTCTGAGAGCCACCTCGCAGGTCACAAAATGGCTACTTTGGAAACAGTTACAAAGAGGCAGGAGAAGAGAGGCGGAGGCCAGGTCCGGATTAAAAGTGAGTCCCTATTTCAAGGGGAACAAAGAGAGAGGGGAGAAAGAGGAGAGAGAGAGAGAGAAAGAGAGAGAGAGAGAGAGAGAGAGAGAGAGAGAGAGAGAGAGAGAGAGAAAATAACGTTGACGATGTCACAGTGCCCTCCAGGTGTCTACCTAACCAGACTGTACGAAGGCGCACCGTGGGCCATACCGGCCCATCAATCAAAAGATCTATCTTCTTGCCATTTTTTTTTTTTTTTTTGGAGACAGAGTCCCATGTAGTTCAGCATGAACGTGAACTCCTGATTCTCTTGCCTTCACTTCCCAAACGCTGGGGCTACGATGTGTAACACCAAACTTTTAGTTTTTGGTCAATCCGATGAACGACAGTAAAACCTCGATTTACAAATGCGGAACCCGAGGTTTAATACAGTATGAGGGTTTTCCCACAAAACCCGTAAGCCGCCATTCTCCACGGGTGTCAACTTCGGAGAGGAAGCGCTCAAGCTGGGCTCCGTGCCGAGTGTCACCAGGCTCGTCTGGTCCTCCGAGGGCCTAGCGGGTGGCCGGACCCGGGCAGCGACCACGACCACTCGCCTCTGGCCAGACGCCGTCACCCATAGACACCCCAGGCTCAGCCCCGAAATGGCGGCCGCGGTATCGCGAGGCCACGCCCCCGGAGGCGGGGCCACGTTCCAGGCCCGAGCGATAGATCCCCGAGCCAAGTTTCAAACGGACACCCGAGCTCGAGAGCTCGCGCAGAGGCGGTGGAGCCCGCGGCGCCGCAGGTCGCGAAGACGAGCGT
This sequence comes from Myodes glareolus, assembly GCF_982192425.1. Classification (NCBI taxonomy): domain Eukaryota; kingdom Metazoa; phylum Chordata; class Mammalia; order Rodentia; family Cricetidae; genus Myodes; species Myodes glareolus. The sequence continues at coordinate 35,604,757 of NC_142028.1, forward strand.
CGAGCGCAGGGCTCGCTCGCCGGGGCGGCCGGAGAGCGTCTTCATTGCGGGTGCTTGCGCCGCCATCTTAGATGGCGGGAGTTAGAACCGAGCGAGCTTGAGGCGGGAAGACTTCTCTGCCGCTCTCCGCGGGCCCTCGGACGGGCCAGCTGGCCGGGCTTTGGGGCGCGTGCCCTGAGGCGCGGGGCGCTAGTGCAGCGATGCGGGGCCTGCCCGGGGCCCCGTCCCCCGGACTGGGGACGCGCCGAATGTGACCGCATCCCCTTCGTTCAACCTCCGCCGCCGCCGCACGACGGGACCTGGCGTGGCCCGGCTCCCTCAGGTAGGCCGCGGAGCTGACTGCGCGACTGAGGGGCGAAGGACCCGGCAGGCCGCTGTCACCCGGGTGGCGGGCCGGGCGCGGGCCGAGTGTCATGGCCGGCGAGCCAGTTTCCACACCCCTGCTCAGATTTCCCAGTGTTTTTCGGAAACGTGCCAGCGCCACCCCGGTGCCCAGCGCGCATTCCTCATATTTTGGCAATGGGGGAAAAATCCGCCCAGAGCTGCCCGGTGCCTGTGTTGTCACTGGGATGGGCTTGTTCTTTTTCTCTCGAGCTGCATAAGTGGGGGGAGCCCGGCCTTGCACCTCCTCTCGGGCTGCTTCGCTCAAGTGACACCCTTTTAGGGAAGACGAGGGAATCGAGGAAGGCAGCGAGAAACGGGTCAGTGCCCCGCCACTAAGGCGTGGGGACTTGGTCCGGGCTTCCTAATGGGAGGCCCAGGATGCTCGAGATCGGGAGCCGGGATGCCTTTTGTGTGAGTCGACAGCCGTCCAGGCTCTGCAGAGCCAGTGGATGCAGAGAGAGGAGTTGGAACATCACGGGAGGCGAGTCGACCGTGTTCATTCATTGTTCTCTCTCCGGGGCCCAGGGTGTGCCTCTGGTTTTCATTCTTTGTTAGTGGGTGGACTTTGGGATCTCGTCGGGACCTGGGGAGGGGGTCGGGTCTGTGTAGAGAACGGGGAATGAATTCAGGGCACGTCTGGATGCCTGCATTGCGTCCTGTGGGGTCTGTGGAGACGCTGCCCCCGGTGCTCTGGCTCCCGGGGCGTGAAAACAATGCGCAGTGATAAGGGTTGGTTTCTCAAGTGTTACTTGGGATTTAGAACAGTTAAGTGCGCACGGAGGGTAGAGAAGCCCCGATGTTCCTTGCTTGCTTCTCGCCGAGTTTGGAAGAACTTTGTTCGCTAGGTGAGGCAGAGGGGAGGGCATTGTCAGCGGAGGGATCAGCTGGCTACAAGGCGCGCAGGGGCATGGCCTCCAGGAGTTGGGATGAGTTTGGGGAGCAGCTAGTAAATGTGGGGTGCAGGAACGAGCTAGTGAGACATCAGGGTCCAAAAGAAAAGCTGATAGCTTGTGAAGGGTCAGTGTGATGGATGGTGGTGAACTAGTTCATTTAGTTTGTATTAATTAGCTTCATGTTGCTAATTTTTAACTGTTGGCTACTTTGCCCTCTCCCCCAATGGTAGTGAAGTTGATACAATTGAAAAGATTTACTTTGTTAAGTCTAGCTAACCAGTTTTAGTATTTGATACAAAATGTTTAGTGCTTGTTCACTTGGTTAATGGATTGGACTCCTAGTTCGAGATATTCTTGCAAGTTTTTCTAAGGTTATACGTGCATGTAAAAAATGTTGACTTCATAAACGTAGTATTCTTTCCTAATTCTGGGTTTTAAATCTCTGCTGAACATGTAAAACATGTTCCTAAACATACAAAATTGGCAGATTATGGAAAGCACCTGAAAAAGTATAGCATGAAAGTATTTTTAATTAACCCTATTTATACAGTGCAGTGTTTTCTTTGGACCGAGTCCCCAGGTTGCAGGCATTGTGAAAATCTCCAACCCAATGAACATTATTCTTAAATGGCTACTTCGATTAAGGCTTATGCTGAAGTGGCTACTCATATATAAAGAGACTTCAGGGGCAGTTTCAAAACCTTTGGTGTTGTGTACCACTGAAAACCACTGAAATTCTTTGGACTTGTTTTACTCTTATCTCTTCAAGGGCTAAGTAAGCTGTTTAAAATCCAGCAGCAATTTGACCTAGCTGATACTTGGAAAAATAAACCTGCTGATGTTTCTGTTCTGAAGGCTTATCATCAGGTCTGCAGGTCTGTGATTGTGCCCTGAAGTGGGATCAGGCAGCTTTGTTAAGGTCTCCTCAATAGTAGAAAAGACCTTGTGTGCCTGTGAAGTAGGCTTGACTGAAAGGCTTTTGAATGCAGTTGAAGGGATTTGCCCTAGTAGAAAAAGGACTGAGAACTGTATTAAAACCTTTCATTTATGACAGAAAGTATCCAAAACATACGAATGCTATTGCCTTACAACTACTCTGAACCCAGTTACTTTAGCCTCACAGCACTTTTGCTCTGAATATTAAACAACTTCACACCTTTGGAAGTAATTAAAATGTAACTATAATGCTAACTTCAAATTGCTCTTTTAGGAAGTCTGTTAATAAATGTATGATTACTTAATGTTTAAATTTCAGACAAAACTTTGTTAGTCACCTACTTCTTAAAAATTGGGAAAAATATTACATGAGAGAATGCTTTGGTATAATAGTAATAATCCTGATCTTGGGAGGAGCTTGTTAGCCAAGCAGCATGCCGTAATGTTGACTTGCAGAAGAGAATTTAAATACTGTTTCCAAAAGACAGTGAACAAATGGAACAGTGAAGGGTTTATGAAATCATAAAACCAAGCTTTGACTCGAAAATTTTGTTGTGTCATTTTTCTAAAGTTATATATAGACCATAAAAATCAGTTTCCCACCTCTGAAAAAAAATCAGGAATATTGGGTTCTTTTTGTTGTTGTTGTTGTTTTCCTTTTAGTTTTTTCGAGACAGGGTTTCTCTGGTTAGCCCTGGCTGTCCTGGAACTCACTCTGTAGACCAGGCTGATCTCAAACTCACTGAGATCCGCCTGTCTCTGCCCCCTCAATGCCGGGGATTAAAGATGTGCTCCACTACTGCCTGGCTATTTTTTTTTTTTAAAGGCAGGTTCTCACTGTGTAACCCTTGGATGTAGCTCACTATGTAGACCAGGTTGGCTTTTAACTCAACAGAGATCTGCCTGATTCTGCCTCCGTTGTGCTGAGATTAAAGGAGTAGGTTGTTTAGGAAGAGGTTGTTGAGGGTTTTTTTTTTCTGTTTTGTGCACATATAGATGAAGTTGCTAATTGTTCATCCAGTGGGTTCAAAATATAACACTAAATATTTATGTCAAGATTTCATTGATAATAATGAGATCTAAACTATGTCTGTAATCTTATAATAATAATGTCTGAGTGTTTTAGTTTGGCCTTCAAAGTTGTGAGTAAAAAGTCCTTAATTACACATTAAAATTGACACCTTTACTTTTTGTAGTGTTTGAGTCATTCTGTTACTTATTTGCTCCCAGAATTATTTGTATAGCTCTCAGTGACTTAATTTTATTTTTTTAACTGTACATGTATGGGTATTTTGCCTGCATTTATGTCTGTGAACAAGGTATGTGCCTGGTGTCTTGGAGGTCAGAAGAGGGTATTATCACCTGGAACTGAGGTTACAGACAGTTGTGCGCCAGCATGTGGGTGGATGCTGGGAACTGAACCTAGGTCTTTTGCAAGAACAGCCAGTACCCTTAACTGCTGAGTCATTTCTCCAGCCCCTTAGTGGTTTTTGTTGTGGTGATTGGCTTTTTTTTTTTAATTGTACCTATATTTTTGTGTGGCTGAGTGTATAGTGTGTAGTGTCAGTGGAGGTCAGAAGAGGGCATCAGATCCTCTGGAGTTTGAATTACAAATAGTTGTGAGCCATCGTGTGGGTTCTGGAAACCAAACCAGATTTTCCGCAAGAGCAGAAAGCACTCTTAACTGATGAGCCATTGTTCCAGTCCACTTGTTTTTTTAGATACATATTCTCAGGGCTGGAGAGATGGCTCAGTGGTGAAGAGCACTTGTGGCTCTTGCAGAGGACTCAGGTTTGAGTCTAAGCACCCATGTGGGGCCTCACAACTGTCTGTAATTCCAGTTCCAGAATATCTGACACCCTCTTCTGTTCTCGTGGGCACCAGGCACCACATGGTTCCCAGACATATAACAGGTCAAACACCCATACACACAAAATAAAAATAAATTAAATGCAGGCTTGTATTAAATACATGTATCTAGCCAAGGCTGGCCTCAAATTTGTGATCCTCCTGCTTCAGCCAGGAGATTGGGGATTACAGTTGTCTGCTGCAACACCTAGTGAATTTCAGATGTTTGACCTCTGAAATTACTCCCAGAATCTCAGTTTAGCTGAAGAAAATTGTCAAGTGGATGGTATTTCTTTGTTATTTAGCTTGGCACAGGCTATTTGAAGTTTTTTTTAATTGCTCACAGTATGTTAATTAGCATCACATTCCAATCAGTATACATAGTATATTTTGAAGAACACTTGACACGGTTTTATTTTTAGACTAGGTTTTAAAGGATTTAGCTGGGTGGGGAATTAACAATCCTAAAGAGCTATTTTAGAATTTGCAAATCCTTGTGATTTAGCAATGTTTACATTTTTGGATAACAAATGGGAAACAGCAGGCAATGAGAATGTTTTAAGTGAACTCTTGTATGGCACATTCCTTCAGAGAAGTGTTGTGATCTGTGCTGTGTAGTATCATCTGAACCTTTTTTTTTTTTTTTGAGACAGGGTCTCTCTCCACGGCGCTGTTTGTCCTGGAACTCGTTATGTAGACCCTGAACTCACAGGTCTGCCTGCCTCTGCCTCCCAAGTGCTGGGATTAAAGGTGTGCAGGCTTCATTTTCTTCTAACTATTATATATAATTTATTGTCATCCAATAGCAAGAGTAAGCATACTGACTAGATGAGTCAAGATGTTTGCCTCTCTGTTTCTTTTCAAACTACAATGAAGTATAAGTTCTCTGATTTCCTTGACTTTCTATATGGAGACTTGATGTTTGGGCAAAACATCTTTTTTTTTTTTTTTTCCTGTTTTTCTGGGTACAGTGCTGAGGATTAAATCTAGGGCTTTAAGTGGACTAGGCAAACTCTGTCATTAACACTGCCAGTCTCTTTGGCTTTCTTCAACCCAGTATATCAGTGTTGGGAGAGTCAGAGTGGTTAATAGTTATATCCATGATGACTTTTTGTCTCGTGTTTATTGTTTTTAGACAGGCTAGCCCTCAATCTTATTGCCTAAGCCTTCTGGGTGTTGGGATTATAGGCATGTAAATCATACCTGGCTTTTATTATTTCTTTGAGAATTTCATGTATGTTTTGATTGTATTCACCCCTTTCTCCAACTCTTCCCAGATCCACCTCTCCTTCTCTACCCATCCAACTTTGTGTCATTTTTTTTTCCCTTTTTTTAATCACCGGGTGGTTGTGCATGTCTTCAATTTCAGTACTCAGAGGCAAAGACAGGTGGACCACTGCGTTTCAGGATAGCCTGGTCTTCAGAGCAAATTCCAGGACAGCCTTGTCTATACAGAGAAACCCTGTCTCAAAAACCAAACCAAACTAACCCAAACAAAAAAACAAACAAAAACAAAACAATCTTTCAAGACCAATTTGTGCTGCCCAAATATTTTTGGGTGTGTGGTCTTCTACTGGAGAATGGTTGATTCACCCAGGCCTACACTCTTTCAGAAAACTTTCTCCCTTTCCTAGTAGCTGACAATTGCCAATAGCTCCCCAGCTAGGGGTGGGATTGTGTGCTCAATTCCTTTCTCCATGGTGGGATTTATTTGATCTGGCTTGAGTTTGCAAAGGTTTTGTACATATTGTCCCAACTTTGTGAGTTCTAATGTGCAACTGCCCTGTCGTGTCCAGAAGATGGTTTCCTTGTAGTCATCCATTGCCTCTGGCACTTAGACTGTTTGCTGCCCCCCTGTTCCTCAATCATCCTTGAACCTTGGAGGTGTAGTATGTGTGTTCCCTTTAGGACTGAGCATTCTGCAGTCTCTGCGCGCATCTTGGCCAGTTGTAGGTCATTGTAAATCACTGTGATCACTGCAAATAAAAGCTTCTCAGATGAGAATTGAGAGATAGATACATTGCTTTATGGGTGAAACAATAAATCACTAGGAATCAGTTTATACTGTGTTCATTTAGCAGCATAATAGTAGTAAATTTTCCCCTAGGGTCTATAATCTATCTAATCATAAGGTTCTTGGTTTGATAATGGTATCAGGTATTGGTTTTATACTGTGGATTGTGATTTAAATCCAATCAGAAAGTTGGTAACTCACATGCTGTTTGTGCCACCATTGCACAGTGTGCTGCACGTCTTGCTTGCCAAGGCTGCTCATTATTGTAGCTGTGTATGATTGATGATTGTTTTTCTCCTTCAGTACCATGCATAGCACCCTCCAGCCCTTTGAAAGCTAGCCAATAGGGATGAAGCTTCTAGCTCCATATCATCTTGATTTTGCCATATCTTATGGCTCAAGTATATGGTGTCTTCAGCAGTAAGTTCTCACTTTCAAGTTCTAGAGGATATCCAAGAGCAATGACAATATCCTATAGTGTTTGGGGGTGGGAGGTTCTGTGGGCCCTCATTAGCTGACAGTTCCAAAACAAGTAACCTTTTCTGGCCCTGGGATTTTTATTTTTATTTTTTATTAGTTAACTTCTGGTGTCTATTAGGGACATTTAACACATATTCTCCATTTTTTTTCTCTCTCTCTGTAGATATAGATATTTTAGAAAATTCCTATAGTACTAACTAGGTCTTTTCTGAAAGGTCTTTCCCATGTTTCAGGCCTTTCCCATGTTTCCTTCTCTACCCTGTTCTCTGTTTAACCCTTCCTGTTTCATTATTCTCTTTTAAGTCTTTATTCCCTTGAACTTGCTGTGCATCCAAGAATGGCCTTGAGCTTCTGATCTTCCTCTACCTTTCAATTGCTGGGATTACAGATTTGAGCCCTCACACCCAGTTTATGTGGTGCTAAGGATCAAACCCAGGACCTTCTACCCCAAATTTAAAAGTCATTTTTTTTTTTTGTCTTGTTTTTCAAGACAGAGTTTCTCTGTGTAGTTTTGGAGCCTGTCCTGGAACTCACTCTGCAGACCAGACTGGTCTTGAACTCACTTCGTCTGCCTCTGCCTCCTGAGTACTGGGATTAAAGGTGTGTGCTACCACCGCCTGGCTAAAAGTCATTTTTTAAAAATATTTATTTGTTATGTATACAATATTCTGTCTGTGTGTGTATGCCTGCAGGCTAGAAGAGGGCACCAGATCCCATCACAGATGGTTGTGAGCCACCATATGGTTGCTGGGAATTGAACTCAGGACCTTTGGAAGAGCAGGCAATGCTCTTAACCTCTGAGCCATCTCTTCAGCCCCTAAAAGTCATTTTAAATTAAATTTATTTATTTAATTAAAAAATTTAGATTTATTTATTTTTGCATGTATTAACATTTTACCTGCAGGCATGTATGTGTACCATGCATGTTCCTGTTGAATTCTCTGGAACTGGAGTTATGGATGAACCCATAACAACCCAACTATGTATGTGCTGTCAATTGAACCTGGGTTCTTTGTAAGAACATTAAAGGCTCTTTACTATGGAGTCATCTCTTTAGCTGCTAAATTTGAAAAATTTTGAAACAGGGTTTTACATAGTCCACAGGACTTTGAGTTTACTGCATAGCCAACTCTAACTTTGATCTAATCCTACTTCAGCCTCCTACATGCAAAGATTACAGATATTTGTTATCATCCTACTAAAAGTTGTCATTGTTATTATTTTAAGATTTAGTTACTTGCATGCATGTGCCTGTGAGAGTATATGCATGTGTATACAGATGCCTAAAGAGTCCCAGAATCATTGGATCCCCCTGGAGCTGGAGTTATAGGTAGTTGTTGGCTGACACAGATGCTGGGATTGACTCAGGTTAATGCTAAGTACTCTTAATCATTTACCCATCCCTCTAACACACATGAATGAAGGTCAGAGGAAGGAATCTATTCTTTCCTTCAATGTGAGTCCTGGGAATTGAACTTAGATCATCAGGCAAGCACCCTTAACCACTGAACCACTTGCTAGCCCTAAAAGCTGTTTTTTAAAGTACCTCGTAGGTGCAGGCACTCACTGAGAAGGGTACAGGGTGATGAATGCAAGTTTTTTTTTTTTTTGGTTGTTGTTTGTTTTATTCCCCCCTCCCCCCTTCAGAGATTCTCTGTAGCTTTGGGGCCTATTCTGGAACTTGCTCTGTAAACCTATCTGCTTGCCTCTGCCTCCCTAGTGCTTGGATTAAAGGTGTACACCACCATCACCCTGGGAATGCAAGTTTTTACCTTGAAGGGTTTTGTCTGGTGGAGGAGATTAACAGAATTTACTGTTTGTTCTTGCTCCTCTGAGAGTCACTCCCTGACCTTTTGCTCCTGTTACTGTTATTTACCATCCTTAATCTTCTGCATTCTTTCTGTGGCCTCTTGTTTAGCCACTTGTGAGCTCCTCATCTTGTTAGACAATAAACTCCAATGGCTGATTTCAGCTTCATGTTTGTTTATTGATATTTGTGAGGAAACAATTTTATTTGAGAGCCTGAAGGTTGTGTGAGAATGTGAATTTAAATCCCAACACCTACTTGCTGTTTCACAGTTATATTTGTCACAGGACAATTTGCAGGAGTACATTTTCTTGCCAGGTGGGTCCCCAGTATCAAACTGAGGTCATCAGATATTGTGGCAAATGCCTTTATCTGCTGAGCCATGTACTGACCAATTTTTTTTGTTTTTTTTTCTCCCCCCCCCCCTTTTTTTTTTGTTTTGAGACAGGGTATCTCTGTAGCTCTGGCTGTTCTGAAACTCCTGTAGGCCAAGTCATGTTTTGTTTTTAAAACAAGGTCTTGTTAAGAAATCACAGGCTGAATTCACAGTCACTTTCATGTCTTAGTCTCTTGAGTGCTGGGATTCTAAGTATTATGCCATCATGCCTACCAACACTAAATTTGTATGTGAATTTTTTGAGACATTATCTCTGGTTGGTCTGCAACTCTGTGTAGCTGAGGATGACCTGAATTCCTAATCCTCTGGCCTCTACCTTTGGAGTGTTGGGATTTCCCATGTTACATTATAGTTACATTATAGTTCTGTTGATTTATGTACTCTGTGGTGAGGAAGAATGTCATGATGGTGGGACCATATGGGAGAGGCTACTGAATTTGTGATAGACAGGAAACAGAAAGAGGGGCCCTGAGGATGATACAGCTCCTAAGGATGTGCCCTTGGTGACCTACTCCTTAAAGTTAAAAGAATCTCTCAAAAGAACATCACTAGCTGTGAACCAAACTTTCACTAAAGAGCCTTTCAGCCAAGGCAGAAGCATAATTCATATCCAAACCATTACAGTTTCTTTCTTTTCCTTCAAACTGACACAAAGTTCTGACTAAGTAGTCCAGGCTGGCCTCAAACTCTCAATTTCAAACTCTCCTTCTTTCCTCAGCATCCTGAGTTCTAGGATTACAAGTATGATATGATAGCACCTTCATGAGAAAGGCAAAACAATTTTTTTAAAAAACACATTATTATGTAGGACAGTTTGCAGGAGGCAGTTTTCTTATTTTATGATGTTGAACCTGGGGACTAAACTTGGGTTGTCAGACTTGGCAGCAAGTTCGTTTACTCGTAGAGCCATCTTGCTGGCTCAGATTGTGCAGTGCAGACAAGACTGGCTTTAAACTCAGAGATCTACTGAGCACTGGAACTAAAGGTGTGCATTACCACATCCTGGCAAAAGGATAATTGCCCCCACTCACCCTTCAGGTTTTTTAGATAGGGTTTCTCTGTGTAACCTTGGTTGGCCTGGAACTCTGAGATCCACCTGCCTCTGCCTTCTAAATGCTGGGATTAAAAGTATGCACCACACTACCCAGCTGTTTTTTATTTTTATTTTATTTTTCGTTTTTCAAGACAGGGTTTCTCTTTGTAATCTTGGCTGTCCTGGAACTTCCTCTGTAGACTAGGCTGGCCTCGAACCCACAAAGTCCACCTGCCTCTGCCTCCCAAGTGCTGGGATTAAAGGCATGTGTCACCACTGCCTGGCAAAAAGGCTAATTTTTTGAACTACTTATTGTGTATGTAAGGTTTGCCGCAAAAATTTATAATTTTTATGTGAAATACAGTGTGACACAAAATTAAGTCGTTAGTGTTCCCATGTGGTGAGCTTCAAGCAAGATGAGATAACAGTCGCTTTTGCTGCTTCTCCTTCTCTTCAGACATAGTCATTTTAGCTCCTTACTGTAGGTACCAGACTTAGCATCTCTATACTTTATTTTCATATTGTATAGTTTGATATTGTGTTAATGTTGTACTTAGTAAATGGATTGTTCATTTAAAAATGATCAGTTACGCTGGATGGTGGTGACACATGCCTTTTACCTTTAATCCCGACACTTGGGAGGCAGAGACAGGTGGATCTCTTGAGTTTGAGGCCAGCCTAATCTACAGAGGGATTTCCAGGACAACCAGGGCTACACAGAGAAACCCTGTCTTGAAAAACAAAACAAAACTATTTGTTACTACCTAAATAAATGAAGAAGTAATGACTGATTTGGAGCTGAGTTAAAAACAATTCAAAGAAAACCAGACATTGGGCTGTACCCTTGATAATCAATCCTAATTGATTCTGAGACAGAAGGATCACTAGTTCAAGATCAGCCTGACCTACATAGTGAGACCCTAGATGAGCCAGCTAACCAGCTAACCAAAACAATTAAAAAGATTTAAAGAGGATAATGAAAAACTCATTGTCTGGTGAGAGTTAAAATGAAATTGGTCCCAGGCATTTTTCATTGTGGAAACGATTGTTTCTGAACTAGTTCATTCTCAGTTTGTATTTTAAAATCAATCATACTTTAAAACAATAAAATCTACTTCTGGTACTTGAGTAGCTCATACTTGCTAACATTTAGAAGGATAGAGTGGTTCATTTCTTTATGCAAGTCTGTGTTGTCCAGTCATCTGATGAAGTCACCAGTTTGTGGCCAGAAATTGAGAAAGAGAGATGAGGAAACTCAAAATATTGACACATACTGACCACTTTGCAGTACAGGAGACTGCCCTTTTGGACTGGTTGGGAAACTGTAGCATAAGCCTTGTGCAAACTAGACCATTGCTATTTTCTAGCTGAGGTGATGAGATGAGGATCAGAGCAGCTCATGTTTGTTTAGCAGAAACTTTATTTGTGAGCACCCCCCCCCCCCCCGTGTTATATGCTCAATTGCATTGGCATTTTCAAACTAATTACTAGTATGGCTGGGGCAGACTGAGGGGCCACTAGCACTGGCACCAGGATTTATTCCTACTGCTTGTACTTGTTTTTTAGAAATGGGTTCTCTTTGGATGGATGCCTTGCTCAGTCTTGATGTAGTAGGGAGGGCCTTGGACCTTCCCCAGAGCAGTGTGCTTTACCCTCTCTGAGGAGTGGATGGGGGTGTGTGTGGAGGGGAATGTGGAGGGAATGGAAGGAGGAGACAGAGTGGGAATTGTATTGGTATGTAAAATGAACAGATAATTCATTTTCTTTTTTTTAAATAAAATTAAAAAAGCTAAAACTAATTTATTTTTAACTTTAATTTTTTTTTTTTTTTTTTTTTGTGTGTGTGTGTGTTATGTTCCCGTGAGTTCAGGTGTCTGCAAAGGCTAGAGGTGTTGGATTCCCCTTGAGCTGGGGTTACAGGTGGTAATGAACAGTGGGTTCTGGGAATTGAACTCAGATCATTCAGAGAAACAGTGCTCTTAACGAGAACCATTTCTTCAGCCCTTTCTTAGAACCTTTTTTGAGAGGGGGTCTGGCTATGTAGCACAGATGGGCCTTAAATTCAAGATTCTCCTGCTTCAGCCTCCTGCTGTTGCCAGTTTAATTTGGGGATGGAGTGGGAGAACTTATTCCTCACAGTATTTTTTTAAAATGTTTATTTTGTTTGATGTGTGCGTGTTTATTTGTATGTATGTCTGTGCATCACAAGTGTGTATCGTGCCCAGAGAGGCCAGAAGAGGGTGTCAGATCCCATGGAACTAGAGTTATAGACAGTTGTGAGCGGCCATGAGGGTGCTGAGAATTGACCACTGGTCCTTTGGAAGAGCAGCAATGCTTTTAAACCCTAAGCCAGTTCTCTAGCCCCTAGTGGTTTGTTTGTTTATTATTTTTGAATTTTATAGCCTGAACCTGGAACTTACTGTGCGGACCAAAATGGCCTTGAGCTCAAAGAGCTCTACCTGCTTCTGCCTCCTGAGTGCCCAACCTGGCTTTCTCTCTCTCTCTCTCTCTCTCTCTCTCTGTCTTTATTTCTTTGAGACAGAATTTCTCTATTTAACAGTTCTGGCTATCCTGAAAGTCACTTTGTAGATCAGACTGAACTCAAACTCAGAGTCTCCCAAGTGCTGGGACTAAAGGTGTGCGCTGCGCCACCACCTCCCAACTTATTTTCTCTTGATACTAAATTATTTTTATTTCTTCATTACTAGGAAATTAAAAGATTTTTGAGGAAATGATAAATTGAGACAGAGAGATATTTTGAAAGTTACATCGGTTGGTTATTGTTAGGAGTGTGTTCATCTCCTTCATAGTTTTTGTTTTTTGAGACAGGGTTCCTGTGTAGCTTTGGAGCCTGTCCTAGAACCAGCCCTTGTAGACCAGGCTGGCCTCGGACTCACAAAGATCCATCTGCCTCTGGGTTGTGGGCACAGCATGGTGACAACACTAGATGTGTACATGCCAAGTAGAAGAGACAGTAAGACAAGTAAGTCTTAAACCTAGATGTCAGTATGGATAATAAGAGTGTTTCTGCCAGGTGTTGACTTAGCTGTGTTACCTCACTCTTTCTCCTGCTTTCAAGCCAAGGAGAAACTCCTTACAGCAGATAATATTATAGCACAACTGTAACTTTAGGGCAGTGCCCAGTTATTCCAATGAATACGAATTGCTTTGTCTTGGCTAGCATTTACTAGTTACTCGACTAACATGAACTAATCATAGTGTATAGTTTAGCAGTTTTATAATTACATGGGATTTTATTTTACCCAGCCTATATTTATTACCACCACTGAGGAAAAAGTTCTTGGGAATGAAGGTTAAAAAAAAAATGACAACCCAGTTTTCATGTATGACTTAATATAAATTTGTATTATATCTTCACTAGATTTGCAGATTGTTAGCTACATGAACAGAAGTTCATAATTTTAATCTATCTTTTATTACTTAATGGCTAAGAAGAAGGAAGGACCAAGTTAGAAAAATCATTGGGACTATGACTGCTTGAAGACCACTAATTTAAAGTCAATCCTTAATCACTTAGAAAAGAAGTGACGGTTTTTTGAATTAGAAGACAACTGCAAATTGCTAATGATATGTAAGGCATAGTCTGTATTCTCCTTTCTTTCATATGTCCCCAAGTAGTATGATACTAACAATACATAATAATTACCTCAAGTCCAAATTGATATAATTTAAATCAGTATTACAATACAGCTGTAATTTAAAACCTGAGGACCTGTTTTGTTTTGTTTGTTTTAAGTTGACATACATTCATTGTGCATAGTACTGGGTTTCACTGATTCTTAACTCTTAAGCTGTTACCTATTCTTTAAAACTTCACTTTTTCTTTTCAGGTGCAGAGGATTAAACTTGGGCCTTAACCATGTTAGGCAAGCACTTTACCACAGAGCTATTTCCTAGCCATAAATTTTACTTTTTCTTCAACTAAAAAAGAGATAATAATACTTGTGTTGCACAAGGATGGTGGCCCTTTGTTTGTCCCGACCATCCGGCTAGCTTACACCCGAAATTACCACACAGAAATTGTATTAATTAAATCACTGCCTGGCCCATTATCCCTAGCCTCTTATTGGCTAACTCTCACATCTTGACTTAACCCATTTCTATTAATCTGTATATCACCACGAGGTCGTGTCTTACTGGGAAAGATTCAGCATGTCTGATTCTGGAGACTCCATGGCGGTTCTCTCACTCTGCTTTCTTCCTCCCAGAATTCTTCTCCCTAAGTTCCGCCCTATCAACTAGGTCAAGGCAGTTTCTTTATTCATTATCCAAAGAAAGCAGCACACAAACAGAAGGAACTACTACACCATACTTGCTTTATATTGTCGTTGATGATGATGATGGACAATGATGATAATGACTTGGACAGGGTTTCACTATGTAGCTCTGGCTGGTCTGGAACTTGTGTAGACCAATCTGGTCTAAATCAGATACTTGCCTGCCTCTTCTGGGATTAAAGACACACACCACCATGCTTGGCTTTCTCTTGATTAATTCTATCAGTATTGTGAGAGAATGGAAAGGAGAACTAAATAAATTGTTTTCTACAGTTCTGAGTTTCTCTCCATTGATGAAGATTTTCTACAATCAATATTAGCCACATAGTATATTACCACATTCTCTGAAACTGGGATTTTTAAGTATAGTTAAGAATATTGGGGGTTGGAGAAGCAGTTCAGTGGTTAGAGCACCAGCTGCTCTTGCAGAGAACCTGAGTTTGGTTCCTAGAACCCACATGGTAGCACACAACCATCTGTAACTCCAGCTCCAGGGAATCTGACTCCTCCTTCTGGCCATTATGGGTATGGTACACACATACACATAGTCAAATTTTTTTTTAAAAAAAAACAACCATTTTTATATCTTTTTTAAATCCCAGTTCTTCCCGCCCCTCATCTCACTCCTCCCACCTTCCCCTCAACCCATCCCACATCTGCTCCTCAGAGAGGGTATGGCCTCCCATGAGAAGTCAACAAAGTCTGTCCCATCACCATATTGAGGTCTGACCAAGGCCCTCCCCCCTGTGTCTAGGCTGAGCAAGCTATCTCTCCATAGGAAATGGGCTCCAAAACGCCAGTTTGTGTATTAGGGATAGATCCTGGACCCACTGCCAGTGGCTTCATAAACTGCCCAATCCACCCACTGTCACCTGCATTCAGGGGGTCTAGTTCTGCTCTGTGTAGGTTCTGCCGCAGTAAGTCTGGAGTTGGTGAGCTCTCACTACCTTGTGTCAGTTGTTTCTGTGGGTTTCCCCATCATGGTCTTGATGCCTTTGCTTATATTATCGCTCTCCTCCTCTCCTTTGGCTGTACTCCGGAAGCTTGGTTAGTTGTGGATCTCTGCATCTTCTTCTGTTAGTTACTAGATGAAGATTTGACAATTACAGTAGTCTTCAATCTGATTACAGGGGAAGGCCAGTTCAGTTCCCCTTCCACTATTGTTTAGAGTTTTATCTAGGCTCATCCTCGTGTATTCTTGGAAATTTTCCTAGTGCCAGGTTTCTCGTTAATTCTCTATCAAGATATTTCTTTCCTTGCTTTTTTTCTCTGTCCTTTTCCCAACACATAATCAAACATAAAAATAGTCATTAAAAAAAAAGAATATCTTTAGGCCAGATGTGTTGGTACACACCTTTGATCTCAGCACTTGGGAAGCAGAGAAAGGTAGATTTTTGTGAGTTCAGAGGTTAGCTTGATCTACATATTGAGTTCCAGGATAGCCAGAGCTACATAGTGAGACCAGTCAACTAACCAACCAACCAAACAAACAAAAAAAAACCAAAAAAGAATATCTTAACGGCCAGGAACGTAGCTCAGTTGCTAGAGTGCTTGCCTTCTTTTGATTTTGGAGGCAAGGGTTCTGTGTGTAATAGCTCTGGTGTGTCCTGGAATTTGCTTTATAGACCAGACTGGCCTCAGACTCAGAGAGATCCATCTTCTGGTGCCATGAAAGGTAGTTGTCAGGTAGGAAGCATTTAGGCCAACTCCAGCTCAAGGGTCTCTGGGCCCTATATCGAAAGTGTGTGATGCCTTCAGCAGTAGGAACTTAATTTTCACCCCTGGGGTAGGGGTGTGCAACCAAAGGCCATAATCTATAATATTTTGAAAATCTATTGGACAACCCTGACAAACAATTCAAAAAAAGACTTCTCATGCTTAATTTGGGTTTTTTTTTTGTTAGGTGGTCTTTGACTCTTGGAGGGAACATTGTCAGGCTAGATGAGATATTTTCATTTAAAACAAATACACACACACACATGTTTTATAGTTTTTTTTAAAAGGTAGTTAATAGTGTGATTTCTTATCATTTTTTTCAGGCATTTTAACTGTTATTTTACCCTTCTCCCTCCTGTATTTATCTCTCCCTTTTCTAATTGAGCCCCCTCTTCCTATTTCCCTGATCAAATCACTTGTACCCACTCTATTGTTCTTCCCACCCCAGAACTTTTGATTTCCATGGTTCCAGTGACAAATGCTTTCCAGAGAAGCAATTCCACAAGAAAACAGTTTTAAATTATTGTATTGTAGGTGGTATGTGTGTGTCCCTATGTATGTTCTTAGAGTCCAGAAAAGGTAGTTGTGGGCTGGTCTAGCAAAGGCTGGAACTAAAACTTGGTTCCTGTGGAAGAGAAGGTGTCATACTTAACTCATTAGCTATTGTTCCAGTTTTATCACTCTAAAAATAGCATTAGACTGTCACTAATCTGCCTTTTACTTTTTGCTTCTCTTCTCCCTCCTTTCTTTCCTCCTTCTCACCCCTCCCTCCCTCCTTCCCTCCCTTCTTCCCTCCCTTCCTTTCTTTCCTTTTTTAAGTTTTTCAAGACAGGGTTTCTCTTTGTAGCCTTGGCTGTCCTGGAATTTGTTCTGTAGGCAAGGCTGGCCTTGAACTCAGAGACCCACCTGCCTCTGCCTCCTGAGTGCTGGGATTAAAGGTGTTTGCCACCACTGCCTGGCTTTGTTCCCCATTAACAGTTCCCCTTCTCCCCCTCTTTTTTCCTGTGTCTAGCTGGTTTTACACTAATGGCTTCCAGACTGTCTTGTCCTTATCTTCCTGAGAAGCAGGTACTGTAGACACATTATGTGTGAATTTGCCCATTTGGGGACTTTTGTATGAACAGAGCCAGTATTTGGATTTTGGCTTAGCACAGTGTCTAAAGTTCCCCTGTGTTTTCACATGTGCAGTACTATCTCCCTCACTGTTCTCTGGATGTGGTTTGACCCAGCCAGCCAAAACTCATGTTGAAATGTAATTGCTACTGGCTTAGTATTGGGGGGTGGGACCTTTAAGAGTTGATTAGGTTATTAAGAAGGGTTAATGCCATTTTTAGGAGTATTCTTTTGCTGGTCTGGATTAATTACCATGAGAGTGACTTTTAAGAATTATTTTAGTTCTTGCTGAAGCCTCTGCTAACAGGGTCAGCAGTAGCTATGTTCTCCTCTTCTTCATTGTTGTGCTGTTCTGACTGTTGTGATCAACCCTGGTATAAACATGTTTAAAAAATAATTATTTTATTATTTTTTTTATTTATGTGTGTGCACCATGTACATGCCTAGTGCCCATGGGAGCTGGAAAGAAGCATCAGATCCACTAGAACAGGAGTTACAGGTGGTTGTTAGGTGCCATTTGGGTTCCGGGAACCAAACCCATATCCTCTAAAAGAACAGCCAGAGGGGTTGAGGCCTCCAGCCCCTCAAGAGTGACTTTTAAAGCATGAAGTGCCTGTGCTTTGTCTCTGGCATATACTGCTTTCCTTCTGCCTTTGGCCAGGAGCTGAAGCAAAGGTCCCGAGGAGACACTGCTGACATACTCTAGGACTTTCCAGCCTCCAGACCATGAGCCAAAATAAGCTTCTTTACCAGTTACGTCTCAGATGTTCTGTTGTAACAACAGAAAATGGACTTCACTCGTGTCTTCAGTTTTGCTTCTCCCAGTATCAGTTACCTGTTAGGTGTGGTCTTAAAATATAAGCTGGACAGTCAGAAGTGAAAATTCTTGACTTTTAAATTGTGTGCCATTTGCAGTAGCATGGTGAAACCTCAAACCATTGTTTCCTGTCCTTCCTGGTATGTGAGTCATCTTTTTGTCTGGCATACCTGTGTTCCTTATGCTACCCTCCAGTCATGTACTTGTTATCAGACCTCCTTGTGGTATTACAGGCTGGCACTCACATTACCGTTATTTTACTTAAGAATGTCCCATTTGCAAGAAGATATGCTAAAAAGAAGCTACAAGGGACCTAAGAAAAGGGAGCGTGCAAGTTGAAGGAGACTATTTGAAACTGTGAAGGAATAAGAGATCCTTGCTAGTTTTGCTGTTGTGCCTCATGGTTGCTGCTATCCTGCATGACAAGCTGGCCATGGGGGAGTAGACAAGAGCTCATTCATATTCCACATCCACTGGGGGTCTTGGAATATGCACGCACATGATAAGGGACTCCTACTAGCATTTATTTTTTTTAATTTTTGTTTCTTTTTTAAAAATACTTTTTATTTAATCTTTTTGTTTTTGTTTGTTTTTGAAGACGGGTTTCTCTGTGCAACAGTCCTGTAGACCAGGTTGATCTGGAACTCCTGGGATCCACCTGCCTCTGCCTCCCAAGTCAAGTGCTAGGCATTCACCACTTCCGCCCGTCTCTTTTTATTTAATCTTTGACAATATCATACGCATATATATTTTGGTCCTACCCTCCAACTCCTCGTTACTTTTTTTTTTGCTTTTTTTTATTGATATTTATTGCGCTCTACATTTTTCTCTGCTCCCCTCCCTGCTTTTCTCCTCCCCTTTTCAACCCTTCCCCCTTCCCCTTTCAACCCTTTCCCAAGGTCCCAATGCTCTCAGTTTACTCAGGAGATCTTGTCTTTTTCTACTTTCTACTTCCCATATAGATTATATCTATGTAAGTCTCTCTTAGTGTCTAAGTTCTCTGGCATTGTGGTTTGTAGGCTGGCTTTCTTTGCTTTATGTTTAAAAACCACCTATGAGTGAGTACATGTGATAATTGTCTTTCTATGTCTGGGTTACCTCACTCAATGTTTTCCAGCTCCATCCATTTTCCTGCAAAGTTCAAGATGTTGGGTTTTTTTTTTTCTGCTGTGTAGTACTCCATTGTGTAAATGTACCACATTTTCCTTATCCATTCTTTGATCAAGGGGCATTTAGGTTGTTTCCAGGTTCTGGCTATGACAAACGAAGTTGCTATGAATATAGTTGAGCACATGTCCTTGTGGCACGATTGAGCATCCTTTATATATATATACCCAAAAGTGATATTACTGGGTCTTGAGGAAGGTTGGTTCCTAATTTTCTGAGAAATTGCTACACTGACATCCAAAGGGGTTGTACCAGCTTGCATTTCTACCAGCAATGCAGAAGTGTTCCCTTTTCCCCACAACCTCTCCAGCATAAGTTGTCATCAGTGTTTTTGATCTTGGCCATCTTTACAGGTGTAAGATGGAACCTCAGAGTTGTTTTGATTTGCATTTCTCTGATGACTAAGGATGTTGAACATTTCCTTAAGTATCTTTTAGCCATTTTAGATTCCTCTGTCTAGGTCTGTACTCCATTTTTTTTATTGGATTATGTGATCTTTTGGTGTCCAATTTCTTGAGTTCTTTGTATATTTTGGAGATCAGACCTCTGTCTGATGTGGGGTTAGTGAAGATCTTTTCCCATTCTGTAGGCTGTCATTTTGTCTTGTTGACCGTGTCCTTTGCTTTACAGAAGCTTTTCAGTTTTAGGAGGTCCCATTTATTAATTGTTTCTCTCAGTGTCTGTGCTTTTGGGGTTATATTTAGGAAATGGTCCCCTATGTCAATGCGTTCAAAAGTACTTCCCACTTTCTCTTTTATGAGGTTCAGTGTGGCTGGCTTTATGTTGAGGTCTTTGATCCATTTGGACTTGAGTTTTGTGCATGGTGATAGATATGGGTCTATTTTCATTCTTCTACATATTGATATCCAGTTCTGCCAGCA
This sequence comes from Myodes glareolus, assembly GCF_982192425.1. Lineage (NCBI taxonomy): Eukaryota > Metazoa > Chordata > Mammalia > Rodentia > Cricetidae > Myodes > Myodes glareolus. The sequence goes on from NC_142028.1 coordinate 35,624,541, forward strand.
CTATTTGTTAAATATGTTTTCTTTTTTCCATTTGATACTTTTTGCTTCCTTGTCAAAAATCAGTTGTTCGAAGATGTGTGGATTGATATCTGGGTCTTCTATTCAGTTCTTATGCTAATACCAGGCTGTTTTCAGCAGTAGCTCTGTAGTAGACTTTGAAGTCAGGGATTGTGATGCCTCCAGAAGTTCTTTTATTGTACAGAATTGTTTTGACTATCCTGGGTTTTTTGCTTTTCCATATGAAGTTGAGTACCCTTCTTTCAAGGTCTTTGAAGAATTTTGATTGGCATTGCGTTGAATCTGTTCATTACTTTTTATAATCAAGTATAGCCAGTTGTTGCTTAGATAATGCCTCTTCTCTGTTTGCCACTTAATGAACATTTGGGTTATTTCCCCTTTTGGCTATTTGGAATAATGCTACTATGGACATTCTAATGTCCTAAGGTTATTAAAACCACTTGGGCTGGTTCTATGACTTAGCACTTCAGATGACTTGTTTTTGCAGAGGACCTGAGTTCAGTTCCCAGCACCCATAAGGGTTACCTCACAATCACCTGTAAGCCCAACACCAGGGGATCTAATATCTCTGGCCTCCACAGACACCTGTACTCACATGCATGCACCTTGCCTTCTAGATATAAAATAAAAAAAAGTTTAAAGATTCCTTGGAAGTCCCACAATTTTAGCTGGTTAAAAAATTGTTCTGAATTGGCTTTTGGAAGGTAAAAGAATAATTTTATTAAGTTTATGTTGTTTATTGATTTTTTTCTTTTAATTGAAGTTTCCAGATTTCTTGAACCTCTATTCTGAGAGTAGGACTACCTATCCTTATTCCCACGGAGGTACTGGAGATGTATAGCTCTTCCAGGAAATCTAAACTTAAGTATCAGTAACTTTAGTAATGTTTCATTTTTAATGATCAGCATGCCTTTCAAAAAAGGCATAATAGGTTCAGTTAACTGTAATGTTAAAAAAATGGTGGCAAAATATATGTAGAATGAAATTTGCTCGGTGTGGTAGTACAAACCTGTAATCCCAGCACTTGAGAAGTAGAGGCAGGCAGCCAGACCACTCTCCTACTTTGCAAGTTCCAGACCAGCCAGAATTACATAGAGACGCCCTGACTTTTTTGTTAGAAAGGATTTCTCTGTGTAACATTGCTGGACTAGGCTGGCTTTGAACTCACAGAGATCTACCTGCCTCTGCCTCCTTAATGCTGGGATTAAAGGCACGTGCCACCACTGCCTGGCAACCTTGTCTTTAAAAAAAGAAGTTAGGGCTGTAGAGATGGCTCAGCAGTTAAGAACAATGTCTGATCTTCTAGAGGACTTGGGTTTGTTTCAGCACCCATACTGGGTGATTTAAAACCACCTGTAACTCCAGTTCCAGGGATCTGATAACCTCTTGTGCCCTCTACAGGCACCAGGCATGCGCACATGTTGTACAGACATAAATGTAAATAAGTAAATTAAAGATACATGAAATAAAAAGTTAATCACTTTTAAAGGTTTATTATTATTATTATTAATTATTATTATTATTAATTTGAGACAGTGTTTCTCTTTGAGACAGGGTTTCTCTGTAGCTTTGGAGCCTGTCCTAGAACTAGCTCTTGTAGACCTGGCTGGCCTCGAATCAGAGATCCACCTGCCTCTGCTTCCCAAATACTGGAATTAAAGGTGTGCACCACCACTGCCCAGCTAAAACGTTTATTATTTTATGAGAATGTATGTGTTTGTCTTTGCAATACAAGCACTCTTAGGCCAGAAGAGAATTTTGGGTCCACCTGGAGTTACAGGTGGTTCAATCAAGGTCAGCTCATGTTACACTGAAAGTTCTAGGCTAGTCAAAGTTCTGAGTCAAAAATCAAACCAAAATGAGATTGTTTTGACTTCCCTGGGTCTTTTGTGTTTCCATGTAAATTTTAGGATCAGTTTGTCATTTTTCTACAAAAGAAATTGACCTGAGAGTTTGGTCTAGTGTTTGATTTTTCTTTTTCTTTTTTGCTTGTTTTTGTCACCTTGACACAAGCTAAATCTCAGAATAGGGGGCCACAATTGATTGGCTTATACACTAGCCTGTGGGTCATTTTCTTAGTAATTGATTGTGGGATGACCCTGGGTAGTGCCACCCCTGGGCAGGTGGTCTTGGGATGTATAACAAAGCAAGCCAGGAGGAGCAAGCCAGTAAGCAGCACTCCTTCTTGGCTTTGCTTTTTGTTCCTGTCTCAAGTTCTTGCCCTTACTTTCTGGATAATGGAATACAAGCTGTAAGATGAAAAACTCTTTCCTCCCCAAGTTGCTTTTGTTCATGATGTTTTATTACAGCAGTAGAAACCCTAATAAATGCCTGTAATAGGGACTGATCAAATGTGGAGAGTATTGCCTTTTTAATAGCAGACCTGTGTGTTGCTTTTGATATGTATGGCCCAGCATGCTCATGAGTGTGTCTGTTTTAGGTTTTTTGAACCTAATGCCCAGTGTCTCAATTTCAGATCAAGTTCCAGCTTGGAGTCTTGTCAAGATTGAGACTAGAGGGTGAGGAAAATGGCTGCTAAGTGAACATGGCTGTTTGTTTATGTATACTGAAGAGAAGTGTAGACTGTGAACAGTCAGGTGATCCCTGCTTCTGAGAGGTGTAGGCCAGAGAAGCTCCAGTTTGAGGCTTTATACAATGAGGTGCCCTGTCTGGAAAAAAAGGGGGGGTGGGGTGGGGGAAGCTATATAATTCTTGAAATGACCCTGTCTGCTTTGAAGCAGGAGAGAGGGTGCAGGCAAGGCACTTCTAGGCGCTTTATTTAGAGAGAGAGAGACTACTGGAGGTGCAGAAGAGTGGAAATGAACAGACAGGCTTTAGATCTGGTTGCTAGAATTTTATGATTTTTAGGTTTGTTTAAAAGCCTGGGAGTGGGGCTGGAGTTTTGACTCAGAGGTTAAGAAGTTAAAAGCACTGACTGGTCTTGCGGAGGACTGGGCTGTGGTTCTCAGTCCCTAGTTCCAGGGGCTCCAGTGTCCTCTTCTAGCCTCCCTAGGCACCAGGCACAGTGAAGGACAAAGCCATTTTATGTAAAGGACACTATTTCTGCTAGCATAGTGTTCCATTAACTTTAGCCTTTGTTTTCCTCACCTAACAGTAGAGAGCTGTTGCACTAAAAGTGTACATCACAGCACCCAGTAACAGTAATACCTCTTTAAATTTAAATTTTTATGTTTGTTTGTTTGTTGACTGGGGTTTCAGTCCTGCCCAGTTCTGCAGTCTTTCAGTCCCAAAGAAATACACAGAGGTCTACATTAATTATAAACTGATTGACCTATTAGCTCAGGCTTCTTATTAACTCTCATAACTTATATTAGCTCATAATTCTTGTCTGTGTTTGCCATGTGGCTTGGTACCTTTTTCGGCAAGGCAGTCACATCTTGCTTGCTCTGTGTTTGGCTTCCTCTGTGTCTGGGTGCTCTACCTCTACTTCCTGCCTGGTTGCCCTGCCTATACTTACTACCTGGCTACTGGCCAATCAGCATGTTATTAAAAATAATACAAGTAACAGGATAAAAGACCATTGTCCCACAGCATTTATTGCTTGATTTTGTGTGAGAGTGTGAATTTCTGGTTGTTTGTTACTTTTTACTCTTTGGAGTCCTGCCAAATAAACACACATGGAGACTTTTTCTTACCTATGAACACCCAGACTTAGCTTGGCTTGTTTCTAGTCAGCTTTTCTTAAATGAGCCCACCTATCTTTGGCTTCTGGGCTATTACCTTTCTCTCTCCTGTATACCTTTCTTTACTTCTTACTCTGTCGCTTGCTGTATAGCAAGGTGTCTGGCCCCTTCTTTTCTTACACCTTGATCTCTCTTGCCTCCCAATTCCTTTTTCTTCTATTTATTCTCTCTGCCTGCCAGCCCCTCCTTTCTTGTGCTTTGCTATTGGCCTTTTAGCTCTTTATTAGACCATCAGGTGTTTTAGACAGACTCAGTGACGTAGCTTTACAGAGTTAAACAAATGCAACATAAAAGAACGCAACACTTCTTTGCATCATTAAACAAATATTCCACATCATAGACACATGTAACACATTTTAAATTAATATTCTATGATGTGTGTGTGTGTGCATGCACACACATGCATATATATGTGCCATGGGGCACACACATGTGATGATCATAGGACAACTTGGTGCTAGGTCTTACCTTCCAACATGTGAGTCCAGCAGATCAAACTCAGGGTAGGCTTGGTGACAAGTGTCTTTACCCACTGAGCCATCTCACTGGCCCACACTATTTTTAAAAATTTTATTTATGATTATTGTGTGTTTATGATGTATAAGTGTGTACATGTGTTTGCTATGGCTCAAATGTGGAAGTCAGAGGACAACTTATGAGTCAGTTGTCACCTTCCACTGCAGGTTCTGAATATTAAACTCAGGCTTACATGACAAATGATTTTTACCCACTGAGCCACTTCACTGGCCCTGGTTCACAATTTAGATTTATTTCTTTTATGTAAAATCAAGGAACAACAATGTTATAAGCACTTGTAAGAATGTGAAAATTGAACGGAACTGCTAGGAGAGTCGCACATAATTCTAGATTTTCTGTACTGTCTGTAAAAAAAGGTAGCAATGCTTCTTTAGTTTGCTGTCTGGTCTCTCCATGGCTTTGAGCTGGAAAGAGATTAGAAAGTATTAAAGCCATACAAGTAAACATCTTCTAGCCAGCTGAGGCTTTCTCCCCCTCATGCTTCTGTTGGGGTCTTTGAGTTGTAGTCAGTGCCATGCCCCGTATCCCCTAAAGTCATCTTGTAAACCAGAGTGATGTGTGTCCTGTGTTTTGTGAAGTTCTGCCCTGTTGGATTATGTCACTCATATTCAGCCAGCAGGAAGCTCTCAGAACCCAGCACAGGCTTTACTGCTTTCTCTGTAAGTAAGGTTAAAGGGCTGTAACCTGAAGTTCCCAGAAAACCAAAGCAAAACAAAAAGTGTACCTGTGTGAAAGAGTCTAGAAGGCTGGCTTAGAACTTCTTTAATTGTGGAGAGTTAGAATGTGGCAGATCCTGAGTGAATTATCTTGGGCTACCTTTGGTTCCCTTAATAGCCATTTATTGCCCACACATGTATTTGGCCAAATAGTTTTGGTATCAGGTAAACCTCTGAACTGTTCTCTGAATGGATCACTAGACTCCACCCATCCCCAAATTAAGTGTAGTTTGGGTGACATCTGGAGCCTGTAGCAGAGCTCCCCCTTCTTTGTCTCCCCCTGCCATGTCCCCTGCCGTTGTACTTGGTAAGTGCTATGACAAATGTCTTCTTTCTCCTGCAGCCACCTCCTTGGTGAGTCATGTCATTTTGGACTGCTGCCACTCATTTTTGGCTCAGAATTCTTTTTCATTCCTTTTGAGAAGAGCTGTGTTTGCGTCAGCAGGGCCATAGGTGCACAGAAACTTATTATGTGGGTTATTTGCTCTTTCTCTTTTTCCTTAGAAGAAAAGAAAAAAGCTCTTGTGTAGGTAAGTATTGCTAGTGGTAGTTTGATATTTCCAGACTCAGGTTGTTAGGGGTTTCTGTGTCGGACACACATGTGTCATCCAGGAATTCCCCTCCTCTGGCCTACTGGGGATTTCCTTTGCTTTCTTTCCTGTATTCGATGTCCTGTTCATTTTCTCTCTTGACTTCTGTAAATAATGAGGTTCTTCAGAAAGGGACCATGGACAGTAAAACTGAAACTTAATTAATCGTGAATGTTAGAGAAACCTTTCTCAGCTGCTGCTGGTGGTAGCCTTTAATCCCAGCACTCAGGAGGTAGAAGCAGGTAGATCTCTGTGAGTTTGAACTTTGTGTTAGGATGGGGAAGCTCTATGTTCTGTGAGTCTGGTTACTGAGCTGGGGAGGAGACTGCTGGTTTTTACAGTATTGATTGGGTTAATGTCCCCTTCAGAATGGCCTTGATTGCCCAGTGTCTGGATTTGTCCCGTCTAGAGACCTCCTGCTAGTGTACCATCACGAAGAATCTAGGCCTAAGTCCTGGGCCTGCTAAATTAGGGCCTGATCTGTCTTTGTAGTCTATGCTGGTCTAGAATCAGGGCTTTCTCTACATGCCTCCTGCTATGGCCTAGTTTTGAGACAGGGTTTTATTATATTAGCTCAGGCTGGCCTTGAACTCTTCAGCTTCCTGCTTTGTCTCTGGAGTGCTGAGCATATATAGGCCTGTCTGTACTACCACCTGACCTCATGTGTTCTTTTTCTTTTTCTGGCATTCATTCATTCATTTATTCACTCATTCATTTTAGCTGATTTTGTATCACAGGCATCCTTGAATTTCCTGTGTAGCTGAGGATGCTTTGATCCTCCTGCCTTACCTTCCAAGAATGGAATTACAGGCCTGTGGCACCGTGCTCTGCTCTGGACAAGGCTTCTTATTATGGGGTTCAGGGATTCTTTGGGATTTAGGTTTTTGAATGAGTTTGTTCTTTCTTTGATTTTTTAAAAATGTATACAGTGTTTGCCTGCACATATATCTATACCACATTTGTGCTTGGATCCCTTGGAACTAGAATTGCATGTTGTTATGAACCGCTGTATGGGTGGATGGGAACAGAATCTGGATCCTCTGCAACAAATACTCTTCACTGAGCCATTTCTAGTTCTGTTTTAAAAAGACTTGTATAAATATGAAGTAGTCTCAAATTTGATACTAGAAAATAGGCCTGGGATTCTTAGGAAGGTTAAGGACTGGGATGTGGCCTGATGATAGAGTGCTTTCCTAATGCATTGGAAGCCCTGGATCCAGAGTGTGCTGGGTGGGTGGAAGGAAAGAAATGTTACACCCCCTAGTGTTGGTTATCTTCATCAGTCTGCATCTTTATCCTCTGTAAACTTGAGAAGCATTTGCTACTCTGAGAAAGATGAAGTAGCACATTTTTCATTTTTTGTATTATCCCTGCCCCCCCCCCGCCAGAGATGACAAAAAGTAGATGTCTAGTGACTAGTCAGTTAAACAATCTGAAAACTTAGCATAAAAATCACTGAAAGCCCAGGTTTAAGATGTAAGAAAGAGTCTTTATAGTTTTTCGTTTACCCAGTTTTTAGTGATATTTGTACATGAGGTTACTCTGTTTCTCCATCTCACTTGTCCTCTCCTTTCCAGGCTTTGTTTTTCTATTCTAGGCTTTTTCTTTTGCACCCTTTGTCCAGCTTTAGCCTGGGGTGACTGCCCACGTGATAGTTGTGCCATTAGCCTTTCCTGCTGCATCTGTATAGAGTAGTTGGACTCTTCCTGCAAACCCTGGGCTACTTTGCCATCTAGTGTCCTTGTACAACCTGAACTTTTCCTCTTGGGGCAGGTACATATTTAATTGGAAAAAGGAGAAGACATAATGCTCTTTGAAGTGTGAGAAGGTAAGGTCAGAAGTCACAAGAGAATTCAACTCCAGTAATGGCCGAAAGGGAAGATTTGTAGATAATTTTATTGTCCTAGTAATCTGTGCTTCAGATGGCAGCAGACTAAAGTACCTCACAACATGGGAATTGAACTGGGGTCCCGTTCAAGAGCCATCTCTTCTACCCAATATTTATGTTTTTTAAAATGGAATTTGTGTGTGATTATAATTTTGTGTTATATTTTATAACAGTTTTCTTAATAAATTTTAATACTTAATATGTTACGGATTTAGAATCACTACTGTTTAATTAGATTTTCTTTTCTTTTTGCTTTTTTTTGAGATGGGGTCTCTATAGAGCCCTGGCTGTCCTGGAACTCCTACATAGATCAGGCTGGCCTACTTAAAGAGATCTGCCTGCCTCTGCCTTCCTGTGCTGGGATTAAAGGCAAACACTACCATGCCTGGCTTTATTAGTTTTCAGTTTCAGTTGACAGTTGACTTTGGTTGATTCAAAATGGCCAAGGAATTGTAGTTAACTGTGATGTGATTTGTGAGTAAAGCCCCTTCCACTTTAAAATCAAATCACATATAAGGTCATATATTAACAGTTATTGTGAGAAGAATGACAGTTCAATATAACATAGCAATGGAATACCTGAAAGCTCATAGACTTACACAACGCTTTGGGTTGAGTGCCTTTGTGGTGCAGGCACTGCTCCAAGTAGTAGGGTATGATAGTGAGCTCTGCTCGCAGAGCAGATATTTGTACACAATCTATATTGTAAGCATCACCCCGAGAATTAATCAGGTTTGTTTGCTGGGGGAAGGAAACAGGCAATTTTGGCTGGAGTGTCAGATAAAATTCTTTAGAAGGCAGCCTTGGTGGAGACAGGTAGTGAAAAAGGCCATCTTGTCTTTCTGGGGTTTTCGACCTTCTTGGTGAAGGCAATACGTTCTGAGGTATGAGTAGTGCAGGCATGTTCTGGTGAGGTTTTTTTGTTCTGTTTTTAAGACAAGGTTTCACCATGTAGCCCTGGCTGTCCAGGATAGGTATGTAGACCATGCTGGCCTCACACAGAGATCTGCCCTACTACTTCCTAAGTGCTGGGATTACTGCCATGTTCTGAAGCCTGGTTAATAAGTTTAGGGAATATCATTTCTTTTTTGTTTTTTCTCTTTCCTTCCTTCCTTCCTTCCTTCCTTCCTTCCTTCCTTCCTTCCTTTCTTCCTTCCTTCCTTCTTTCTTTCTTTTTTGGTTTTTCGAGACAGTTTTTCTGTTATAGCTTTGGAGCCTGTCCTGGCACTTGCTCTGTAGACCAGGCTGGCCTTGAACTCACATGGATCCGCCTGTTCCTGCCTCCCAAGTGCTGGGATTAAAGGCGAGTGGCACCACTGCCTGGTGGGAATATCATTTCTATTTAGTATCTAACTGTGAGGGTTAAGGCAGATAATAGGAATGGGGTGTGTTGTGTGTGTGCATGCGTATGCGTGTGTGTGCATATATGTATGTGTTGCATACATGCTTTGTACACTGCCTCACAATAGAGGCTCTTGGTGAGTACTAGCTGTTGCTAGATAGACAAAACAAGTTTCTGACTTAAGGTTTGAAGGGAGATTTCTTTGTTAACCTCATAGTTTTCTGGAGAACCATTTATGCTGCCTGCTTTCTGACTGTAAGCCAGTTGTGTGGGCTTTAATTAGTCCTATGCCTGACTAAACTAAAAACTAAAAACCATTGGATTGTGTTGGGTTAAATGACTGGTTTTCAGCTTTGCTTTTGCACCCAAACTGAACCCTGAGTGTTATAGTGGAAAATTCATGGACTTTGTAAATACATATGGAATCTGGTCATTTTACCCATACTCTGGGAGTTTTTTGGGGGGAGGGCAGCTGGATGATTTCTCTGATTTAAAGAGAAGGAAGAAACGATTAAAAATCTAAAAAAATTTACATAAATTGAGTGAGATAGTTTATGCATAAAAATAAATATATATGGTATCTATAATGCATCTTGGGAATTAAGTTTGCTACTCCTCTATTGGAGGCAGGATTCCCCACCCTGGTACATAATTCTCATAGTCTTAAATATATTGCTTATAAGCAGAGGTGATGACTCAGCATACTCACGTATTGTAATCAAAGGAGAAAAATACAGATGAAAAAGTAGGGACTAGAAGCCAGACAATCCTGGCTTATGTTCTAGGTTGGCTTTGGTTTTTGGTTCTTTTTCTCTATTTTATGGAAATATACCACTGTGTACATTTTTTCCTGATTAACTTCACAGATTATGAAAATCCACACACCATAGTTTTTACAACTTTTATTTATATTGTATTCCTGAGTTAAGTACTTTCTTCTAGAATTATAATTATTTGTCTTTCAGGTTTAAGTATTTTTTAAACTGCATCAATGGAGCACATACAGGGAGCTTGGAAGACGATCAGCAATGGTTTTGGACTCAAAGATGCGGTGTTTGATGGCTCCAGCTGTATCTCCCCCACAATCGTTCAGCAGTTTGGCTATCAGCGCCGGGCCTCAGATGACGGCAAACTCACGGATTCTTCTAAGACAAGCAACACTATCCGAGTTTTCTTGCCGAATAAGCAGAGGACAGTGGTATGTGACCCTAGAAAATGTAGCTCTCCTGCCTGTGGAAAGTGGGCTGTATTGTCTGTCCAGTTTATAGATGGGAATCTCCTTGTCACTTGGGGTCTCTATTATTTATTTTTTCTCCCAAATGCAGATTTATTTTTATTAAATCACTGTTCTGTTCACACTCCCTACTCTGACCTAACATTGCCCACAAAGGCTTGTTTTCTGGATCCTTATTTTAGGGAGAGGAAGAGGGGATATTTCTGATAGGAGGTCAGCCAGAGCTTTCTTGGTTTTCTTCTAATAGTCCCCTCTCAGGTTTTGCTAGTTAATTCTTTCATCATTATTTATTTTATGTCTGTGGGTGCTTGTACCCGAGTATATGTCAGTGTGCCATGTGTATGCAGTGCCAGAAGAGGGCGTTGATACTGGCAGCACAACCTGGGTCCTTTGCAAGAGCAAGTGCTCTTGACCACTACACCACCTCTCCAGCCCTTTCTCATACTTCTTATGCAAACTGAAGGAGCCTTCATTTGTGATGCTGGATCTTAAGTGGTGCCCCCTACTCCTTTCAAACTGATGGCAAAACTCACAAGACAACTAAAGTATTATTTTGTTTCTTCCCCTAAAAACAAAAAATTTCAATATGGCTATCAAAATAAAACTGGGCCTGGCAATTCAGGACTATTTGATTCTTGGGAAGCTGAGGTAGGATGATCTTCAGTTTAAGGCTTATGTGGGTTACTCAGTGTTTTCAGGGCTAGCATGGGCAACTTAGTGAGATTCAAAATAAAAAGTAAAAAGTAAAAAAAAAAAAAGTAAAAAAAAGGAAAGCTGCTGAGTAGCTTTCATAAGAGTAGGGACAAAGTGTTTGTGCTGGTTGGCTATGCTGGCTGGTGCTTCTCCTTTCAGACTGGTTCTTGAACCTAAGACTCTTTCTCTACTTTCTTTTCTACTCTGCACTCCAGATTCACAGATCAGCTATTTCGGAATTTGTAGAGCCAGTATTACATCATAGACCTTCTAGCTTTTGTCACCTCCTCTGGACTCAGAACTGTTTAAAGTTTACTCTTGTCTGGAGTTTTCCCGTCAGGACAGGGCCCTGTTGGCTAGGTCACATGGAACCTCCTGCTTTCCTCAGCCTGTAAGAACCTGGAACTGTGGCCTTTGTTCTTCCTGATTGAAGGCACCCTTTTCCTCTCCCGTGTTGTACTATCTGTAGTACAATATTCCAATTCTCCTAATCCCTTCCCCCTTTAGGGCTTATTGGGGCTGGCTGTAGCTGTGAGCTCATAACTAATAAAGTTCTTTTGAACATATCAATCTGCCATGTTTCTGCCAACCTGCAGTAATTTCTAATTGCCAACAGCTTTTTCAGCATTTTTTTTTTTTAGGAGAAAAAAAATCTTCACTAGTTAGTATTGCTTTAACTAGAAACTTAGATAGCACATTGGTTGTGCAGTTGATATCTCTCTCTCTCTCTCTCTCTCTCTCTCTCTCTCTCTCTCTCTGTCTCTCTTTCTTTCTTCCAACTCTTTCGGGGCCCACTACCCAGCTCCCAAGTAAATACTTGGAGACTTATTCTTGCTTATAAATGCTCAGCCTTAGCTTGGCTTGTTTCTAGTTAGTTTTTCTAACGTAAGTTAAATTATTCTTTTTTTTCTTTGACATTTTGCCTCTGGGCTTTTTTACCTTTCTTTATACTATATGTCTTTCTTTCTTACTCCATGGCTGGTCCATGGCATCCTCCTCTCCTTCTCCTTTTTTCACTTCTAGCTCTTCTTTCTCCTATTTATTCTCTCTACCTGTCAGCCCCACCTATCCCTCTCTCCTGCCTCGCTATTGCCATTCAGCTTTTTATTAGAGCAATGTTTTCCCAGGCACAGTAGCACAGCTTTACAGAGTTAAACAAATACAACATAGAAGAATGCAACACATTTTTGCATCATCAAGCAAATATTCCACAGCATAAATGAATGTAATATATCTTATATTAATATTCCACAACATGGTTGTTTCCCACAGTTGGATGCAAAAATAAGTTCCTCTCTTGTCTTTTGTTAGTTGCATCATCTAGACAAGTTAGTTACCTAGTATTTGAGCCTCTCTAACTTTTCCGGCCCAAGGAGTATACTTTTAAGAGTAGCTACTCATTAGTGCAGCTAATAGTATTTCTGAGTCGTTTATTCATCTGATAGTTCTTGGCAGCCTTTGTTGGAGCATAGCAGGTGGATGGGAGTTTGACATCTCCTGCAGCTTATAAAAAGCTTATAAAGGGTGTTACTTTCTTCTATTTCTTTGGCAAATATGGACCACCTTTCTCTGGGAAACCAGTGATGGAAGGTGTCTTTTGGCAGCCAGCACCCTCAGGCAGCCAGCACTCTCCCTATCCTAGGGTGGCTCTACACTTGGAAGCCAGGATTTCTCTCCATACAGCTCAGTGAAGCATCACTTAACTACTTTCAGCATGCATCCGTGGGGGTAGAAGAAACAGTTGGAGGATGTGTCTGCCTGAAATGATTTTAGAAGAATAATTATTAGTCTTTAAATGTTCCTTGTCATTTTGTTTTCTAAACATGCACATCTCTCTGGCTGCTGCCACTGCTTCTCATTGTTACTGGACAGGTGAGTGACCAGAGCTGAGAACTGCTGCCCCTACAACCACCTGATAGACAGGCATAGACATGGGTTCCTGGACTCTACCTCAGGGTTCCGGAAGCAGACTCCTTGGATGTGTTAGTACAGGAGGCTAGGGAATCTATTTCACAACCCCCTTGGCTGCTCCAATGCTGTCTGCATGTGAGAATGTTAGTAGAGTAGAGGACCGTTAAAGAGTCGTCTAGCTCTCAGAACCTGTGACTTCTAATAGAGGTAATAAAATAACCTCACATCACTTTACAGTCTTGAAAGCCATGCTTGCAGCATAGATACAGGTCATGAGTCTATTAGTGTGTGAGTTTAGCACTCTTTGCTATTTTCTCCCCTCAAATCTCTAGTGCAGGCATGCCTGCCTTGTTTTGCTGGACATTAGTAAGATGCTATAAGGGTAAGTATCTGTGAAAGTAGGGAGACAACAACAGTTCTGCTATGTTCATCACCTGACTTACCCTTAGCTGATCATAGCAGTTCTGTATGTCTGTTTCCACCCACACCTTTTTATTTGTTTTGATACAAATCTCAGATAACATGTGCCTGAACTAGTTTGGTATGTGCAAGAAACTTTTTTTCTTTAGACACGGTCTAACACTGCAGTCCATGCTGAGCTTAAGCTCAAAATAACCATCTGCTTCAGTCTCTGGAATACTGGAAATAGATACAAGCCACCATGCCAGCTGTAAGGAACCTAAAAGATGTTAATAGTATTTATTTTTAAATAGGCAACAAGATTTATAAGGACTGGGTGACCTCTGCCCCTCTCTAGCTCCCCAGTTCTTCCCCTTCGTTTTCCTGTGATAAAGAAAATTCATTAACCTGGAGAATCAGTTGAACTCATCCACAGCCAAGGAGGAGCTCTTACAGCTTGGAAAAATCTTTTGCTTTCCTCTGACATAATCGATCATTTAGGAGAATTTCCTCCCTGACCTTTGTTACACCTGGATTATCTGCCCTACACCTTCAGACTTGGTTGTAGTTCTCTTTGCTGGCCTATCTGTACTCTTCAAAGACTGGTGAATGGCCAGCTAACTCCCTGTTAGTGATTGGCAATATAAAAATAAGACCATGTGAAAAACTTAAACACGAGTTGTCATTGTTTAGGTTCTGTCTCGCTCCTTCCTACTAGTTTTGTCTCTACTTTGTATTCAGATGTTGTGGTCTGTTTTGAGGTCAGACATCCTTGCCTTGCTTCTTAAGACAGCACCATCTGAAATCAGCTAGAAAGAGAATGGCCAAGGAAGGCTGAGATTGCTTCCGACCTGATTATACAGTCAGCCAGGGTATGGTGCCATGCAGGCAGTTCAGAGCCACTTCAAATTGTCCTGTTCTTCTTGCTGGCTCTGCTGACTCGACCCACTTTTTTACTTTTTTTTTTTAAATTAATTTCCTAGGCTTTGAAGCTAAAATATCTAAACTCTTTAAGAGATTATTCAATATTTTAATGCTGTAGGTACAAGTACTTTGCTTTGCGGCTCCAAGTAGCAACGAAACTTCTAAAGTGTGGATTAGGGCACTGTGTGGAGCACATACTGCCCAGTGTGTCTGGTGCATATTGGTGTCTGTCACTAACGTCAAGCAGGAGCTCTGCTCTTCCATTTCCTACTCATCTCACTACTTGAAATTTGTTAGGAAGATAGGCAAGATTTTATTATAGAGGTTTATCTCACATTTGTTTCCCTTCTGGTGATGCTCGCACTCATGCGTACACTTACAAGTAAAGGTAATTAGAGATGTTACACCCCCCCACACACACACACTTAATTAAAATTTATTTGTGTGTGTGTGTTGTGTCCATATGCCTGTTCCATGGTGTAGTTGTGGAGGTCAGAGGATGAGTAATTCTGGGAGTCTGTATCTTCTTCCATCATATTGGTCCCATGAATGGAACTTTGATTGTCAGGCTTGGCAACAAGTGTCTTTCCCTGCTGAGTCATCTCACTGGCTCCCAAATACCAACTTTGTTGTTAATAGCAAGACATACATCTTTCCAAGTCATACAATGTAATAAACATGTATTGGTTTCCCCACTTTTAAAATAGTCTTATTCTTTGTATTGTTCTAATAAAAGTATTTTCCTCTAGTTAACTACTGTTCTGGGGATAATAATACAGGAGATGCATAATGTGTCCCAGACTCATGGTCTGTGTGCACTTGCTTGCACTCACTGCTGAATACCATTGCAAATAGTCTGTCATAAATCTATACCATTTTACAGACGGGTGTGTGTATTTCAGTGCTCATTCTTGCAAGTGGCTCCATAGCCTGTGTTGGTACTAAAAGTTATCTTTTTGCAGGTCAATGTGCGCAATGGAATGAGCTTGCACGACTGCCTTATGAAAGCTCTCAAAGTGAGAGGCCTGCAGCCGGAGTGTTGTGCAGTGTTCAGACTTCTTCAGGAACACAAAGGGTAAGTGCAAATCAGTCAGCACCATTTAGAACAGTAAGGATTTCATAGCTTCAAATAACTTGCTTCACAAATGCTTTGTATTAGATTCCCAGGGATTATTAGTGTATACTTTACACTTTAAAGTATCAATTCAAAAAAATTTGCTGCTGAGAACTTGAAATTATTGCCTGAACATGGTCTTGCAAACTATAATGCACAGGAGATGCTAATAGCGTGCTCAGTGATGGAAGTAGAATTGTTAGAAGGCATATTTTTGAGTGAAAGAATGTTCCTAGTATTTGCCACACAGAGTGCGTACTCTGAAAATGTTTACATTGTTTTTTATAGTTAAGCTGGAGGGATGGCTCATTAAGAGTGCTTGCTGCTCTTGCAGAGAACTCAGGTACAGTTCCCAGTACTCAAATCAGGTGCTTCACAACTGATTGGAGCTTCAGTTCCAGGGGATCTGATGCCCTTTTTTGGCCTCCAGGAGCACCTTCACACACATGGTGCATATACATGCACTCAGAGACACACCAAATATACATATTTTTTTCTTTTTAAAGAATACTATCTTTGACCTGAAGAAATACCCCAATCAGTATAGTGCTTTCCTTGCCAACTGGTTGCCAGAATTAACATAAACCTTGGGCATGGTCAGCACCTGTGGCAGAGACAGGCAGTTAGGTCCCTGAAGCTTGCTGACCCCTTTACCCTAATTGTTGAGCTCCAGATTGGTGAGAGAACTTGTCTTAAAAAACAAGGTAGATGGAACTTGAAGAATAACATCTCAGGTGATCTTGCTACATATACCACTTACTGCAGTCCTATAGAGATGCTCTTGTCATTCATACTTTGTCAGCCAAACCTGGGGAAACCTTTGACTTTGCCCTCTTTGGAAAGCAGTACTTCTGTTATTAACTTCCTGCTTGTTCTCTTTGTGGTTCTTAGTTCCCCAGCTGGAGAGCTTACCCTCCACCTGTCTCTTTCTCTGCTTAGTCAGCAGTTAATTTTCTGATCTTCAACACGTCATCACTTTTAGCTGGCTTTATTCCCATGTTGGTCCCCAAGCTGATCCATAGACTTCCTTTTATGTCTAGGGAGCTTCTGAGACAGGGGCTTGGTCCACTCTTCTTCAAAGCTGTGTGACTGGGAACTGATCTCAGTTTTCTTTAGGGCAGATAGCTCCTACTGCCTGTGCAGAGAGTGGGACTGCCTTCCTGGTCTTCCTTAGGACACAGCAGTACTCTTGTCAGATACCATCTCCCTACCTTAAGGAACGGATTGTTGCCTGTTGGGTAACCAGAAGAGTGGCTTGTTGGCTTCTGGCAGGTGATAGAGATGTTAAATATGTTACACTCCTTCTTGACTGGGAATGTTCATCCTCTACAAATGGGAGATTAACTAAACAAGACAGGTTTTCCTTAAATTGCTATGATGTCCTATCTGCTTGTTCTGGGCAAAGAAACAGCATTGTCAGTTAATTTTAAAGACCATTTTGTCTATAGCCTTTATTTTTATAAACTCTACAAACAACTTTGAGTTAGTAACTAATGGGAAAGGCATCTCTGTTTGCATTATGTTTATATACATTCAGATTGAAGTGGCTGTTGAACACTAAACTTGAGCACTGGAATCTGGGTGGTGGCGCACACCTTTAATCCCAGCACTTGGTAGGCAGAGGCAGGTGTATCTCTGAGTTCAAGGCCAGCCTGGTCTATAAGAGCTAGTTCCAGGACAGGCTCTAAAACTAAGGATAAACCCTGTCTCAGAGAATAAAAACAAACAAACAAACTAAACCAAACTTCGAGCACTGTAGTGACTGTACCTCACTTTATGGGATCTTGGGATTTTAGTAGGATTTTAATATTATAGTCCCCTTAAAGACATAGTTACCCTTGTCATGAGCTTGTTTTATGTCATTGTTCAAAGGGAGCTTTGTTCTAAGAGTGTAAATTTTGGAGTCCAGCAGGCCTGTCACTCTGTGAACAGTTTCTCTTCAGGGCCCCAATTGGCTTATTTTTAGGGTGGGACCAGAGCACCTGTCAGGTGTGCTTAGACAGCATGCAGTAAACAGTCCTGAGCCTTATCTGCTGTTCCCTTATATTATGCTTTGGATAATTTTTAGTAAGAAAGCACGCTTAGATTGGAACACCGATGCCGCCTCTCTGATTGGAGAAGAACTGCAAGTGGATTTCTTGGATCATGTTCCACTCACAACTCACAACTTTGTAAGTTTCAGTGCCCATCTTTTTCTGCCATTTTGGCTCTTGGCTGTGCATGGTTGACCTTTCCGAGAAGCACTAGACATGTGCATTGTTAGTTGCTTTCAGTTCTCCCTATGTGGTTGTGTACAGTGGGCAGTTTAGAACCCATTAACAGAGGTCCCTTTGCCTTCCGTTTCTGAATTTGACAGTGTTGGAAGTATGATTCTTCACTGTGGGAGACTCTTGTGAGGCCAGTGGAGAAAGCACCTTGTTGGTTCTTGACTTGTGTTATTGTAATTCTGTACCTGCTTTCTTGTCACAGGCACGGAAAACGTTCCTAAAGCTTGCATTCTGTGACATCTGTCAAAAGTTCCTGCTAAACGGATTTCGATGTCAGACGTGTGGCTACAAGTTTCATGAGCACTGTAGCACCAAAGTACCCACTATGTGTGTGGACTGGAGTAATATCAGACAGCTTTTGTAAGGCATTTGTTTTTTTCCTTGTAAAAATTCAGGGTCAGGCACAGAAATGCTTTTGAGGATGCTCATTATACATTTTTATTGAAAAGTCTGAGTTTTAGGTTTGTTAAATAATTCTGTGATTCAGAAACTATCTACTTTAGAAACACCATAGTTCTAAAATTAGCTAGTTTTAGTAGGGCACCCTAACTGGTTTGTAAAACAAACAGGTAGGGAGCTGGCAGATGACTCAGTTGGTGAAGTGTTTATTTTAAGCGTGAGGGTTGAGTTTGATCACCAGCAGTGACATAAAAGCTGGGCCCACACCGTGTGTGTGTAATCTTAGACTTGGGAAGGTGGAGACAGGTCTGTCCTTGGGACTTTGCTGGCCAGCTAGCCTAGCTGAGCTGACACCACAAACAGGTAGGAACCATTGTCTGGCAAATAGTTACTGACAGGAATTTGTCAAGGAAAAGAACACAGGGACATGGAAATCAAAGGGCTTTTTTATTTTTTTTCCTCAACTGGGTTGTGAGCTGTCCCAAGAAAGCAGAAAGTAGAGCTCTTGCTATTTCCTTCCCCTTACACAGGGAGCAATGTGTTTGTGCCTCAGACATTCTGGATATTAAAAAAATTGAGGTACCAACATATATTTCACAGAGAAAAAATGGTTTAAATAATTGTAAATTTAAGATTACACTTATTAAAGCCCTTTAAAAACTTGTATTGAGTACAGGGTTAGTTTCACCCTTATTGGAGCATGTTAGGAAAATGAGAGGAACACTGTCTTTACTCACAATGGGAAGGAACTGTTTGGCTCCCATAGAAGTCACCTGTTGGTTCTCAGAGAATTTGAATAGCAGAAAGGCATGTGCTTGTATTGCACTATCACTTAGGAGAACATTACTCTGAGATAGCTGGGCAGGAACAGACTTTTCTAGATATGCATCCTAGCAGGACACATGTTCATTGACCAGTTGATGTCACTCAGTCTGTAATCTAGTCCTTTGTGTTGGTAGTCTCTTCCAACATGTGTCTAAAGCACTTGAGAAACATGAAAAAAGAGAAGTTGGGATGTAGCTCTGGGTTTGCAGGGAAGGGGCTGGATTCTCTGAAAGAGGACAAAAATCTGTAAACCAGTCTTTCCATGTTTTATTCAGGCTGTTTCCAAATTCCACTGTTGGTGATAGTGGAGTACCAGCACTGCCTTCTTTGACAATGCGTCGGATGCGAGAGTCTGTTTCCCGGATGCCTGCTAGGTAATGTTTTACTTTGCACTCTTTTGGAAAGTTACACTGGGTAGGGTGAGTTGGGAGCCTAAATACAAAGAAGTCCCTCTTGATGTCCTGGTATCTGCAGACCCTTTGCTGCCTCTGTGGAACATCAAGTGGAGACCTTTCTCTCTGTGGTTCCATGGAACTTACATTCTGAAAAGTGATTTTGACTGTAGGCCCTTCTGTTACAACACAACCCTCAGTCTCACACCATATTTATGAAAAGCTTGAGATCCTGCCTTCTTCCATTTGTGTGGAATTAAGCATCTAGGGAAAGGTCTCCAAAATGAGTATAGTGACTAAGAAGAACACTAGACTTTACTTTTTAAAAAAAAATCTTTATGATTTATTTATTGTGTATATAGTATTCTGCCTGCATGCATGCCTGCAGGCCAGAAGAGGGCACCAGATCTCATAACAGATGGTTGTGAGCTATCATGTGGTTGCTGGGAATTGAACTCAGGACCTTTAGAAGAGCAGGCAGTGCTCTTAATCACTGAGCCATCTCTTCATCCCCAGACTTTACTTCTAAAATGTTTACCATGGCCTACAATCCAAGTAGATAGAAATAGGTCCCTTTTCTGTTAAGCTTTTAAGTTTGCATTTAACCTGTCATTGCTGTTTTCTAGCTTTAACATTCAGAGTTCAGTGACACACAAGAATTTAGAACCTAAAATCAAATTACATTTTTATCTAAAATATCTGACTTTTAACTTATAGTTAATCAGTTAGTATTTAATGACCCCTGTAAAAACTGTAAAATTCCTTGTCCACTATCTTAGAACAAGGAATTTGTACTGAAATGCATTTGTGTCTGACTTGGATGAATTCTTTTTGGTAATTTGAAAACTACATTTAAGCAAAAAAAAACTACTTGCCATGAAGAAGAAACTAGATTCTGAAAGCCTAAATGCAGAATTTCTAGTGCAAGGTGGCATTCAGTGAGGGAACAACTCTCTTTAAGCAAGGCCAGGCACATTCAGGGTGGTGTGGTCATAGACAGAACTGAATCCTTTAGAAAAGCCAGTCTTTATCCCTTGAGTTCATATGAATATGACCTGAACAAACCTTAAATTAAGTTTACAGAACAGATGTTTTAATTTGTTTTGTTGGAGTTGGGGTGGAGTTCAGGGCCTCATCTAAGGCTTGTGCCGTGCAATGGAGTTATACATTAGCCATGGAAGCTGTTACTTGTTTCAAGATACTGGAGCTCAGACCTGGAGCCTTACATAGGCTAGGATGACATTCCTTCTACCACTGAGCTAACATTCCATCCCTCATCCCATACTTGCTAATGTGTGCTCTAGGCTGGAACTGTCATTTCATAGGTCGGGGTTGTAGGTCTAATATGGAATATACACTTTGTTGTGTGCTGGCTACAGAGAGAAATTCTCAGTCCTTTTTTTTTCTTCACTTAAATTGGGCAGAGTCCAGTTAGCATTAGGTAGTAGTTTAGCAAATACTTACCTGTTCTTAGAGACATTGTAAAACTCTGAAGTATTCTGAAGAGTGACTTACCACCAAGGAGAACTTATATGATGGATTCCCCTTTTCACAGGCAATGACAAGCATGTTTATTTTTCATTTTTAAAAATTTGCACACAAAAAGAACCTAGACAGAGTTTTTAAATAGTGCATACTGAATGAGTGAAACATCGCATCACAGGTTATATGGGTCAGGTTTGCCTTAAAGGGTCTTAATGAGGTAGGCAGTTGAAAAGACTTTGCCAGTGTGGAGGCCTGAGTGCCAATCATGAGACTCTCTTTCTTCTCCATGCCTAGTTCCCAGCACAGATACTCCACACCTCATGCCTTTACTTTCAACACCTCCAGCCCTTCCTCTGAAGGTTCCCTCTCCCAGAGGCAGAGGTCAACGTCCACTCCCAATGTCCACATGGTCAGCACCACCTTGCCTGTGGACAGCAGGATGATTGAGGTAATAGGGCCCCTTGGGGATGGTGATCAACAGCAGTAGTTAACATTGGGAGCACAGAAGCTGCTCAGGAATATTGCAGTATTTTCTCAGGCCCTTGAACTTATTTTTAAATCTGGTATATCCATAGACTGACTTCATAACAAGGCCAGTGTATCATTCCAGTGGGGAAACAAAAGTCCACGCTAACCATTGTGCTCTGTGTCCCAGCTTTGGATGCGAGTTCTTTAAGCTGGTACAGATATGTGCAGAGCAGCTTCATGTGATGAGGGGCGTTGTAAAAATAACAGATGCTCTAGAGGACTGTAAAGCTCTAGGATCTAAGTGCAAATGTGACCTTGCCAGTCAGTTTTCGCAAACTGCCTTTTCTTTTCTTGTGTGCTCTGTTTGTTTGGTTTGCTTTCTAGCTCATCTTTAAAATCGACTGACTACACTTTAAATGCTTCCTTTGTTCTTTATTCTTCTTTATTTCTCATTGCTTTGGACTAGAATAACAGCCTGAATGCCTCTCCCAGGCCGTGCTCCAGACGGTTTTGTCTGAGGGGAAGAGTAGGTATTTTCTACATGCCTTTGCTTCTTGTGTTTAATAGGACAGTCTGTCAGATGGTAGGCTATCATGGGAGATAATAGATACGTTCTTTTATAGTGCTACTCAGACTTTTGCCATGTTTTCTTTCTTTTATATAGAGTATTTATGAATAAAACAAACACTATATGAGTTGCTACTGCTAGGTGAATTTCTCAGGGTAGATTCTCTAAGGCAAGGGCATTGAAATAGTTTTTAAAAAGTCAGTTGTCTCTAAAGACAATGATGGACTGATAGTAACACAGTACTGAGTTCAGACATTAGAAACCAAAGCATCTCACCCATTTGGTTGATGTGACCTAGAAAAGCCAGCCTATCAGAAAGCCTATCAGAAAGTCTGGCATCCTGGCACATGCCTAGAATTCCAGTACTCTGGAAGACCTTATTCAGGACCAGTCTGGGCTACACAGTGCGATCATGTTTCAAAATCAAATAAAAAAGACACAACAGACATGATCATGTAACTATGCTTTCTCGTCTTTGTTCCTTGACACCTGCCATATTAGGTGCAATTTCTCTGTAGTTACAAATCACCTTTAACCTCTTATCTTGTCCAGTGTAAGCTATGGACTTTATCATAATGATTGGTCCTATATACTTAAATACAATTATAAATTATTTTCTTTGTTTTATTTCCGTATAAATTGTTAATATACTCAAAGTGAAAATTCTCCATTTTCTAACATAAGTGGCACAAGTATTTTATTTTAATTCTGTTTGTGCCTCAAAAGAAAATTTGATTCTTGGCCTCTTTTTCCCCCCTTTTTGGTGTTTTTATTTTTGTTTTCCAAGACAGACTTTCTCTGTGTAACAGTTCTGGCTGTTTTGGAACTCACTTTGTAGACCAGGCTGGCCTCGAACTCACAGAGATCCACCTGTCTCTGCCTCCCAAGTGCTGAGTTAAAGGCGTGTGCCACCATGCCTGGCTTTTCTTCCTTTCCTTTTTCTTCCTTTCCTTCCCCTTCTTCCCCTTCCCCTCCCCTTCCCCCCTCCCCTCCCCTTCCCTCCCCTTCCCTCCCCTCCCCTTCTTTCCTCTCTCTTTTCTTTCTTTTTCCAATAACAATTCAGCATTTTAGACTGAATGATGTTTGGCTTACACCAGTTATAGCACTTAAATCTAGGAACACATAAAAATTTATCATGTGATTATGTGATCCAATTATAGTAATTACCACCAAATAAAATACATGGTAGAGGGAAAAAAAGGTAAGAGACATTAAGAAAAACTGTCCTGTTGTACTCTGGAATATAGTTTTAATCAATAAAAATAACAGAAGAGGTCTGGGCGGTGGTGGTGCACATCTTTAATCCCAGCACTTGGGAGGCAGACACAGATGGATCTCTCGAGGCCAGCTTGATCTACAAAGTGAGTTCTAAGACAGTCAGAGGTACACAAAACCTTGCCTTGGAAAACAAAAACAACAAACCAAAAAAAAAAAAAAAAAAAAAACCAACCAACCCAGAAGACATTGTTTGAATGGCTAATGTTTCTCCCATTGGCTGCTATCCTGTTATACTTATTTATACAGATATCCAGGCTTTTCCACCTTTCCCTCACAGACACATATCATCAGCCCTAGTTTGAGTTGTAGGGTAAACTTCTGTATTTTTGTGTGTGCAGGTGTCTGGAGGCCAGAGGTTGATATCAGGTATCTTCCACAATTGCCTTTACATTCTGTGTTTTGAATAAGGCTCTCATTGAACCTGGAGCTTGCTGGTTAGGCTAGCATGACCAGTCAGTGAACCTTCAGGATCCTCCTGTCCTCACCTCCCCAGTGCAGGGGTCATAAGTATGTGCCACCACTCTGCTTACATGGCAGGCCCTTCAGCAACCAAGACCTCTTCTGAGGGCCAAGGATCCAAATTCTTTTTTTTTTTTAAAGATTTATTTATAAATCTGCCTCCATGTATGCCCACATGCCAGAAGAGGGCACCAGATCTCATTACAGATGGTTGTGAGCCACCATGTGGTTGCTGGGAATTGAACTCAGGACCTCTGGAAGAGCAGTAAGTGCTCTTAACCACTGAGCCATCTCTCCAGCCCAAGGATCCAGATTCTTAAGCACCTCTGTGGATGTTTTACAGACAGGCCAGGCTCATGAATCAGAACTAGGAGGCTTTACTCTATATTGTTAAAGATACTTGAATAGGATGGATACCTGAAACAGGTCCGGTGTGTGTGTGTGTGTGTGTGTGTGTGTGTGTGTGTGTGTGTGAGAGAGAGAGAGAGAGAGAGAGAGAGAGAGAGAGAGAGAGAGAGAGAGAAAAGAGGGAGGGAAGGAGAGAGAGAGAGAGAGAGAGAGAGAGAGAACACAGTAGTTTGGTTTGTTGCTTTTTTACTCTTGAAAAGGTATCTTTAAAAGTCAGGCATGGTGGCACATGCCTGTAATCACAGCACTAGCAAGGCTGAGGCAGAAGAATGGCAAGTTCAGAACCAGCCTGTGCTATACAATGAGACTATATCAAAAACAAATGAACAAAAAATATGGATGGAGTGATGGCCCAGCAGTTAAGAGCATTTGTTCTTCACAGGACCTTGGTTCAGGTACCAACATCCACACACAGTCTTACTGCTGTCTATAACTTCAGCTCCAGAGGATGTAACATCCTCTTCTGGCCATCAAGGGAACTGCACAAATATGGTTTGCACATATACATGCAAGCAAAACACCCATACACATTAAATGAAAAAAAAAAGCCTTAAAAAATTGAGTGGGAACATTGCAGTAATAGCTTCATGTTGTTTGTTGTGGTATTACAAAGAGAAATGCAGATGACTTTCTAGAAAGACACTTTCTGAAGTGATGAGAGTCAAGTGGTTTATATATATATATTATACATTCCAACCTAAAGAAAAATTAAAATTTAGAAATGTCTCATAGAGGGCTGTATAGATAGTTGGGTAGTTAAGAGTACTTGCTGCTCCTGAGGACCCAAGTTCAAGTCCAAGCACATGTCAGGAAGGGCATAGCTGCCTGTAACTCCAGCTCCAGAGAATCCCATAGTCTTTTGCCCCCTAGGGCACTTGCATTCTTACATACACACAAATCAAAAATAAAATCTTAAATGTCCAATGGAAGTAGGTTTGAAGTAGTATCTTATGCTAAAGGAGCTGAGGCTGAGAGCTATGTGATGGTCATTTCTGCTACCATGGAGTCTCCTTTCCTGTCCATGTGGGTTTTAAGATGTAAACACAGGATTCAGGCACTGGGGTTCATGTCTTTTTCAGTTCCTATAACTGAGGCTTCAAGTAGTACTTACCTGTATTGAATCCAGCTTTGGTCCATTTTGTCCTTACTCTTACTGAAATAAAAATGAGCCTGTTACTGGATCTCTGTCTCTGAGTAAGCCTCAGTAGAGCAGGATCCTGAGTCTGTGCGGGAGATGCCAGTTGACAGTAACTTTGCCAAAGGTTCGTTTCTGAGTAATAATGTGGTTTGAATGAAAAGTTAAACTCATTTCACATAGTATTTAATAGAAAGCAATCTTGGAAAAATAAGCTTTGGGTATTAGGTAAACCAGGAAATTAGGAGTATAGAAGTATACTTTGTATTTTAGAGGGTTAATTAATAAGTGCTTTGTTCCTACGCCCTCTCCCCCTAAGAAAAAAGGCCTTTTCTAGTGTATCTGATCAGCTTTTATTTTCTGTTTCAGGATGCAATTCGAAGTCACAGTGAATCAGGTACTTTACCCCAGTCATTTAGTGATCAGTAATGGGCTTTTTCTCTCTGCTGTGATCTTCTGTTGGCTTATCTACGTGTGGATTCTGTTTGTCTTGTCTATTAAGCCTCACCTTCAGCCCTGTCCAGCAGCCCCAACAACCTGAGCCCAACAGGCTGGTCACAGCCTAAAACCCCTGTACCAGCACAAAGAGAACGGGCACCAGGATCTGGGACCCAGGAAAAAAACAAAATTGTGAGTATGGCCAATAATACCTCCTGTCCTTCAGGGTTCAGTAAAGATAAACTCTTGGAAATCAGAATGCACTTAACATATTTGGGGGTGGGAACCCAATAAAATACATTGAAGGAAAATGACTGCCAGTATCCCCTGGCATGTTCACATTCTATAGATTGCCATTTAGCTACAGCTCAGTAAACTGGCATCTCCTCAAGGACAGAATTGTAGCTGCAGTTTCAGTGTCCATCTTTAAAGGACTGATGGGGTGGGATGACCCTTCCTTTGATAGTCCTGCTCCCAGCAGGCTGTTGGCATTCTGTGGGTTGTGAATGATTTCCACTTGTTTCAGAGGCCTCGTGGACAGAGAGATTCAAGCTATTACTGGGAAATAGAAGCCAGTGAGGTGATGCTGTCCACTCGGATTGGGTCAGGCTCCTTTGGCACTGTGTACAAGGGCAAGTGGCACGGTGAGTTTGGGATCTATCTCCAGCTTCAGGATTTAGCAGAGGGCTAGGGCCTTCCTGGTTCACAGTGGCCTTCTTTATGGGGATTTGATTACATCTGGCAATCAAATCAATCCTGAAATTTCACAGCATTCTAACCTGCCTTTAGTGCGTATAATAAAGTTCTAGTGATGCTGAGAAACCAGTGACCAAATATTAGCCCTGTAGTCAGGTAGGTGTCATTGCTGCTATTTTTTCTAACTAAGCCAGTTCTGCTCATGGGACATGCTTCTTCACTGAGCAGGTGTTTGCTGCTTTGGTGGAGAACACCCTAGACACCAGCAGCTGAAGGGACCTTAGAACAGGTACAAAGAGCAGGAACTGCCAGCGTCCTCTGGCACATTCACATTCTGTAAGTTGCCACAGCCATACAGGAATCCCCCTTCCTCAGCCACTGGGACCTGCCACTAGGGCACACGTGGCTTAGGGTCTGTGTGCTTGCTGGACAGGTGACTTCAGCACTGCATCTCCTCTACGCAGATGTGCTACACAGATCCAGCAGCCTGTGTAGTCAGAGACTGCAGGTTCATTTCCCAGCTGCCCAAACCCGAATAATCACACAAAAACTATTAATTACAACACTGTTTGGCTGATGGCTCAGGTGTATTTTTAGCTAGCTCTTGTATCTTAAATTAACCCTTTTTTTTAATTAATCACCATGAGATTATGGCCTATCACTAAGGTTCCGGTCCGGTGTCCTCCTTCAGGCAGCTACATGGCGTCTGACTCTGCCTTCCTTCTCTTTATATTTCTGTTCTGAGTTCCCGGCTTTTTGGTCCAAAAAGCTTTATTCATCAACCAATAAAAGCAACACATATATAGAAGGACTTCCCACATCCAGCCTGTGTCTTTGGTGCTGGGGAATGCCAGTTACCAGGCCAGCTATAGAAGATAAAGCTGTAACTCACAAGAAGTCAGACTGGAGCCTCACAGGAACCTGTCAAGAACAGACTGCCTCATGACCACATTCCTCAGGTTGAGGGCCTACCCATTACCGGGGTGCTCTCAGCTGACTCAGACTTTGATCATGGGTACCTTGGTTAACTTGACTTTTTTGAGACAAGATCTTGATATGGCTTAGGTTGGCCACCTACCTCAGTTTTCAGAGTGAACAGACTTATAAAAATTAGAGCTGGGTGGTGATGGCACACGCCTTTAATCCCAGCACACAGGAGGCAGAGGCAGGTGAATTTCTGTGTTCAAGGCCAGTTTGGTCTACAGAGTGAGTTCTAGGATAGCTGGGACTACACAGAAATGCTGCCTCTAAAGTCCTTAAAGGATTTCAAGAAATTTTTAATATTCTTGTTAATATATCTAATATATAAAACATATTTGAATGTGATTTCCAACTATCCCCAAAAGCATGTTGTCTCCTGGGTGTTTCTGAAACTGTAGGGAGGTTGCCTGGATTGCTGCCTTGGTGGTTGTCAGTATTGCAAGTGAGACAGTATTATGGACCCATCTAGCTCCCTGCCCTTCCTGGCTCCAGCACATTTTTCTTCCTCTTCTTCTTTTTTTTTTTTTTTTAAATTTGGTCCTGGACACAAGACTAATTTACTGACCTCTCCTCTACTTCTTCTTTTACATCAGGTGTGTGTGCAGGCTGTGACACAGCAAGGGTTCAGTATTCCCATTGCTCCTACTGGTAAAGGACCCTCTCTGAGCTTGCTCAAGGGCCTGCTTCCTCGTCAGTTTGTACTTGGTGTGCCGCTCACAGCCCTGGCACTGATTTCATCCTCATAAACTTAAGGTTGTAGAGCTATCCCATATGGCCCTACCTTGGTGCTCCCAGCATCATGTGGATACAAGCTCCTTGAAGGCCTTTGTGGCCAGTGTGGGGATGAATAGCCATGATTAGCTGGCAGATTTGTTCTACCTGCAGACACACGTGTTCCTTGAAAAGTGCCTCCCTATATTCCTTAGAATTAGGGATTATTTTTTTTTTTTTTGAAAGGCTGGGAGGTAACTCAGTTGGTAAAAAGAGCTTGCCATCAAAGCATGAGGATCCAATTTCAATCCCCAGCACTTAGATAAAAATTCAGCTCTGGTTATATTGTCGTGTAATGTCAGTGAGGTAGAAAGGGGCTCAGTAGGGGCTGACCCTAGTCTAGTCCTGACTCAAAAAAAAAGGTAGGATACACATAAATCCTAATGTATTTGAAAAATAGTCTATTTACTGAGCGTAACTAACTACAAATTAATTTGCAGGAGATGTTGCAGTAAAGATCCTAAAGGTGGTTGACCCAACCCCAGAGCAGCTCCAGGCCTTCAGGAACGAGGTGGCTGTCTTGCGGTGAGCCCACCCCTGGAAGCAGCAGGGTTGGGTAGGGCCTGGCTGTGCAGGTCAGCACCTGCTGTGGATTCTGAGGGATGCTCCTTTAAGGAGGCAGGAACTCTATTTCCTTCCAGCATTATGTGCTGGAAGCCAGAAGAGCCCTACGCATGGGCACACCTCATCTCTGTAATCAATACTCAACAGTCCAGCTGTGTGGGGTTTGGCTGGTGGTAGGGGAATTGTTTTTCCAGGCATCTTTTTATAGCTAGTCTGCTTTGCCCTGGAGCCCATGCCCTAACTAGCCCTGCTTACTGAATCACTCTTAAGTTTGTAGGGATGAGCTGGACAGGGGTGGATTCCATAGATGAGAAGTCCTGTGCAGAGAGCATCCTCTGTAGGCCAGGCCAGCACGGAGGTGAATGAAGGGTGGGCTTCAGCTGACTGCAGGCAGTGCTCTCATAGTCGTGCTTTCCCTGCTTCCCCTTCCCCCAGCAAAACACGACATGTTAATATCCTGCTGTTCATGGGGTACATGACAAAGGACAACCTGGCCATTGTGACCCAGTGGTGTGAAGGCAGCAGTCTCTATAAACATCTGCATGTCCAGGAGACCAAATTCCAGATGTTCCAGCTAATTGACATTGCCCGACAGACAGCTCAGGGAATGGAGTAAGTAGACAGTTTGGTGAGTCCTTGTGGGAGCTGGAGTGAGTGGCACCTGGGTGGGCTCTTCGACACTGGATGATGCATGGGAACTCTGAAGCTCCCATTCCTCATCAGCCAGGCCTAGCCACTGTCTGTAGGAACCTTGGGCCCAGGCAACAGGAACGCCCTCTGCTCACCAGTACTTTTGTCAATTAAAAAATTGTGTATATTTGTGTGGGTCTGTGTGTAGATGGGTGCATGAGTGCCAGTACTCAGGAGTTGGGTGGTCCTGGAGCTCGAGTCATTCATGAGCTGCCTGATGTGGGTGTTGGGAATTGAAACTGAACCTGGGTGTTCTGCGAGAGCCCTGTATCACTCATAGTGCGGCCATCCTATTAAATTCTCACCACACGGCAAAATACCCAGTTTATAGTAGCCATCTACAGCTCCTGACAGTCAGCTGTCTTTGGATGAAATGTGTGGTTAAAAATATGGCATCTTATTTTTTTGTTTGCAAACCCTATCCAAGTTTCAGTATGCAGGGCAAACCCAGTTAGCTGATGGGCAATGAGGCAGTCATAGCCACTTTTGAATGACGCTGTCAGTGCATTTACACTGTCTGTACCCTTTCTACAGGTGACAGGCTTCGGCTGGGAAGACAGGCTTCTGGCTGCCTAATAGTTAACTGATTGATTTTTCTCCCTCACAGCTATTTGCATGCAAAGAACATCATCCACAGAGACATGAAATCCAACAGTATCCTTTGGTATCAAGTTTCAGCTTAGGAACCCAAAGAATCCCTTTTCTCACATATGGTTCACAGTGCCAGGGAGAACTTCTAAAGGAAAACGCATGGGCCTACTGCAGCCTCCAGTGACTGTGTCCACAAGACTTCCTTAAAGTCTTTTTTCCCCAACAGTGATCTGGAAACAATTCCTTTTAGAGTTGAGATACAAAACTTAAACTCAGTCTGGGTGAACTATACAAAGTCTGCTTGAGATACTGCTGTACATACAGATGAGAAAGTAACTACAAGTCAGATTTTCAAGGTTTTGGATTTATTTCCCACCTTCTGATGCACTGCTGGGATGTGCTACCAGCAAGTCCAAAGTGGTTGCTGCCTCCTGCTCAGCCATTCATACAGTAGATCAATGTGGTGTGTGGTGGGACACAGGCAGGAGAGCTAAAACATCCTTGTGGTAAAACTGTAAAGGTATATTGTTGGTCTTGCTGGTGGTCCTTGGACAGATACCAAGAAAATGCTAGATCAGTAGCTGCACATCATGTACCAAGAAACCAAGAAGTGTGTTAACTGAAATAAAGACCCCACACCTTGTATAGTAACTATAAAATTCCAGGGATGTGACATTGTTTTTTGGCTATTTTTCCTGGCAAAGGCCAACTCTGAAAGTTTCTAAGTAGTCTTTCCAACCTTAACAGCCCTCACTGCAGTCAGGGAACCATTGTGAGAACTCTGGCAATTGGGATAGTACATCTGCCCTCATTATACATTCTGGGACTGGAACTACTGTGACTACTTTAGCCAAAACTCCACTAATCTCCTGACCTCCGCAAACCCCTATTTTAAGGGCCATAATGCGTCTTGTGGGTCCCCTGGAATTGGAGTCAATTCAGATTGTTTCCTTTTCTCCACTGTTCAAGATTTGAAATTGCTACATGTTGTCCTTGAATGTACAGGTAGAAACTGTATTCCTTTTTCCTCATAACTGTGAACCTTTTATGCTGTGAGACGGTATATGGTGTGCTGCATGCTAGATTAGTGGCCATGACCACTTTGTTACACTTTCCTGAAGTAGGAGTTTTGTTTTTTAGCAGCTAAGCAATGCTCTAAGATATTAGCACAGATGTAAGGTTTGAACTCCTTTGGACCAGCAGGTCACAAAGTTAGACCAAAATTACCATTACCCAGAAGTGAGCTGATTGAAGTCACAAGTAGACCAGTCCCAGCAGGTATTTTAAAGGAAACATTTGGTGGTGAGTGCCGCATATAGGCAGGTGAGCAGTCTGGGGTCCTGCCTCCTGGAAGATAATTTCAGAATTTGATTTAGTAGTGAGGTGAAGGAGGTAGAATGAATGCTAAACTGTCAGTCTCCTTAACAAGCATTGAGATATATTTCTCCATGAAGGCCTCACGGTGAAAATTGGAGATTTTGGTTTGGCAACAGTGAAGTCACGCTGGAGTGGTTCTCAGCAGGTTGAACAGCCCACTGGCTCTGTACTGTGGATGGTGAGGAAGCTGGCCCCACACAACTTCCTAAGTACGATGCATGTGCCAGCCCAGAACTGGGTGCATACTTGACAGCATTTATGCAATTTTGGGAATTTGGTTGATCAGCTTAAGGCAACAGAGGCCAGAGTCCGGGGGTTTAGTCTTTGGGGAAGAGCTACCCTGAGCTAAGGCCTGGACTCCCCACTGACTAGTTGGTTCCTGAATGTCTCTGGAGCCCATCACCCAGGGACTAACATACTTTGTCCTCATAGGCTCCAGAGGTAATCCGAATGCAGGATAACAACCCGTTCAGCTTCCAGTCTGATGTCTACTCCTATGGCATTGTGCTGTATGAACTGATGACCGGGGAGCTTCCCTACTCACACATCAACAACCGAGATCAGGTGATCTGCACAGGGCCTGGCAAAGCAGCAAGGGGCTGTTAGTTTCAGTGTTCAAACTTGTTTGCTCAACTGTTTCCTTCTTTAGATCATCTTCATGGTGGGCCGTGGATATGCTTCCCCAGATCTTAGCAGGCTCTACAAGAACTGCCCCAAGGCAATGAAGAGGTTGGTAGCCGACTGTGTGAAGAAAGTAAAAGAAGAGAGACCTCTGTTTCCCCAGGTTAGCTCAGTAGTTCAAATATGATTGTATTCTGAGGATGCAGATGTGGTGGGGAACCTTATGAGTTTGTGTGTTTGGACACTTGACTGAAAGGTATGGTTGGGGATACCAAGTCCAACTAACCAGAGCACATTGGGGCCGTGTTTCAGATCCTGTCTTCCATTGAGCTGCTTCAGCACTCTCTGCCGAAAATCAACAGGAGCGCCTCTGAGCCCTCTCTGCATCGGGCGGCCCACACCGAGGACATCAATGCTTGCACGCTGACCACATCGCCAAGGCTACCGGTCTTCTAGCTGATGTAGCTGTTCTTAGGCCACCAGGGGAAGAAGAGTCAGCAGGCATCACTTTGTTTCCTTGGGGGCAGAATGCATGTTTTCAGAGAAGCTGCTGCTAAGGACCTAGACTACTCACAGGGCCTTAACTTCATGTTGCCTTCTTTTCTACCCCTCCTGCCCTGGGAAAGGAAGCTGTCCACCATGCTAGTCTGCTCTGATCCAGAGGTATACAAGTCAGCTGAGTATTTTTAGGGCAAGAAAATGGCCTTGGAGAGAAGTCAAAGTGGCTCGCACTCTGGCTGCTGCAGGGACGTGCAGTCGGGAACTTGGCTTGCTGAGCCCATCTGCTGCAGGGCACGGACAGTGGTGCAGTGCCAGTGCCAGTTTTGCACATGGAGTCCTGGCCACCTGGGGGAGCCTGCTTTGGTACTACAGAACTTCACTTTGTGAATTGTGTCTAAGGTGTTCTGTGTGGACAGCTTTCCAAGAGCGGTGCTCCACCTTCGGGTAGCCTCCCACACGCTGAAATCTGTCTTCCAGGAGCTGCCCCTATGGGGTGGGCTGAAGCCCAGCCTATCTCTAGTTACATCCTTGTCTGTAAGAAAGCCAGGAATACAGGTTTTCTTAATGATTTGGGGTCTTAATTTTGTTTTTATTGCGCCTGACAAGATACAGTTATCTGATGGTTCCTCAATTATGTTATTTTAATAAAATAAATTAAATTTAGGTTTAATGGCTACTGACTCCTTCAAAAGTAATACTGATTTCACAGCATGGACACCTACTTGTTTCTTGTTTGAGGGTCTGTGCTGTGTGAGCCTTCTCTGCATTTACATGAACAGCCAAGCAAAAAGCACACAGGTATAAGGAGCATAGCCACACCATTAAGGAGTGAGCACATTTATAAAATATTTGATATCTACAGGACTTTTTACAAAAATAAATTCAGGCTTAGAACAAACTTGCTCTGAATTATAGCGTTATACACACTACATTTACAGGCTGTTTTGGCCTCATGTCCTCTCAGATATGAGTGACTATTGGGTCAGGACCACAAAAACAGTGTCGAGCCTACTTTACAGGAGAGAAGGGGCAGTTTGAGTGTGACACCTCAGTGTCTTATGCTCTCACTACAAGGGGAAGATGGTGATGGAGTTTCCCTGGAGACCTTTATAGATAAGACTCCTTGGACTACAGGACCCACCCTTTAACTGTCAAGTGCACATCCCCGCTGACTTGGGGCTCTGGAGGGAACTAATCAAGCTTGACCATCCTCAGAGCAGTAGCAGACTATGCTATGGTGCAGCACCAACACGACCATGGTGACCATGTGTTCTACAGAGCTGCATAAATTCCAAGGCTCACAGCACATTACATTAGAGATGAGATGGTCACTGCAGAGGAGCACTCTACAGGGCTGGCGACACCTTGATTAAGAGAAACTGATCTGCTCCTTTATGAGCAGCTCCAAGTTTACTGTTGCTTAAGGAAGAAAGTCACAAAAGAAAAGATGGCAGTTGGGTTTCATTTAAAAGCAATCAATTAAAACAGCTGGACCACATAGCTGGTCCCCGAGAAAGGGGCTAGAGGTACAACAACTAAGAGCTCAACTCTAAACGTAGTGATTCCATGGACCTGGTTATCTTACGTCCTTCCCTTCACCAGTGCTGTGAAAGTGGAGCATGAAGAGACCAAGGGGATTCGCAACCACACTCACATCCAGGTACGCCACCTTGTGTCAGTGACGGGCTTCTGCAACCTGCCTTGGAAAGCTGTGACTGCAGAGCCCAAAATGAAGGTGTCAGCACTGAGTCTAGGTCTCTGATGGTTCTACTCCAGAAAGGTGCATGAAGAGGTCTCCGAGCTCCGTCACGTCGACATCCTCTGTGCTGGGGACCTGCTGGGTTTCTCGGTTCTCGATAAAATCCCAAAGCCGCACTGAGTTGAAGAACTGCAAAAACAGCCAAAAAACACACCTGGGTCAGTGGAGATGACAGCAAACTTTGAGTGCCAGCTTGCTTTGCTTTTGTTGATCCCACTGCTCTGCTGCCAAAGCTATCAGGAGGGGTCTGGGCAGTAACCAAAATTATCCCAAAGCTTCCCTAACCAGCTTACCCTCACAGTGCCTTCAGAACTCAGCTGCTTCCGAGGTTTCTCTGGCTCTGCCAGCCGCCCATCAGGGTAAGCATGGCGGTAAAGGCACTTGCTTCCAAAGGGACAGGTCCCCTTGCCTTGTTCAAAGTATTTACATGCCTTTTTCCTGAAAAGCACACACACAAAATAAATGAATGAACGAATTGGAGGCTGGTGGAAAACTGAAATTCAGCTGCAGTCTTCCTGCAGCCCCACCTGTGACACTGGGCAAACCTAGGCTAGTAGAAGTGAAGTGGGCTGTTGAAATCACAGCTGGGCAAAGCTGCTGGGATGCACTGCATGGAGGCCGCAGTGCTCAGAAGCATGGGCAGCCCTTCTCCCAATCCCAGCAGCTCCAGTGCCTCTGCACCTGGGCCAAGTGACGCTTAGCTGCTTCAGGTGCTGAGGTCTGAAGCTGATTTGCATGCTTTGCTCAAGTCTCCAAGTGAATTTAGTTCTTTCCTCCTGGTCAGGAATCCTGTCACAGCAAGAGGCAGCCTAGTAAAGCATGTCTTAGATGCTAAAGCTACAGGTGCCTTCTACTTTTAGAACCTATGCTAACTCTTCTTTGTCCCTTTGGCTGCCTTCACTGCTGTGGGATTTTATTTTTTTATAAAAAGCTTGGACACTAAGGTCTCTCAGGGTCTTTCAGTAGCTTTAGAACTGCCTTCTCAGTGGGCATGGTGGCCTACATCTGTAATCCCAAATCTCAGGAAACAGAAGCAGGAAGGTCTCCACGAGTTTTGAGGCCAGCCTAGTCTATAAAAAGCTACAGCCAGTCAGGGCCCATATCAAAACAAATCCCTTGGATGATGGTGGTGCACACCTTTAATCCCAGCACTCATGAGGCAGAGGCATGAGGATCTCTATGAGTTTGGATCTCTGCGTTTGTTGCCAGCCAGCCTGGTCTACAGAACTAGTTCCAGGACAGCCAGGGCTACACAGAAACCCTGTCTCAAAAACAAAACCAACCAAACAAACAAAAACCAAAAAGAAACAAAACCAACCAACCCACAAACCAAAAACCTGCCGTCCCTAGGCTCCACTTTCACATGGCTTTCCCTTTTCTCCTCCAGCCCTATCTATCTGCCTACAAAAGTCAAAAGCTCCACCTTGGTTACCTCACTTGGTGTTCTCTGCTCTCACATCCATCTAAGCTATTGACAAAAATCTCAAACCCACTGGCCCTCTAGTTTTCACTGTCCCATTACCAGGTACAGTCATGTCTTCCTTGACATCCCCCCATTACCACTAGTAAGTCTCCAGTGGAGCTGTGATGCCTAGCCCACAAGGACATGGTATTCAGGGCTCCACATGGCTTTCTTCTTGCACCCAAGGGCTTCTTCTGTTGACATAAGGCACTAATGAAGAAATCTGCCATCACACTGGCCTGTCACACTTTGATGAGCGATGACCTACCTCACTCATCTCTCTTCCCTGGTGGCACTTGGCAGAAGTTCATGTTCTGGAGAGTGCTCAAGAACATCCAAAGAGACACACAGCCACAGCCAGGCAAGGTCAACAGTACTGAAAGGCCTTCTAAACAGCAAAGCAACTTTCTAAGCCCAGCCAGCTCTGTCCTGCTGCATCTGCCCTCTTGTGGATGGACAATCATATGACACAGGGGAAAATGGTAAAGTGGGTAAATATTAAATACAGTGGTATTTCATTTGTATTTTAATAAAGCTTGCCTGAAGATCAGAGAGTAAAACAGCCACCCTGGTCAGTCTTACAGACCAGGTAGTGGTTACACACACCTTTAATCCCAGTAGCCACACTAGTCTGCCATAGAAACCAGACGGTTGTGGTGGGTGCACACCTTTAATCCCAGCACTAGAGAGAAATATAAGATGGGAGGAGACAGCTCTCAGCTCAGTCTCATTCTGAGATTCCTGGAGGCAGGATCACCAATTTTGACTGAGGTAGAGGTGAGAGCCAGTGACTGGCTGCTTTGCTTTTCTGGTCTTCAGGTTGAATCCCAATATCTGTTTCTGGGTTTTTATTAATTGTGCTACAGTTAAGCTATAGTAATTAGATAAATATAAAAACTTGCAAAACAAATAACAGGTAAAAAGCAAGGAAAAAAGGTAATTTTTGGCTAGTCATGGTGTAAGCCTTTGATTCTAGTTCTGGGGTGACAAAGGCAGGTGGATCTGAGTTCTAGGTCAGCCACGGCTACACAGTCAGAGTAGGTCTCAATAAAAACAACAAAAGAAAAACAAAGGAGCAGATGGGGACAGGGTAGATGGGTAAGGGGAGGGGGAGGGGATGGGAGGAGAATGAGGGAAAACTGGTTGGTATGAAGAATAAACAAAAAAAATGTTATTTAAGCAAAAAACTTTAAAAGTGAGCTTTATATGGCAAATCTGATGTTGCCATATGGGCTTTGTAATAATGTAAACAGAACACATATTATTCATATCACAAATGGTAGTGATGACAAAGGACAGATGTAAGGCAATAGGAATTACAGAATATTCCTTCTTTTAAAAAGAAGCCAGGCATGGTTGTACATGCCTGTAATCCTATCACTGGGGCAGCTGAGGCCGAAGACAGGGGTTAGCCCAGGCAACAAAATGTGCTGCCATGACAAGAATGCGGGGTCACTTCTCATCTGCACTTCAATTAAGGCAGGGCGTCTTTGCTTTATTCACTTGACTGCTCAGTATTTTCCTTTCCTAAGGTGTGTGCTGTGTGAAGCTGGCACTGTCAGCTTGAGGCATGTGTCCCCTGCAATGGACAAGGCCTGTGAGATGGCAGATCCTCAACAGGTACTTGTTCAGTGCTTGGACAATCAGAGGTGCCAAATTAACCTCAGCACCAGGCGCCAGGCACCAGGGCTCATCTTAGAACTTGTGTGCTTCAAGGATTTGCTCAGCTCTGTAGCCCAGAGTCCAGCAAAGTACCTGACAGGAGTAAGAAGCTCTGATATCCACCCACCGGGTCCACATTCTTGGGAAACCTGAAGATGACAGAAGCTCAAACCACACCCAGCCATGGAGGTACCAGAATTCCCAATAAAATCAAGGCACTTACCCCATTCCCTGTTTGAAAGCTTCAATCAATTCATTCTTTTTATTCTGGTCTTCTACCCAGTACACACTTGGAATTACAAACTCTGATATCACACGGCACTCTGGACAAGACCTGAGGAACAAACAAATCAGGTTTGTAAGGGAGAAAATAAATCATGAATCCTTTGCACATTCCACTCTGAAACTCCTTGCTCAAATGAATGGCCAGAGACATAAGCACCATTATCTAAGAGCAGCTTGTGCTGATGAAAGCATTCGACAAAAAAAAAAAAAAAAAACACAAAACAAAAAACCCAGAGATTTGAGGCTGGGCAGTGGTGGCGCACACCTTTAATCCCAGCACTCAGGAGGCAGAGGCAGGTCATCGTTATGAGTTCGAGGCCAACCTGGTCTACAAGAGCTAGTTCCAGGACAGGCTCCAAAAGCCACAGAAAAACCCTGTCTCGAAAAACAAACAAACAAACAAACAAACAACAACAACAACAAAAAAAAACAAAGGAGGAAAAAAAAGAAAGAAACAGAGATTGGAGCATTCATCTGGGATAGCCAGTAAGCACACAGAACAATACTCATTATCCTCAGTGACTACCGAAGACAAGATGACAGTAAGATACACTTTACTCCTAAAACACCTCAGATTAGAAATAAAGGCAAGTAAGTGTTGGAGAGGATGTAAAGAAACTGGAATCTTTATCTGCAGGTAAGAGTAGGAAATGGCTTCAGTTAGAGGCCAAGCTACCGTGAAGCTCCTGGGATCCAAACTTGTACATCGAGTGTTCACTAGCTGGTGAGCAGGTTACAAGCTGTTCTCAGAGAACTCACCCACAGCATGCTCATCGGGGTGGCCCTGGGAACATTTGCTAAGGCAAAGGTCATTTATAATGAGAGGCAGTGTAAGGGATTTGTAGAGAAAGAACCTAGGTTGGAGGCTGCCTGACAGAAGACAACAGGAATGGGTAGGTGGCAGTTCAGGTTGGGGATGATGAAGTTTCTAAAACTAGGCTTCATGTCAGCAGCAACTAGAAAGTACTGGGCACTGCAGGGCTGTACTCTCAGTAAAGCTGCTGCACACATGCAATTTCCCCAACAACGTGCACCAAGTATTAGGAAGTGGATGGGAGCCATATCCCAAGGGAGAATCAACCCTGTTATTAAGGTAAAAAGCCCCAAAGCACAAAAATGTTACAAGGCAACTAGCCTAAAGCAAACACAATGACTGTCCTGAGTCCACCAGGTCTACAAGACAGAACCCAGCCAGCAACAACTGACAGTTTTGCAAATTCCCCAACATGGAGAGATAGGAGAGGTTATCACTTAAGACAGGCAGATGGGCTCAAGAAGGTTGACTTGTACAAGCTCACACAGCTGGGGCCTGAGTTCTAGAGGGCACCAGCCCCCATGCCCACAGAGAAACCCAGCTGCACTCACTTTATGATTGGGTTTTCAAACTGCTTTGCGCATCTCCACTGGCGGATGCAGGACAGGCAGTAGGTGTGGCTGCAGCTGGAGAGAATGCCAAACCTCCTCTCAGAAGCAGATGCCTTCTCCAAGATCACCTCCATACAGATGCTGCACACTTTGTCCTGGCTTGCCTGGAAGGCAAAAGCCTTTTCCATCTCGTGTTCAAACGTCGACATACACATCTGAGGACGACAGGGAGGAACCCAGGAGTTGCTCAGTTACATAGTCACAGGACTGTGTAAAAACAGTACCCACAGTCCCTGGATTCAGCACACAAAGATCTGACCACAAAGTGAACCTCAAACCACCTTGTCTTTGTCCCTAATTCCCTAGTAGGATATGATCACAACCAGCTTAACAGCCATGGAGTTCTACAACACTTAGATCACTGTGGGAATTGCAGAATTCATGAGCACTGGGTCACAAGTCTCCTGGCTCTTCTGGATGTCATGCCTATTCTATGCCATACCAATCCTGTAAATGTCAAGTAACTGTGACTGAGCTGAGTGAATTCAACTGAATGAAGGCATATGTGAAGACCCAGACCCCTGCTTTGAGTGAGTGTGCACAGCAGTGCCCTCTGCACACAAATAAAGAACAGATCCAACCTGAGTTCCACAGCTTGCTACCCCACTGCCCCATAGAGGCTGGATTGCCAGGAATGCTATCTGCTGGCATGTGCATTAACAGCCCTCCTGGGACATAGGCCTCCTCTTGTCAAGAGAGGCCACGACCATTTTATCCCACTGGGTAATTACAAAGTCCTTAGAAGAGATGACCTAGACTCTAACACTGTAACCCTGGAATGAGCACAGCCTAATGTGAGACAGCCTCTAGATACCAGGGACATTAACAACCTTTCAACACTTGGCTCCAAGAGTCCATGATAAAAGGGACTAAAGAGATGGCACAGCAGTTAAGAGCTGTTGCTGCTCTTCCAAAGGACTTGCATTTGGGTTCCTACTCTCATTGGGCAGGTTCAACAAGTGCCTCTAACTCCAGTTCAAGATTTCTACACCTCTCTCACCCCTATAGGTACTCACATGCTTGTGCACACACACACAAACACACAGACACACACAATTAAAAGAAAAGTCCACAATAAAGGTTTTTCAAAGTTTCCAAAATATTGGCTGCCTGGAGCCCCACCACAGAGATGTGTAAACCTAGGGAGGAAGGATGTGAGAAACGTGGTACAGAGGGCGAGCAGAGGCATGTGCGCTCCTGAGGTGGGATTGCTTCCTATACTTTGCATTTCTTTTACTTTTAGTTTTCTCAAAGAATGTACTCAATGTTCTGTGAAATGAACACATTGAAACTTCTTTTTAAAAAATTATTTTTCAGCTGGGTGGTGGTGGCACACGCCTTTAATCCCAGCACTCAGGAGGCAGAGGCAGGCAGATCTTTGTGAGTTCAAGGCCAGCCTGGTCTACAAGAACAAGTTCCAGGACAGGCTCCAAAGCTACAGAGAAACCCTGTCTCGAAAAGCAAAACAAAACAAAATTATTTTTATTTATTTTTAATTTTTATTTCATGTGCTTCCATGTTTGCCTGCATGTATATCTGTGTGAGAGTGTCAGATTCCCTGTAACTGGAGTTACAGGCAGTTATGAGCTGCCACGTGGGTGCTGGGAATTGAACCCGGATCCTCCGGAAGAGCAGCCAGTCCTCTTAACTGCTGAGCCATATCTCCAGCACTACTTTGCATTTCTTAAAGCTTAATGATTTATCTCATCACTATTACTCGTGTGTGTGCATGTGCATGTGCACATGTGTATGTGCATGAGGTTCTTGTGGAAGTGAGAAGAGGATGTCAGCAGTGGGCGCTGGGAAGCCATTGCTGGTCTTCTGCAAGAGCAGCAAGTATTCTTAATTGCTGAGCCATCCTGAACTTTGTATTTCTAATACTTATTCTTCTTTGTCCTAAATAATCAAAAACTGATAAAACGGCAACAGGAAAAGAACTTGGAAACAGTAAAAAAATAAGTCAGATACACAACACAGGCATTCTGGCAGAAAGGTAGCTATGAGACTCCTGACTCTGTCCCATGGTACATTCAGGTTTCTTAAAATGAGTTCATGCTAAGGTTTTCAAGTTACCTTCTCATGAGCTTTCCTTTGTTCTGGGTCAAAGGGGTGTAGGACTTGAAGCCTGCAGATCTCACACATGTCCCCATGCAGGTAGACACAGGCATCTCCAAACCGGCACTCCCCAGCAGCAGCATAGGGGCACAACTGCTGCTCACTGCTATAGGAGCTGCTGGCCTCCAAGTCGTCCAGGCCACTCCTGATGGCATCTAGGTAGGAATGGGGCTTCGTCTCTGGGCTGGTCTGAGGGTCACTGCAGCCACCTGGATTATTCACTGTGCTCGGGAGAGTCTTGTCTTCAGCCAGGCCAGTGAGATCTCAACACAAAACGCACACATACACACACATGAGAACGGGCCCATCTTTCATGTCGGTACTAGCCCAAATTAGGAACAGTTAGAGAAAAGCAGACCACAGAACAACAGTGCAGAGGCTGGGAGATGGCCCAGGCAGTCAAGGGATGGCCATCCAGAACAAAAGAGAATGGGGTCTTTTCATACAGAATGCAAAGATGTCAACATACAGACCATTTAATGCTTAAACCCCAAAACATGAGATCCCGAGGGGAACAAGCCCAAGAGCTAGGAAACTTTCCTGAGGCCCAGCAGCACTAAAGCCTTTACCACTTGACAACTTCTTTCTCACAAACCTGGTCTCGACCCAGACCCCTTCCTTGCCCTGTGACTGAAGATGCTCCTAAAGTTCCTAAAGCAGTCACTACCAGGACATGACATCAAACAAGAAGAAAGTGACATGTCCCCTCGCACAAAATGCCAGCTTCAGTCTGGCATAGCTTTAATCCCAACCCTCAGGAGGGCAGGTAGATCTCTAAGTTCAAGTCCAGCCTAGTCTACAAAGAGTGTTCCAGGACCACCAGGGCCATAGAGAGAAACCCCATCTCAAAAGACCAAAACCAAGCAAATCAAAAAGACCCAGCCAGCTTCAAAATGAACAGCTTCTCATCAGTGGGTGACCCCTGTAAGAGGCAATTTCATGGCGAGAAAAGACCACTCTGACACTCTGCTGGGCCCAAAGTGGAGCTCAGCACAGCTGTGGAGATGCACCCCTGAACCTCTGCAGCCTGTTTTCAGATCAACTCTGCGTCCTGGGGTGCCAGGGGCTTACTGATGAGGAGGCCAGGAAGCAGCACTAAGCCACACATGCTGCATTCACTCACTGCGGTCTCTGAGCACCAGCATCTTCTTCTCCCGCTTCCCTGGTTCATGCAAATGTGTTCTCATGACAGATGTGGCGATGTCAGGAGAAGGGTGAGGATTGGGCAAGCTCGAGGAGGGCACAGAGTGAGGTGCAGGGCCTACAGCTCCACCTGCTGTAGCTGGGGGCTTCGTATGGTCATATCTGAACAAGACACAACAATGTATCATGGTCACGCAGGTCCAAACACCTGCCCCCCCCCACACACACACATAAACACTACCTATACTCCCAGCCA
Source organism: Myodes glareolus (assembly GCF_982192425.1). Lineage (NCBI taxonomy): Eukaryota > Metazoa > Chordata > Mammalia > Rodentia > Cricetidae > Myodes > Myodes glareolus. Next base: position 35,666,632 of record NC_142028.1, read on the forward strand.
CCAACAGCTGGACTCACTGAGGTGGACAAGGGTCTATCTCTGTACTCTTAACTAGAAAAGTCTTCTGGAGTCATTTAACCTATACCCACAGCTAAGTGTCCCATTAAGACTGACAGGAATCCACACTGTACAGGTCACCCACAGAGAGCCTTTGACACCTTTACTACCAGGGGGAGTTTTGGGTAGGAACTCCAGGATATATTGACTGGGGTGGGTGGATGGGGTGGGGAAGAGCAGGTGGCTGACTCAAGCTCTAGAGTTCTGCACACAGCAAGGACTAACTGGGGTCTGTTCTTCAAAGCAGGGAGCATCTCAGTGTTGTCCCGCGCGGAGCAACATGGGCTGTGTATGCATGAATGCCACCATTAGCCTCCACACCAGAATCATTCAAGCATGAACTGGAAATGGCTTTAAAATAAATGGCATGCCACTTTATGACACACAAAAAAAATCATAATGAGGAGATGGGCTGGTGTGATGTGGGAGTCTCTGTATGCTGTGAATACCACTGGTTAATAAAGGACTGCTTTGAGCCTATAGCAGAGCAGGGCAGAAATAGCTGGGCGGGGAAAACAAAACTCAATGCTGGGAGAAAGGAGGCAGAGTCTGAGGAGACGCCATGAGCCGCTGCCGGAGACAGATGTGCTGAAACTTTGCTGATAGGCCACGACCTTGTGGTGATGCACGGGTTAAATTAAGATGTTAAGAGCTATTTTTTGTTTGTTTGTTTGTTTGGTAGAAAAAGACAAAATCTCCTGAGTAAATTGGGAGCATGGGGACCTTGGGGGAGGGTTGAAGGGGGGAGGGGAGAGGCATGAAGGGAAGCAGAGAAAAATGTAGAGCTTAATAAATATCAATAAAAAAAGTATATAAAAAAAGATTTAAGAGTTAGCAAATAAGAAAATAGAGCTAGTAGGCCAAGCAATATTTTAAATAACAGAGTTTCTGTGTGATTATTTTGGGGCTGAGCAGCCCGGAACCAACAAGTGGCCTCCTCCAACACTGGTGGCAATGGGAAAGTCTATGGTGTGTTATATAGGGTTTAAAAGAAAAATACCAATTATTAATATGCTAAGTACAATTTTAAGTTTAAAACTTCCCTTCATTAAGACCACACTCAGGAAGTATGTATATAGCATACACCTGTGTTCCCACCACTGGGGTTAGAGCAGAAGCTCAAAGCCAGCCTTGGCTACATAGCAAGTTTAAAGTCAGCCTGGGAGGTATAAAACTGCCAACAAAACCAAACACAAGCCCCATTCTCCACACACAGCTTCACTTCAGTAGCCACAGTCGTGGCAGCCTTGCCTGCAGCGTGCACCATAGGCGCAGTAGCCCTTCTGGTAGTATTTGCAGATGGTGGATGGCTTGCTATTCGCCAAGTCATGTGAGAACAGGCACTGGCTGCCTTCGCGACACACGCCATGCATAAAATACCTGAGGAGACAAACAAAGAACAGCTGAGTCATGCCTTGGGGGAAAGCAGCATTCTCAAGAACTAACATACCACCCCACCCATACTGTGTTCATTTTCCTTGATTCTAAACAAAGTGATTTTCCATGCACCACAATGTCCCAAGACTAGCACTTCAGAAGAAAAACGATCTCAAAAGTTTCTATATTAGAGGCTGGAGAAATGATTTAGTGGCTACTAGCACTTGCTATTGTTGTAGAGGATTCAGTCTCTGTTGCCAGCACCCATATCTTAGCTAACAACTATCTGAATCTGATGCCCTCCTCTGGTTTCTTTCATCACTGCATGTGTGTGATGCATAAAAATACATGCATGTAAGCATTCATACATAGAAAATATATTTCAAAAACCCTTCTATATGGATAAGCTCTTGATTTATGTTAAATATATGAGATATAAGTTTCACAACTGGGAAAACATGTTAGGAAAACCCACCCTCCCCACACTCCCAGAGCTCTGGGAGTTAGAAGAGGACTGATTGGGCTCTTCCCTATCCTTGCTGATTCACCTGTAAATGTAGAGAAACACCACCTATGGCTTCATGAAGTTGTTGCAATCAGCCCCAAAGACAGGGTGGCATCAAACAACATACGTGATGCTGGACATGGTGGCACACGTCTGAAATCTTATTACTCTTTAGGACGCTGGGGATTTAGCTCTGTTTGTAGGATGCTTGCCTAACATGTTCTAAGCCACGAGTTCCACTCCCAGCACAGAATAAATCAGATGTTGTACATGCCTATAGTCCCAGCACTCAGAAGAGCCAGGAGGATCAGAAATTGAAGATCATCCTTAGCAACATAACAAATTTGAAATCAGCTTAGACACAAGATCTTGACTTAAAGAAAAACAGTTGGATGGTGGAGGCGAACAATTTTAATCCCAGCACTAGGGAGGCAGAGGCAAGGGGATCTCTGTGTGCTTAAGGCCAGCCTGATCTACAGTGAGTTCCATGTCAGTCAGGGCTACACAGAGAAAACCTGTCTCGAAAAAACAAATAGAAGGTCTAGAGCAGTGATTCTCAACCTGTGGGTCATGACCCTTTTTGAGGGTCACATCATCAGATATCCAATATATCAGATACTTACATTATGATTTGTTAGCAGTAGTAAAATTATAGTTATGAAGTAGCAACAAAATAATTTTATGGTTCAGGTCACCACAACATGAGGAACTGTATTAAAGGATGCATTGGTAGGCAGGTTGAGAATCACCGGTCTAGAGAGATAGCTCAGTGGTTAAGAACTCTGGCTGCTCTTCCAGAGGACTTGGGTTTGATTCCACCCAACACTGACATGGCATTACAGTTCCAGGGGGACTGACACACTCTTCTGGCTTCCTCAGACACTGCATGCATATGGTGCATAGTCATACATACAGGCAGATCACATACAATATACACATATAAATAGAAGTAAAAAGAAAAGGAGATCCAGAGTGTACACTGGGCACAAGGGATAGTTCTGGGACGGTGGACATTAACAACATATATTCAAACTTAACTACTGACAAAACTAAAAAACAGAACAAAACAAAAACCAGGGCTGGAGAGATGGCTCAGAGGTTAACAGCACTGGCTGCTCTTCCTGCATTCACAAGGTGGCCTAGAATCATCTATAATAAGATCTGGCGTGTCCTCATCTGGCCTCCAGGCATGCAGGCAGAACACTATATTCATAATAAATAACTTTGACACACTTCTAACAAGTTTCTGTAAGTTACAGCTCAATAAACCTTTAAAAGCGGGGTGGGGGGAATGGCTAGACAAGCAAGCAGAACACAAGGGGTATGGTTGGTAACCAGGTGGTCATCACATCTGGTCACCAGACTTCAAAATATGGTAAAAGATATAAAAGACATTCTTCGAGACAACCCACTGATGTCTTGAGTATGAACTAGGCCATGGTCTGGTAACTGGTAAAATGAGCATTTATTGAGGCTGGTGATGTAACTGGGCTGGCAGTGTGTTCACCCACTATGCAGAAGGAGCATCACTGGGAGTGGCAGTACTTGAGGTAATGTCAGCTCTGGAGGTGGAGCAGTTCAAGGTCACCCTTGGCTACACAGGGAGTCCATGATGACCCATACATACCCTAAGTTCCAAGTAAAGAAAATTAATTGACACAGAAATTGAATACAGCTGAAAAGTACAGATTAGTGCTGTAAAATAATCCTTCTGTACACTATGTGGATATATGTTGCTATGATATATATATATATATATATATATATATATATATATATATGTATGTATGTATGTTAGTTTACTTAACACTTAACAAGCTGACTGGCCAATAGCTGAACAGGATGAAGTTAGGTGAGAAAGTCAAACTGAGAATGATGGGACGAGGAAGGGCGGAGTCAGAGGTGTTGACCAGTCAGTCGGACACATAAAACAGGATATGAGCGCTGGAGCATAGATGAATAGAAATGGATTAAGTTGTAAGAGCTAGTTAGTAACAAGCCTAAGCTATTGACTGAGCATTTATAATGTATATTAAGTCTCCAAATCAGTTATTTGGGAAGCTGCTGTTTATTATTTGGGAACAGGTGGTGAGGACAGAAAAACTCCACCTATAAATTATAAAACTGTATACAGCCAGACATACTGGCTCATACCTTTAAGATCAGTAGTACTCAGAAGGCAGAAGTAGGCTAATTTCTATGAGTCAAGGCCAGTCTGGTCTACATAGCAAGTTCCAGATCAGCCAGGGCCACACAGTAAAACTTGTCTCAAAAAGACTAAACAAAATTTGGGTGTGATAGTGCACACCTTGGATCCCAGCACTCTAATCTCTGTGAGCTTGAGGCCAGCCTGATCTACAAAAAGAGTTCCAGGACTATTACAGAGAAACCCTGTTTCGAAAAACCAAAAGCACGCAAACAACAACAAAACCCCAAAATCAAACAAAAAAGAAATTAATAATAGTAATAATCATCCATGCACAAACCCCACAAAAGCAGAATGTACCTATAATGGAATATTATTCAGCCTTAAAAGGGAAAACATTCCCCACTCAAAACTCCATGAGTGCTAAGTGACACAACAGATACACGTGAGGTCTCTGAACAATTAAGTTCACCAAGGGAGAAAGGAGAGACTGCTGGCAATTAAGGGGGAGACTGGAGTTCAACACGGTATTTTTGTCTCACAGGCTGAGCCCTCGAGATTGCTTACACAACTGTGAAGGTACCAAGGTCACAGAACTGTGACATGCATGCCCTGGCAAAGTCTAAGCTATCTAGATTCACTTTAGCATATGTTTTTAGAGTCTCTACTCCGATGATGAACACCATGAGCAAAAGCAATGTGAAGAAGAAAGAACTTATTTCAGCTTCAATTCTCAGGTCACAGTCCACCAGTGAGGGGAACTCAAGGCAGAAACGCTGATGACTGGCCTGCTCCGCTTGTTTTCTTACACTGCCCAGCGGTGGCACTGCACACAATGAACTGGACTCTCCACATTAGTTACTAATCAAGAAAAAACAGCAACAGGCTTGCCTACAGGCTAACCTAATGGCCACTTTAAAGAACATGTAACTCTAGTTTTAGTTAAGTTGACAAAAAAACAAAACAAAACAAAAAACAACAAGCAGGACATACAACAGTCTTTAAAAATTGTCATATACCGCCAGGCAGTGGTGGCACATGCCTTTAAGTCCAGCACTTGGGAGGCTCAGGCAGGGAGATCTTTGTGAGTTTGAGGCCGGCCTGGTCTACAAAGCGAGTTCCAGGACAGTCAGAGCTTTTACACAGAGAAATGTTGTCTCAAAAAGAAAAAAAGAAAGAAAAAGAAAATTTGCCATACACGGGATCTCATTTTGTTTAAAAATATAAACATACACTAGTATGCTAAAACTAGTAATCCTTGGAAGTATTGAACTGTCTACGATAAGGGGTACTCACAGAAGGGTTAAAAAAAGAGGGTGGAACAGATTCAATGCAATGCCCATCAAATCCCAGCAAAATTCTTCAAAGACCTCGAAAGAACGGTACTTAACTTCATATGGAAAAGCAAAAAACCCAGGATAGTCAAAACAATCCCGAACAACAAAAGAACTTCTGGAGTCATCACAATCCCTGACTTCAAACTCTACTACAGAGCTACAGTACTGAAAACAGCCTGGTACTGGCATAAGAACAGACAGGAGGACCAATGGAACTGAATAGAAGAACCGGATATCAATCCACACATCTTCGAACAACTGATTTTTGACAAGGAAGCAAAAAGTATCAAATGGAAAAAAGAAAACATATTTAACAAGTGGTGCTGGCATAACTGGATATCAACATGTAGATGAATGAAAATAGACCCATATCTATCACCATGCACAAAACTCAAGTCCAAATGGATCAAAGACCTCAACATAAAGCCAGCCACACTGAACCTCATAAAAGAGAAAGTGGGAAGTACACTTGAACGCATTGGCACAGGGAACCACTTCCTAAATATAACCCCAAAAGCACAGACACTGAGAGAAACAATTAATAAATGGGACCTCCTAAAACTGAAACGTTTCTGTAAAGCAAAGGACACGGTCAACAAGACAAAATGACAGCCTACAGAATGGGAAAAGATCTTCACTAACCCCACATCAGACAGATGTCTGATCTCCAAAATATACAAAGAACCCAAGAAATTGGACACCAAAAGATCACATAATCCAATTTAAAAAAAATGGAGTACAGACCTAGACAGAGGAATCTAAAATGGCTGAAAGACACTTAAGGAAATGTTCAACATCCTTAGGAACCAGAGAAATGCAAATCAAAACAACTCTGAGATTCCATCTTACATCTGAAAGAATGGCCAAGATCAAAAACACTGATGACAACTTATGTTGGAGAGGTTGTGGGGAAAAGGGAACACTTCTGCATTGCTGGTAGGAAAGCAAGCTAGTACAACCCCTTTGGATATCAGTGTGGAGATTTCTCAGAAAATTAGGAAACAACCTTCCTCAAGACCCAGTAATACCACTTTTAGGTATATATCCAAAGGATGCTCAATCGTGCCACAAGGACATGTGCTCAACTATGTTCACAGCAGCTTTGTTTGTCATAGCCTGAACCTGGAAACAACCTAAATGCACCTCAACTGAAGAACGGATAAGGAAAATGTAGTACATTTACACAACATTAATTTTTTTTAAAGATTCATTTATTTACTGTGTATACATTGTTCTGCCTGCATACCAGGAGAAGGCAACAGATCTCATTATAGATGGTTGTGAGCCACCATGTGGTTGCTGGGAATTGAACTCAGGACCTTTGGAAGAACAGTCAGTGCTCTTAACCTCTGAGCCACCTCTCCAGCCCTAGAAAACATTATTTTGAGTGAGGTAACCCAGACACAGAAAGACAATTATCACATATACTTACTCATTGGTGGTTTTTAAATATAAAGCAAAGAAAGCCAGCCTACAAACCACAATGCCAGAGAACTTAGACAACAATGAGGGCACTAAGAGAGACTCACATGGAAAGTAGAAAGTAGAAAAAGACAAGATCTCCTGTGTATATTGGGAGCATGGGGGCCTTGAGGGAGAGTTAAAGGAGGGAGAGGAGAGGCAGGGAGGGAGCAGAGAAAAATGTAGAGCTCAATAAATATCAATTAAAAAAAAGAGGGTGGAGAGCCGGGCATTGGTGGTGCACGCTTTTAGTCCGAGCACTCCGAGCACTCGGGAAACAGAGGCAGGTGGATCTTTGTGAGTTCAGGGCCAGCCTCGTCTACAAGAGCTAGTAAAAGCTTCAGAGTATAACCTGTCTCAAAAACAAAAACAAAAAAGGAGGGGGGAGGGTGGGAAGTGAAAGGGGAGAATAAACTCAATATCTCGATATATAAAGGATGAAAACTTTAAAAGCTGGTGAGACCTACAGTAGGCTGGTGGAATCTAGGCCATCATGTGTTCTCCTTATTTCAGCACCCACACTTCCCAACTTTTCTACTGTGAAACAATAGCTGGTTTCTACAATGTTACTGCTGTGAAACAATAGTTGTTTTCTACAATGTTTCTGCTGTGAAACAATAGCTGGTTTCTACAATGTTACTGCTGTGAAACAATAGTTGTTTTCTACAATGTTTCTGCTGTGAAACAATAGCTGGTTTCTACAATGTTTCCACTGTAGTAACAGTACATTGGTGTTGCTCATAAATGACTGGGTGCACTGTAAGCTATTCAGTTCAGTCTTATTCAGGCTTCCCAGAGTGCAGCTCTTATTAAGGTCTAAAAAGGACTGGGAAAGTCCCACCGATGTGACCTTCCGAGCGCAGGCTGAGTGCTGGGGAGGCACAGACAGGAGACGCAGCCAGCCAGCAGAGAAGGAGACTAGATCATGCTGCATGGCAGACAATGGGCCAGAAAGAAAGAGCAGTGAGGTGAGGTGTGGGCAGGCCTGCTGAGAGCCTGAACTGGGAACCATCTACCAGTGCTCACCAGGCCACCTTAGTCTCAGCTCTAACACTGCTGCTCAGGCCAGGTTTTCTGGAGATTGCAGAACAGCCCATACTGGGGTCAGCAGCCTGCAGGTGTGCACTGCCTGAAGAAGGTAAAATATCCCTTTACCAAAGGCTCAGAAATGCTTTTCTATAGCAGATTTATTGGAAAAGAATATTTTAAAATTTACATAAGAACACATGGGTTGGGCACTTGAGATGCTGAAGAGGAAGATGCCATGGCTAAATGCCAGACTGACTACAAATAACACCTTGTAGAATAAATACATAAACACACACACACACACACACACACACACACACACAAGAAATTACCCTTACCAGCCAAAGTGGACCAGCAGATCTGATCCTGAGCTGACTGAATTGATCCTGGGCCAGCAGTGCTGCTACTGGCCTGCCTGGTTTACCTTGCGGCCTTCCCTTTGGTAAAGAACCCTCTGGAATTAACCTTTGGGTAGAGGATCCTCACGTCCCACACTAACAACCTGAGGAATACATGAGGTGAGGAAACATAGAAAGGAGGATCAGTGACTATGCTCCATCTTTGCCTAAACTTGTGAGAGGAACATTTTACAAGCCAGGAGGAAAATGGGAGAGCTGAGCTCAGGGAGGCAAGCGGATCCACAACTTGCTCTGTCCATGCCTGTCCACGCCACCCAAAAACACTAATTAGAATATGCCTGTCTCCTCCTACTCCTCACAGTCCTAAAGCCCAAAGACTAGATCCCTGAGCACGTCCACATTGACAGTGTTGGCAAAAGCAATGGGTTAGGGTTAGAGTTGGGAGAGGTGGCACTGTGGCTAAGCCAGGAAGGCAAAGAGCAAAGTGCACAGTCCAGCACCTGGCCTTCCCCATGGTAGGGACAGTGGATCAGAGGAGAGTGATGGGGCTGGCAGGTTGCTGAAGATCCCCACTCCTGGTTACGAAGCAAGTTTGTATCTTCACCTGCTACCTCCACAAAAGCAGGAGAGTTGGCTAGGCCCACCTACCCTGTCCCCTGAATCTGATGAAAGCAATAGCAATCTCACCATCAGAATCAGAGTCCACCAAGATCAGAAATTGAAAGCTGTCTGGACTTTTCTAAGAAACATGAAAATTTCCCCAGATTTCCAAGGAAGCATGTCCCAAAGCAGACAGTGCTTAGCAGCTTGCTAGAAGGCTGATTTGAAACAAAAAGGAAAAGAATGGAGGCTTGAAGACGAAGCTCATGGAGAGTCCATGGCATTCAGAGGCCCTGGGCTTCATTATTAGCAGGCAGGGACGGGGCACAGAGAGCAAGTAAGGCCATGGAAAGGAGTCAGGTCTGAGACTGATACCTCTGGAGCTGGCCTAAGAACAGTTTTTGGCTTCTAGAAGCTGCTGGTACAGTCCGAGTCCCTACACTGACATAAGAATTTCTCACTGTGTCTCAACTGCGCCATGGTGTGGTTGATATTAAGTCTACTTCCTCTTGAGTCTGGAAGGAATGGATAAGGAAAATGTGGTACATTTACACAGTGGAGTACTACACAGTGGAAAAAAATGTCATTGAAATTTGTGGGCAAATAGATGGATCTAGAAAACATATTGAGCGAGGCAACTCAGACCCAGCAAGACAAATATTATACGTACTCACTCATAAGTTGCTTTTAGACATAAAGCAAAGAAAAACCAGCCTACAATTCACAATCCCAGAGAACACAGACAACAAAGAGGACCCTAAGAGAGACAGACATACATGGACCTAATCTACATGGGAAGTAGAAAAAGACAAGATCTCGTGGGTAAATTGGGAGTATGGGGATCATGGGAGAGGATAGAAGGGGAGGGGGAGAGAGAGGTGCAGAGAAAAATATACAGTTCAATAAAAACAATTTTTTAAAAAGAAAAAAATAAGATGAACTGAAAATAAAAAACTGGAAAAATTCCACACTAACAAGGTAACAAAACACCTAAAAGCTATAGAACAAAAAGAAGCATACTCATCCAGAAGAAGCAGATGGTGAGAAATAATCAAATTGAGGGCTGAAGGCAATAAAATAGAAACAAAGAAAACAATACAAAGAATCAATGAGAAAAAAAGCAGGCTCTTCAAGAAAAATCAACAAGACTGACAAACCGTTATCCAAACTAAAAAAAGGCTGAGATAGAATATCCAAACAACAAAAGCAGAAATGAAAAAGGGAATACAACATGGAGGAAATCCAGAGAATCATCAGGTCATACTTCAAAAACCTGTACTCCACAAAATTAGAAATTTTAAAGGAAATTGAGAATTTTCTGGATAAGTTCCACATGCCAAATTAAATCAAGACCAAATAAACAAATTAAATAGATATATAACTCAAAAGGAAATAGAAACAATCATCAAAAGCCTCCCAATCAAAAAGGCCCAGGGTCAAATTGTTTCTGTGCAGAATTCTACCAGAAATTTCAAAGAAGTATAGGAGTATACTGATACTCCTCAAATTGTTCCACACAATAGAAGCAGAAGGAACATTGTCAAACTCTTTATATGAGACTACAATTATCCTGATACCCAAATCACATGAAGACACAGCTAAGAAAGAGAATTATAGACCAATCTCCCTGATGAACATTGATGCAAAAATATTCAATAAAATACTGGCAAACCGAATCCAAGAACACATCAGAAACATCATCCACTTTGATCAAGTTGGCTTCATTCCGAGATGCAAGGATGGGTCAACATGAAAATCTGCCAATGTAATCCACCATATAAACAACTGAAATAAAAAACCACATGATCATCTCCTTAGATGCTGGAAAAAGCCTTTGACAGAATCCAACATCCCTTTGTGATAAAGGTCTTGGAGAGAACAGAGATACAAGAAACATTCCTAAACATAATAAAGGCAATATACAGCAAGCCAACATCAAACTAAATAGAGAGAAACTCAAAGTGATTTCACTAAAATTAGCAACAAGATAAGGCTGTCCACTCTCTTCACATTTATTTAATATAGCACTCGAAGTTCTAGTTACAGCAATAAGGCAACAAAAGGAGATCAAGGGCATACAAACTGGAAAGGAAAAAAGTCAAACTTTTGCTATTTGTTGATGACACAATAGTATATATATGATCCCAAAAATTCTATGAGGGATCTCCTATAGCTGATAAACACCTTCAGTAATGATATAAGATTAACTCAAAAAAATCAGGAGCCCTCCTATATACAAATAATAAACGGGTTGAGAAAGAAATTAGTGAAACACCATCCTTCACAATAGCCACAAATAATGTAAAATATCAAGGGGTAACTCTAACTAATCAAATGAAAGACCTGTATGACAAGAACTTTAAGTCTTTGAAGAACGAAACTGAAGAGGATATCAGAAAAATGGAAAGATCTCTCATGCTCATGGATAGATTAACATAGTAAAAATGACAATCTTACCAAAAGCCATCTACAGATTCAATGCAATACCCATCAAAATCCCAGCACAATTTTTCAAATCTTGAAAGAACAATAGTAAATTTTACATGGAGAAAAAAAAAAAACCAGATAGCCAAAACAACCCTGTACAATAAAGGAACATCTTGAGGCATCACCATCCTTGACTTCAAGTTCTATGATAGAGTTACATTAATGAAATCAACTTGGCATTGGCATAAAAAGACAGGTGGACCAATGGAATCAAACTGAAGACCTTGATATTAACCCACACACCTATGAACACCTGATTTTTGACAAAGAAGCTAAAAATCTAAAGTGGAAAACAGAAAGCATCTTCAACAAATGGTGCTGGTATAACTGGATGTTGAAATGTGGAAGAATCCAAATAGGCCCCTATCTATCACTATGCACAAAACTCAAGTTCAAATGGATCAAAGACCTCAACATAAATCCATCCACACTGAACCACAAAGAAAAGAAAGTGAAAAGCAACTTTGAACGCATTGGCACAGGAGACCACTTCCTAAATATAACACCAGTAGCACAGACACTGAGAGCAACAATTAATAATGGGACCTCCTAAGAAGATTCTGTAAAGCAAAGGACACACAGTCAACAAGACAAAACGGCAGCTTACAGAATGGGAAAAGATCTTCACCAGCTCCACACTGGACAGAGGGCTAATCTCCAAAATATACAAAGAACTCCAGAAGCTTGACATCAAACTACCAAATAATCCAATTAATAAATGGGGTACAGATCTAAACAGAGAATTCTCAACAGAAAAATCTCCAATGGCCAAAAGGCACTTAAGGAAATGCTCAACATCCCTAGTCATCAGGAAAATGCAAATCAAAACTCTGAGATACCATCTTATACCAATTAGAATGGCTAAGATCCAAAACACGGATGACAGCTTATGCTGGACAGGATGTGGAGTACAGGGAACACTCCTCCATTGCTGGTTGGAGAGCAAATGTGGAAATCAGTATAGCGGCTTCTCAGAAAATTAGGAATCAATCTACCTCAAGACCCAGCAATACCACTCACTTTTGGGTATATACCCAAAGGATGCTCAATAATACCACAAGGACTATGTTCATAGCCACATTATTCTTGCCAGAACCTGGAAATAACCTAGATGCTCTTCAAACGAAGAATGGATTAAAAAAAAAAAGTGGTATATTTACACAGTGGATGGAGTAGTAACTCAACAGTAAAAAACAATGACATCTTTAAATTTCCAGGCAAATGGATGGAACTAGAAAAAAACATACTGAGTGAGGTAACCCGGACCCAGAAAGACAAATACAGTGTATACTTATGCATAAGTGGATACCACACATAAAGCAAAGGATTACCAATCTACAGTCCACAACTCCAGAGAAGCTTGAACCCTCTCTTTCAAATACAGATGGAAGCAGATGCAGAGATCCACAATTGACCACTGGGCCGAGCTACCGGAGTACAATCGAAGTGAGGGAGGAGCGATAATATGAACAAAGGGGTCAAGACCATGATGGGGAAACCCACAGAACCAGCTGACCCCGAGCTAGTGGGAGATCACTGACTCCAGACTGACAACTGGATACGCTGTATAGGACCAAAGTAGGCTCCCTGAATACAGGTGACAATGAAGTGGCTTGGGCAGCATATGGGGCCACTGGCAGTGGGACCAGGATCTAACTCCAATGCATGAACTGACTTTGAGGAGACCATTCTCTACAAAGCGATACTTTGCTTGGCCTAGGCACAGGGTGGGGCGGGGGGAAGGCCTTGGTCCTGCCTCAATGAGGTGATGGGACAGACTTAGAAGACCTCTGGGGGTGGGGGGTGGGCTTACCCTCTCTGAGGAGTGGATGGGAGGTAGGTGGGGGGAAGGTGGCAGGAGAGGAGAGGAGGGAAGGTGAATTGAGATTGCTATGTAAAAAATAATAAAGAAAAACAGAAACAAACAAAAGCTCTGAAATATCCTTTAACTGAGCATGAGCTATGAGACTCAATGCTAGCCATCATAGCTACACCACTCTGAAGCTAAGCTTAGGGAAACCTGACAATACTGAGGTTGTTTCACTGTCCAATTGATAGAGCTCAGACTGCAAATCATGGAAGAAACAAGTCTCTGGCCATGTCTGTGAGGGATCATCCAGATTAGGTCAACTGAGGTGGGAAGATCCACCATGAATGTGGTGGTAACATTCTTTAAGCTGGGTCAAGACTGAATTAAAAAGAAAGAGTGAGTGGAGCACCAATAGCCATTGCTCTCTGGGTGTGATGTGATCCACTCTCTCATGCTCCTCCTATCACATGACTCCCCCTTCATCAGGAACTGAAACCTCAACCTGTGTGTCAGAATGAGTATACCCTTCCTTCATTAAGCTGCTCTTGTCAGGTACAGCACAGCCGATACAGCACCACGTTCTCTATGACTTGACAGGGCTGCAGAAAGAAACCCGCAAACACCAGTTAGCCCTTCAACAGAAACTATCCTTTCCCAGCAACAGCCCTTAGGACCGACCCTCTTACTAAAAGACAGAGTTTTTAGATCAGGTTATCTCCAGGTACAAAAGAGAAAAAACAAAAAGGAATCAAAATGGCTTGACTTAAGAATTATATAAAGATTTTTGTAGTCACACATCTTAGGAAAGCCTGTAAGTGATGAAATTAAACCATAAAGCAGTCAGGTGTGGTGGCACACACCTTTAATCCTAGCACGGGAGGGCAGAGAACGGCAGATCTGAGTTCAAGACTAGCCTGATCTACACAGCAAGTTCAAGGACCGACAGGGCTACAATAGAGACCCTGCCTCAAACAACTGTCAAAACCATAGGCGAGCAATTTTATAAGTTATTTTCACCGAGAGGTTGTGGCACAGCCTTTATTTCCAGCACTTGGGAGGCAGAGGCAGGAGGATCTCTGAGTTCAAGGCCGACCTGGTCTACAGAACAAGTTCCAGGACAGGCTCCAAAGTTACACAGAGAAACTCTGTCTCAGAAAACAACAAAAACAAATGAACAAAAAACCCCCAAAGCAACCAACCAAAAAGAACAAAGGCCAGGTGGTGGTGGTGCGGGCGCAAGCCTTTAATCCCAGCACTTGGGAGGTAGAGGCAGGAGGATCTCTGTGAGTTCAAGGCCAGCCTGGTTTACAAGAGCTAGTTCCAGGACAGCTAGGGTTGTTACACAGACAAACCCTGTCTCAAAAAAACCAACCAAACAAATAAACAACAAAAATCCAGTAAGTTATTTTCAAAATAGCCCGCATCAGAAGTAGGACACTATGATAGGAACATTTTCCTCCTGCAAAGAGAAGGGGTAAATACATGTACATTCACCCTCAACAGAAACATTCTAGTACCAATGATCCACAAGGACTGTGACAGACTGTCTCAAAGTCTCTGTTGCTGTGATAAATCAACTTCGGGAAGAGCGTTTTCATCACTAAAGGAAATCAATGAAGGGCTCCAGATAGGAACTAACAATGAGGCCACAGAGGGGCACTGCTGACTGGATTGCTCGGCCTTTCCTACAACACCCAAGACCACTAATCCAGGGGTGGCACCACCCATAGGAAGCTGGGCCCTCCCCCATCAATCATCAATCAAGAAAATGAACCACAGCCTAGTCTGGTAGGAGCATTTTATCAATTCCCTTTTCCCAAATGACTCTGGTTCGTGTCAAGAAAACATAAAACTAGCTAATACACAGACACCAACTGCAACTTTCTGATAACTACTTAACATAAGCCACCTGGGCCCTGGGTATTTGGCTCAATTAACCCTTATATCGAATTCAAAAAGAACTCTTCATAAAGGTGTTGTAATGAGAAGCAACAAGGGAAGTAAATGAAATGTTTATCACATAGCCAAACTACATCTCTGCTTCTTTTCATTCTGTCTTTTTTTGTTTTGTTTTGTTTTGTTTTTTGAGACCGGGTTTCTCAGCAGCTACAGAGCCAGTGCTAGAACGCACTCTGTAGACCAGGCTGGCCTCGAACACACAGAGATCCGCCTGCCTCTGCCTCCCAAATGCTGAGATTAACGGCGTGTGACACCACCACCCGGCACATCTGTTTCTTAATTCACGGAAAACAACTGAAATTTTTATAAGCTGAAGCTCCTCTATCAAAAATGCTCGGGCATGTCTTAATTTTCTTTTTGTACTTTAGAGTATTTTCATTTACATGTCTTGGGGATAGCACAAGAGTCTAAACATGGAATTCATCGTATATACATATCCTGAAAATTTTATACAGTTTTTAATATAACAAAATTTCATGGTGTGGAATTTTTCACTTGTAGTACCATGTCGGCACTTAAAAAGCTTGGAATTTTGAAGCATTTCAAAATTTGGATTTCCACATTCGGGATGCTTACTAGCTGCACTTTCCAAGCATGCAAATCCACCGGACTAGAGTCCAATAACAGCCACAAGTTCGTCACCGAGTTATGACGTTGCTACTCAACCCAACTATTTTAATTTCAAAATAGCAGTCACAAGAATAGCTTTCTGGTTCTTCACCTCGTCTAACAAGCCATCCATCAATGACGTCTTTCTGCTCCTAAATGGGTTTCGCTTTAACCTCTCTCGGTGGTCTAGGTTTCCCGCATCGCGAAATGAGCGACCATCTCAGGATAAGGAACGCGACCGGCCCGGGTTTCCCCGCAATCCCCCCGGCTCACTCTCTGCAAGCCGCCGCTGCAGATGCTCTGGCCGCTCCAGCCTCTCCGCGGCCTTCGGGTCCTGCGTGTTTTCCCCTCTGTACACGGCCCGCCACGGTCGGGCTCGGCCCCTCACCTCCCCCTGGCCGTCCGGCAGCGCTCAAGGCCCCGCGGCGCAGCGCACTCACCTGCAGGTAACCTGCTTGGTGCTCATGGCGGCGGGGACACGGGCTGGAGTCGCGCTGAAGTCTCAGGGTCTCCGCCGCCGCGGCCCAGCCCGGCCCCGCCCGCGCGCGCAGTTGCGTCACTCTAGCGCGCACCACCCCCGCGCGTGCGTCACCTGTAGGGTGCCGGCCGGAAACTTAACCGTCACAATTAGTTCCGCCGGGGCGTGGAGCCGGAAGGTCCCTACTCCTTAGCTCTCCGGGTCTCACGTTTTCAAGACTATGGGGCGGAGCGTGTCTGTCATCGTAGACTTGCCTGTCATCTGCTGGGATGTTACTACCTAGGGTTTTTCAAAAGTAGTTTTATTGTTTATTTTTATTTTATGGTATGAGTTTTTTTGCCGGTATGTATGGCCGTGCACCATGTGGGTGCAGTGACTCAGGCCAGATGAGGGAGTAGATTACCTGGAACTGGAGTTTCAGCCGGTTGTAAGCTGCCATGCAGGTGCCGGGAACTGAACTTTTGGTCCCCTGCAAAAGCCAGTGCTCCTAACCACTGAGACATCCTCTAATAAGAATATTTTATTTTTTTTTTAGCAATTTCATTATGTATCTTGATCATATCCAACCTAAATAGCCCCTCTCCCTCTGGTCTTTTTATGAAAACACACACATGCATAACTCAAGGCAGAAACCTGAAGACAGAAATTGAAGCAATATGTACATACATACATATACATACACACACACACATATATATATACATATATATATAATTTTGACTCTTGCAAACTATAGTTGTGTTGTCAGCTTTGAAAAAGTTATCTCCCAGTTTATTGTGTTGAATTGGCATTGCATAGAAATTAATGCCTGGAAACATACTTATTTTTTCCATTTGTATAAAGGTAGTGCAGTGCATTAAACATGTAAATAGAACATCTGTGTCAACACCCAACCCTGCAAGCAAGGCTCAGGGAACATCAGGGAAAGAAAGGCAGAAAGAATGTAAAAGCTGGAGGTGGGAGGAGTGCTAAGGATTGCTGTCTTGCGGGGCGGTGGTGGTGCACGCCTTTACTCCCAGAACTCGGGAGGCAGAGGCAGGCAGATCTTTGCAAGTTCGAGGCCAGCCTGGTCTACAAGAGCTAGTTCCAGGGCAGGCTCCAAAGCTACAGAGAAACCCTGTCTCAGAAAAATAAACAAAAAAAGTAATGCTATCTTCTGATCACACCATAGTATTAGACACATGAATACACAGCAGGTGTGGCTGTCTGCGCAAGACTAGGCCTGTGGCCAGGTGTGGTGGTGCACGCCTTTAATGCTAATCCTTTAGTCAGGAGGCAGAGGTAGTTAGATCTCTGAGTTTGAGGCCAGCCTGGTCTACACAGACTAGCCAAGACTTCATAGTGAGACTTTGTCTGGAAGGAAAAAAAAAGGTTGGGCTCATCCACATTCCATCACAAATGATGGGGGAAGGGCTCATAAGGATCCACCTTCCTCACAGTGGGCCCTAAGCAATTAGTGGTTGCTGAGAGAGGGGAGTCATATTCCTTGGACATGCAGCCTCTAGCAAGTTGCCCTTGCTCAAGTAAATGACCCCTTCCATGTTCATGCAAACAACCTTGTATGATCACAAGTATCTTGAGGGAGGAAAGGGTTTATTTCAGCTTACAGTTCTATGCAACAGTTCATCACTGTTGTCAGGGCAGGGAATCAAGGCAGGAGCCTAGAGGTAGAAACTGAAGCAACGACAGTAGAGAGTGCTGCTTACTGACTTGCTCCCCACGGCTTGCTCAGTCTGCTTTCTTAAAGCACCCAGGACCACCAGCCCAGGGGAGGCACCACCCACAGTAAGCTGGGTCCTCCCATATCAATTATCAATCAAGAAAATGCACCGTAGGTTTGTCCACAGGCCAGTCTGTCAGAGGCATTTTCTTTCTTTCTTTCTTTCTTTCTTTCTTTCTTTCTTTCTTTCTTTCTTTCTTTCATTTTTTTAAAAAAAAACTTGGTCTCATTTCTTAGACTTACTTATTTATTTATGTAGATTAAGTGTATTTTGTATACACTTACATCTGCACATGAGATACAGCATCCATCAGAAAGTTGTGAGCTGCCATGTGGGTGCTGGGAATTGAACTCAGGACCTTGGGAAGAGCAGTGAGTACTCTTAACCACTGAGCCATCTCTCCAGCCCCCAGAGGCATTTTCTTAATTGAGGTTTGCCCTTCCCAAATAACTCTGACTTGTGTGAAGTTGTCATGAAAACTAGTCAGTATACTGCTACACACCTGTAATTCCTATAATCTCAGCATTCTAGAGTTGGAGTCAGAGGCCAAGCTCATTCTGGGCTAACCTGGGCTACTTGAGACCTTGTCTTCAAAAGAAAAAAGTTAGACAGGAGTAGGCCACGAAAGAGGTAACTCAGTAGTATAAGAGGGTTTAGAGGCCAGCGCAGCTGTGCCAGAGTAGTGAGGAGACCGGCTACTCAACTCCCTCCCACATTCCCCCCACCCCCGGATGTGTTTCAACAGTCTGTTAAAACATGATGGCTTACTATGAAGTTCTGGGCATGCAGAGACATGCCTCACCTGAGGACATTAAAAAGGCGTATCAGAAACAGGCACTTAAATGGCATCCGGACAAAAATCCTGAAAATAAAGAAGAAACAGAGCCTAAATTCAAGCAAATAGCTGAGACATATAAGGTGTTATCAGATGCAAAAAAGAGGGACATCTATGACAAATACAACAAAGAAGGATTAAATGGTGGAGGAGGTGGAAGTCATTTCGACAGTCCGTTTGAGTTCAGCTTCACATTCTGAAATTCAGATGATGTCTTCAGGGAATTTTTTGGTGGAAGGGACCCATTTTCATTTGACTTCTTTGAAGACCCATTTGATGACTTTTTTGGGAGCCAAAGGGCTTTCCAAGGAAATAGAAGCCGAGGTGCAGGCTCGTTTTTCTCTGCTTTCAGTGGATTTCCTTCCTTTGAAGGTGGGTTTCCTGCTTTTGATACAGGATTCGGTTCGTTTGGGTCACTAGGACACAGGGGTCTCACTTCATTCTCTTCAGCACCATTTGGTGGCAGCGGAATGGGCAACTTCAAATCAATATCAACTTCTACTAAGACAGTTAATGGCAAAAAATCACTACACATCTTCACCATGCCCCTCAGTAAGTGATTTAGATAGTGGCTCTCTCCTTTTACCACGGAAGCAAACTGTGCTGTCCCTCTGCCAAGCTCATCCAGTTGAGTGTGGTCTGAGAAGTGCCAGAGGAATTGTGTGGCCTCTGCACTTGCCATGAGCAGGCAGGCTGACATTCCCTTGGCTGGCAGCATCGAAGACATTTGGTCCTTCCCTGTGCAAACTCTAACCCTCCCTTAGCATCCTATACAGAGACTCCAGGCCCCTGCCAGGAGAGCAGCTGTCTAGAAGATGAAGATGAGGAGAGTCTAGACCACACAGCAGAAGAGGAAGAGTCACTGAAATCTGAAGGTGAAGGCACTGGGAAGCAAACAATAAGAAATAAAACTGAACCAGGCAGTGGTGGTGCACGCCTTTAATCCCAGCATTCAGGAGGCAGAGGCAGGTGAATCCCTGTGAGTTCGAGGCCAGCCTGGTCTACAAGAGCTAGTTCCAGGACAGCTAGGACTGTTACACAGGGAAACCCTGTCTCAAAAAACCAAGAAAAAAAGAAAAAAGAAAAAAAAAACCCCTGCAAACTGGTCATTCTAGAGAAAACTGACAAAGAACCAGAGGCAAGATGACTTAGAGGAGTCTGCTCAGGGAAGCATCTGCTGCCGACACTCCCGAGAGACTTTCTCTGTGGGTTTCAAGCTTCAAAGCTGAAACAACAGGGCTGCCCACAGGGACTTCGAGAAAAAACAGCAGGCCTCAGCCGCCTAACTTCTTTAAAGACAACTCTGCCTTCCTCAGCTGTCTCCAGTCCTCTCCTGAGGGTATGTGAGGGAGCTGCTCCACGACCAGCGGTCAGGCAGACCCACCCTGCTGGTGACAGAAGGACACAGGTCGTTTGTAGCTGGCACATCTCAATAGAGTTTGATGAAAATGCAGCATTCTGTAAGGCCTTGGTACACAGCCAGGAACACAACTCCGAGGAGGATGGCTAACTTCGAAACAAGTTCCCTTCCTTACCTTCCAGGTGCCACTGCACCCATTACCTGTGAATGCTGTGTGTGGAGCAAGGCCGATGCCTGGGTCCCTACATCCTTCCTCCTCTGTCTCATAGCTCTGCCTGCTACAAGACAGGCCTGGCTACTCTAAATGCTAAAGGAAAAAAGAAAGAAAAGCAACAGCAACAAAACCCCCTTGAGCTATTTCAAGTACTTGAGGATGACTGCTGAGATCAAGTGGCCACTCTGCCAGGACCCTGGTTGGTGGCCTTGAGAGCATCTTGTCCTGCTGGTCTCTCGGACGGGTGCTCAGCAAGAGCCCCCTTCCTTCTGAGACAGATTTCATTTTTTTTTTACTATTATTTAATGTACACTGGTTTGGCTTTTGTTCTTATATTCATTGTAAGATGAATATGTCTGGGGGAAATGCACCTTTAGGGAAAAAATTACAGTTTGTTTATCTGGGAAAGAGAGAGGAAGGAAGTGTAGGAAGTAAGATAACAGATTCAGGAGACTAGTGAAAACAAAGCAGTTTTTTTTTTTGTTTTGTTTTGTTTTTTTTGAGCCAGGATTTCTGTGTTTCCTGGAACTCACTCTGTAGACCATGCTAGTCTTCTGCTGCCTGTCTTTGCCTCCCGAGAGCTAGGATTAAAGGTGTGCATCACCACAAAGCAGATTTTAATATACCGTTCTGGAGACAGGACACTAAGCATAGGGAAAAGGCAAAAATGGCCTCCTGCTGACTTGACATAAGACAGTAGCTTTAAAGTCCCCATAATCACAAGGAATTCTTGCTCCCTTTTCCTTAAGGTCAGGACTTACTTCCTCTCTCAAGTCCCATTCAATTGGCTCAGGACACAAAGACTTATCTAATGAATAATTTGGGGCTTGAGACTGTCCCTTTTCTGAAGGAGGACTGAGTCAGGCAGCACACTGCCCATGATTTCTTTCAGAGTTCTCAGTCTCCTCAGTGCCGGCTGCCAGCCAGAGGAGAGGGAGGAAGCGCCCTGTTTATCCGATGACTCTCTGATGAACCCTGAGGCCGCCGAACACTGGAAATGGACTCTAACAATTTATCTCTTCCAACAGGAAGGAGGTCGCAATGGGCCTCCTGTTGGTCCTATTCGTAAAGGTTGAAGGACGGAGAGGCGGGTTGCATGGGAAAGCGGGGCTACGAAAGTGCAGCGTCTACAAAGAAACTCGGTAAGGCAGCTCAAATGAACACTAGCTCTTTAAGAACCCAGCGGCTAGAGCCTGGTTACTGTTTAATCTACCTGGCTTAGCTTTTGAAGCTTCCATCCATGATGATGTCACCGTCGATCAGGTTACGCAGGTGGTGTGTGTTTACCAGCTGTGTGACGAAGAACAGGAAGTGGCCAGAAACCCGGGCTGGTGGCCCAGGCATCAGAGGGATGCACTTCGCACGGTCCGGAAAGCCTCTAATTAAGTTCAGGCACTGCGAGAGGTCCATCTACAGTTTCAGTGTACCCCAATGCTGCCCCCTGTGCCAGGGAGACGTGGGCTCCACCAGGATAGAGGACGCACCTATCAGCATCTCAGACCCGTTCTCCAATGGGCATCAAGAGAAATGCGCCTTCCTCCTGAAACCCACGAGAGGGACGTTCCTTAGGTACAGTGGCTCGAGTTGTACCGTGCATGTGTTTCCTGCTGTGTGTCAGTCCTTACACCGGCTTTGGAGGACATGTGCCAGGCTCTGCAGTGTGTGTGGGTTGCTTAGGATGGACTATGGTCCTTATGCCTTCAGCTTCAAGCCTGTTTATCCATTGGAGTGGGTGATGCGGGGTGAGGGTGCTTGGCTTGCCTGCCTTGGGAAGGTCCTGGGTTTCGTGTACACTTTTATGTAGTATGCAAAAGACCGTGCGTGGTGTATGAAGATACCTGATTTTAGGAAAAAGGCGTGTGCTGAGCGACTGACTGGGGGTAACCTGGAAGTGTATGTTACCGGAGAAACACTGCTTACAGTTTATACTTAGGTGGCAAGCAGGTACAGTGTGCAGAGCAAAGTACAATCCCTGAGACACGGTTCTTGATGGAGGTGAATGCAATCAACAGTGAAGTCTAAGGGTTCCTCCCCTTTTCCTTCTTTGTATTTCCTCTTCCCTACAGCGCTAGAGGTCAAACCCAAAGCCTCACACAACCTGTGTTCTGTGCCAGTGCCCAGTGCTGAGCTGTACTTCTAGCTCCTCGGCCCTTAGCTTTTCCCTTGAGACAGACAGGTCCTTGCTGTGTGACAGACTGGCCTGGAGCTTGCGATGTTGACTGGGGTGGTCTTGAACATGTGATCCTCATGCCTCAGTGTCTTGAGTGCTAAGATCACAGACATGCAGCTCTTCCAAGAGTTAAAACTTGCAGATTAATAAAAATTCCAATAAAAAAAAAACCAGTATACTTTTTTTTCCCCCTGGAAGTGCAAAGTTAATTTAGTGTTAACTCTGAAAACTCAACAGCAGGAGCCAAATGTTAAGGCTGGAGAGACAGTTCTGCTGTTGAAAGAATGCTGACTGCTCTTCCAGAGGACCCAAGTTCAGCTCCCAGCACCTCCATGATGTCTCATGACCGCCTGTAACTCCAGTCCCAGGGGATCCGACTCTTGTCTGGCTTCTGTAGGCACTGCACACACACACACACACACACACATATTCAGGCAAAACACCTGTAGTCATAAATAAATCTTAAAAACTTACAATATTAAGAAAGAACCAGGAAAATCCACGTATAAGTAGGTTATTTTTAAATTCATACAATTATATTTTAATAAAAATATATTTGACATTATTCAAATATTCAGCTTCCCTGGGGCTCCTCTTTCCTTTGGGGAGATCCAAATCTCCATCTTCCATCATCTCTGTTCTGCTTCAAAATCTTCTTTTAACTTTTAGTTGTTGGTAACTTAGCCCAGGCTGGCCTTTAACTTGCTATGTAGCTCAGGCTGGCCTTGAATTCCTGACTCTCTCAGTACTAGCTTCCTTAGACTCCTAATGACAGGGTCCTTTCCAGACTCATGTTCTCAAAAAAGGTTATGACATCATTGACAAAGAAGTCTGATGCTCCACTCTCCTCTCTTGTTGTAATGAGAACCTGTTTACTCTCTGGCAAATGCTAATACTGACGGGCATGGTCCTTTCTGACATGGCAGAATGAGAAAAGAGATGTGGACCCTGGTTGTATACTGTGTTTGCAGAAACCATGGCAGCCCCTCCCACCGGATTCTCCAAACCGAGTTCTTCCCTTTCATCCACGTTTCCAAGTCTGCCTTCAGTCCCACAAAACTTGTGACAAAGCTGGTAGTACAAGCCTTTAATTCCAGCACTCGGGAGGCAGAGGCAGGTAGATCTCTGTGAGTTCAAGCCCAGCTTAGTCTATAAGAGCTAGTTCCAGGACAGCTAAAGCTGCTACACAGAGAAACTCTGTCTCGAAAAACCAAAAACCAAACCAAAGCAAGCAAACAAAACAAAAAAATAAAAAACAAAAACCTTGTGACAAATGGAGAATGAGCAGTGACCCCAGGGTCTGAATGAGGTTGGTCAGCCCTGTTCCTTATGGCTGTGCGGGCTGCAGACTGCACAAAGGTGCCTGGTCAGTGGGAGGTGCCAAGCCTCAGCCTGAGCTCCACTCACCACGTCAAGGGCTCTGCCACAACTGCAGAGGAGGTCTTCCCATAATCTGTGGAAAGGAGCTATAGGAGAAGGGTGGTCAGACCACCAACATATACCAACATTACCCTTTGTACTTATCAAGTGATTAAAATTTGTTAGACTTCAGTCTCCAGTATAACAAACTAAAGAAAACTCAGTTTTGCCAAACTGACACAGAAATGACCCTTCTAAAAGCAAGCCAGGGGAGCAGAGCCTCATGCTTTCCTGTGTTGCCAGCCTGACTCGACACGACCCAGAGTCAACACCTGGCTAACTGTCACACGCCTGAGAATTTATGGGAGGGAGGGCAATCTGGCTAAGATGGAGCTAGGGAATGAAGATCACCGAGCGACCAGCGTGGCGAGGCCAGCATAGCTACAGACACGTTCCTGCTCACTGTAGCCTCTGAGCCCACCAGGTCTCTGTAAGTCAAAACAGTCCCTGGGGGGGACTCTTGGCCATCATAAAGCTGGAGTTGCGTGCTTTACTGAAGAACTAGATATCCAGATCTGAGATCTAACTCCAGGACTGTGCCCTCCTCGGAATGACCTCCTGAGCAGGGTGTGAGAACCTAATCATGGTACCTTAGACACAGGCCAGAAAGTGCCACAAGTTTATTATTTTGTTAATGTTCAGTAACAGAACATTTGATGCTGGGTTACAGGTTCAAGGCCAGCTTGGGCTACGTGGTGTGCCTTTGTCCGAAACAAAAACAAACTAAAAAGAACAATTTTAAGGGTGTGTGTAGGACAGAGGTGGCATATGCTGAACACGAGTAAGGCCCTGGGTTTGACCCCAGAACTAAGCAACCCAAACCAGAAAACTCTCAAGCCAACAGAGTAACGGTAAGAAACAGCAGTGCAGGGGGTGCAGGGGCCGCGGGCTGCGCTGAGCTGCGGTGAAGAAGGCTGAGAGTCTCTGAGCTGCCTCCAGGCCCCTCTCACCCACTTCAGCTGGTGGGGTAGTGAGTGAACTCCCGGAGGGGTGTAGAAAGTTCCTCCACCATAAGACACTGTGGGGGGCGTGGGGGTCCTGAGTTCTGCTTCTGCTGTAGTCTTTAGCCAGCCTGCAACCAATGGCGAGGCCTGGTGCAGCCTACAGGGGTGGGGTGGGGTAGGGTGCACACCCTGCTCTTTCAAATGCCCATGCTTCATAATCAAGTGTGGCACGAAGAGCTTGTTATTAGGCACAATGGCACATTTGCTGTTGCAGCTGCCCTGGGCTCTGAGGCAGGAAGATCCTGAGCTCTGGGACAGCCTGGGCTATGTGGCAAGACTTCTTACCAAACTATCACCCCTCTGTTTCAGGGAGTACGATGGAAAGTCTGACCTCCACGTTGGACTCACTAACACACGTGGTGAGCACTTCCTGCATTTTTTCAGCCTAAGAAAACCCCACAACACCATTAAGGGAAAAGGAGGGTTTCCAGACAGCATGATGTCACAGCAGCAGCAAACCATTCTGCCTTCCTTGCATCTCCTACTGCAACCCAAGCAAGTCCTGTGACTGGCAAGCCAGCGCTCCTTCCAGTCTGTGGATTTGGAAGACTAGGGACACTGTAGTGGTGCTGGGATGGAACTCAGGCAGGGCCTCTTGCTTGATCAACCCATGCCACCGCTGAGCCACACCCCTGGCCCCTGGGAAGGTCTAATGCTTTCTCAGAGCGTCACAAACCTGCACACTTCTGTGCTGAATTTAAAGAGAAAGAAACAGATGGTTAGAAGTTGAGTTGAGAAGGGTGGTGGTGGCACACACCTTTAGTCCCAGCACTTGGGAGGCAGAGGCGGGCAGATCCCTGTAAGTCTGAGGTCAGCCTTGTCTACAGAGTGAGTTCCAGGACAGTCGAGACTGTTTCAGAGGAACCCTATCTCGGGGAAAAAAAAAAAAGTTGAGTTGACCAAGATCTCAGTTCTTGTGTTTGAATCAAATTGCTATCGGCTTTTGGTTCCCAACTCTCACAACCCACTACCCTGAGTTCCCCACTACGCTGAGTCTCCCACTAAGCTGAGTCCCCTACTATGCTGAGTCTCCCCACTACGCTGGGTCCCCGTACTCTAGGCTTGAAGAATAAAATGTGACTGATGAGGTCTGCAGTCTTTGGCTTTAGAAAAGTGGACTGGGGTGGCCGTGTCAGAGCACTGGCCTAGCCTGAGCCTGAGTCTGGGTCAAAAGCAAATGACCCACCATGGTCGGTGGGCAGGATTTAGCTTAGAGGCCACTGAGCTACTCCCGGGAGACAGAGTGGCGGGACACTTGCCTACTTTCATGAGGCCCTGGGTTTGACCCCAACAATAGAAACTTTTTAAAGAAAAAAAACCCTCTAGAGCTCGCTAGATCAGGGTTCTCAATCTGTGGGTTGTGCCCCACTGGGGAGTCACAGATATACTGAACATCAGATATTTACATTATGCTTTATAACAGTAGCAAAATTATAGTTATGAAATAGCTACAAAATAACTTTCTGGTTGGGGGTCGTCACAACATGAGGAACTGTATCAAAGGGGTGCAGCCTTAGGAAGGGTGAGAACCACTGCCTCAAATGGACTTGTCTGATAGCTGTAGACAAACGTGACTCAGATGACAGGATCTATGGCTACTGTCACTTTCTGAGCACCCGCCAGAGTGCCTTTGCTTTGGGTTTGCAGGAGTCGTGTATAATTACAACGCAGATGGCATACAGCGCGACGAGGCAGGATGGGAGCAGAGTCTCAGCGTCCCACTGGTGCCGCCCAGCATGTTCGGACTCATGGACCAGTGGGATGCGTACCTGGAAGACTTCTCCACTTCGCCGGCCTGGCTGCCTCACAGGTAGGTGTCCAGAAAGACGGCGAGCCACTGCCAACCCTTGTCATGAAAATGGCATCCTTATTGCTCTGCAGTCACTGTGGTATGTCAAGTACAGTCCGTCTGCCTTGAGACTGTCAATCTAAGAGAACAGTTAAATCCAGTTATTAGAAAATGTCCCTCCAAGATTCATGTGATTGGATACTTGGTTGTCCAGATGATGGCGCTCTCTTGAGAGGGAGCTGTGGAACTTGGGCAAGTGGGGTCTGGCTGGAGGAAGTGGGGCTCTTGGGATGGGCCTTGGGGTTTCTAGCCTGGCTTCCGTCCCGCCCAATCTGTGCCTTTCACTCCTTGGAGAGGTGAGCAGCAGCCTGATGTCCTGCTGTCACCCGCCTTCCCACAGGGGCACAAGGCTGGACAGGCCCCTCAGGGCCCAGATAAAGCCACAATCATTAGAAAAGCAACGGACAAGGGTCTGGAGCCCTGGAAGTTTTCTGAGGAGAGGGGCGGCAAACGCTGGAGGGCGAAGCGATGGCTGTCACTGCACACAGACAGTGCCCTGAGGACTTTGTGTCTGCTTAGTCAGTTCACAGATGTGGGAGGAAGCTTCTATTTTTAGGATTTATTATTATTATTATTGTTACTTTTGTTTTTTTGAGATAGTTCCTCTGTGCAACAGCCCTAGCTGTCTTGGAGCTAGCTCTTATAGACCAGGCTGACCTTGAACTCACAGAGATCCGCCTGCCTCTGCCTCCTGAGTGCTGGGATTAAAGGTGTGTGTCATCAGCACCTGGCTATTTTTAAGATTTATTTAAAATTTTTTGTTTATTTTAAATGCATATGGCTGTTTTGCCCGAGTATAAGTGCACTATACGCACACAGTGCCTGAAAAGGAGCGATGAGGGGTTGGGTCCCCTAGAGCTGGACTTTCAGCTGCCATAAACAGCTGTGTGGTGCTGGGAACTGAACCTGGGTCCTCCTGAAGATCAGACAGTGTTCTTAACTGCCGAGCCATCCTGTAGTAAATTTTTTTTTAATAATTTTTTTTCCCAAGACAAGGTCTCACTGTGTAGCCCACGCTGGCAACAGGATAACCATTCTCCTGCCTCAACCTCCAGAGTACTGGGATTAAAGAAGAATGTCACTATGCCCAGGTACGAGACTGTATTTTTAAACATACACAGAAAATCCATATTATGTTTCTCTGCATAACCTTGGCTATCTTGGAACCCATTCTGTAGATCAGGCTGGTTTCCAACTCACAAGGATCTGCCTGCCTCTGCCTCCTTAGTTCTGGGAGTAAAGATGTCTTGCTGGGTGGTGGTGGCACATGCCTTTAATACCAGCACTCGGGAGGCAAAGGCAGGTGAATCTCTGTAAATTCTAGGCCAGCCTGGTCTACAAAGGGAGTTCCAGGACAGCCAGGACTGTTACACAAAGAAACTTTGTTTTGTAAAAGATGCGAGTCTCCGTGCCTGGTCTCCATTTAAAATTTTGAAGAAATACATTTTATTCATTTATTTTGCGTGCCTCTGAATGTGTGCGCCACAGCACATGTGTGGAGCTCAGAGGACATCTTGGAAGAGTTGGTTCTCTCCTCTATGTGAGACCTGGAGATTGTTAGGCTTGGTGGTAGGTGCCTTTACCATCGAGCACATTCTCAGGGGCCAGCATGGAGGCCTCTGCTGCGGCAGGGGTTCAAGGCCAGCCCAGGAGCAGTGAGGCTGCCTCACGTCACTGGGGCTCACTCTTTTCTCAAGGTATGAAGAAAACCATCACAACTGCTCCAGCTTTGCCCTCGCCTTCATTAACTGTGTCCTCGCCATGGAAGGCAAAGAACAGCTGGACAAGAGGGCGTTCACAGAGAAGTACGTGATCCCGAGGACGCGTCTGGCCTCCAAGTACATCACGCTCTACAGGGCCATCCAGGAGAGGGGCTTCCACGTGGCTGACCACCCCGATCCAGTGACAATGCCCTCTTAGGCAGTTTGTGCTGAATGCTGCATGAGAGGGCGGTTGGGACAGGACATTCAGGTTTACTACCTTTAAATAGTACTGCAGATTTCTATCTGTAATTAATTTACTGTGGCTAATAAAACTGATGTATAGTTTCCTTTAAGTATTATTATAAAAACTTGTAAAATTAATAAAAATTTACAAAACTAATAAAATCACTGAGTATACAGTTCAGTGGAAGAACCACCTGTCTATCTATCATGTAAGAGACCCTAGGTTCAGCCCCCTGTACCACACTCCCAAAAAAATAAAAAAAGTTAAAGCCGGGCAGTGGTGGCACACACCTTTGATCCCAGCAGAGGCAGGTGGATCTCTGTGTTTGAGGCCAGCCTGATCTACAAGAGCTAGTTCCAGGACAGGCTCCAAAGCTACAGAGAAACTCTGTTTTGAAACACCAAAACAACAACAAAACAAAACAAAAAACAAAAAGAAAACAAAAGAAAAAAATTAAATTGCCCTGGGTTTAAAAAACAACAGCAGCATTCTTTTTTTAAAAATATTTATTTATTATGTACACAATATTCTGTCTGTGTGTATGCCTGCAGGCCAGAAGGGGGCACCAGATCTCATTACAGATGGCTGTGAGCCACCATGTGGTTGCTGGGAATTAAACTCAAGACCTTTGGAAGAGCAGGCAATGCTCTTAACCTCTGAGCCATCTCTCCAGCCCACAACATTCCTTACAACTAAATTTCTCCAACAGTTGTGTTTTTAAGCTGAGAATCTGCTACTACCACAGTGGAAGAACCTTATTCACTGATCAAAGAAAACACTTTGTATCAATTAGTTTAAACTGAACACATTTACTTTTTGAAGTGACTGAAAAGAATGACTGACCAGAGAGGGACCAGAGAGGGTATTGACAGTAGGAGAGGGAGACACAGGTTCTGGAGATGTAAGCGAGCATGTCTTACTTACGTCTGCACGGGAAGGCTGTGGATACAGCCAAATGGTAGAAAATCTATTTGCACAGTAACCTCTGGATTGTCAAGAATAATAAAACAAAACAGAAACAAATATAACACAGTCTGGAGAGATGGCTCAGCCACTAAGAGCACTTGTTCCTCTTGCAGAGGACTTGGTAAATTCCCAGTTCCCGCATGGCAACTCACAACCACCTGTTCCAGTTCCTGGGGATACAACTCCCTCTTTGGGCTGATGTGGGCACCAGGCACAAGGTGGACAGACATACATGCAGGCAAAATACCCATACACATTAAATAAAATAATAATTCAAAATTAAAATGACGAAACGCCCAAGTATAATGAAAGCACCATTGAAACTGTCCTTCACTCTCTTCTGACGGAGCTAGCCACTGCTCTAACAGACCTCATTTCTCTCTGACCTGTTCTCTCCTTGGGTTTCTTTCCTTCCCTAGATGATCTCAAATTCTAGGGAGAACAAACTAAAAGCAGGACACCCAACACTCAGTACCCCATGAAAGCATACCCAACACCTCATGACTGACAGAACACCCAATATCCCATGACTGATAGGACATCTAACACCCCATGAACACTGACAAGACAGCCAATGAGAGACCCAGTCCTGGTGTAGGAGGTCCTCTGTCTATGTGTTGCTTTCATTAGTGAATAAAGAAACTGCCTTGGCCTGTTGATAGGGCAGAACTTAGGTAGGTAGGGAAGATGGAACTGAATTCTGGGAGGAAGACAGCAGAGTCAGAGAGACACCATGGATCCACCAGAGACAAATGCTGGGAATCTTACCCGGTAAGCCACTGCCAAGTGGCGATACACAGATGAATAGAAATGAGTTAAATTAAGATGTAAGAATTAAACAATAAGAAAATAGAGCTAATGGGCCAAGCAGTGATTTAATTAATAGTGTCTATGTGGTTATTTCAGGGTTAAGCTAGCTGGGCAGCCAGGATAAACAAATGGCCTTCCTGTTACATAGGCCCTAGAAAATACCTGATCTGGAGCCCCCACACAGTCCCCGAACTGCTAGGATCTAAGCCCTGACCCAGGGAAAGAAACACAACCTGAAAACGGGGCAGGAGCCTTGGGAGTTGGCACTTTGTCCCCAAACCGGGAGCCAAAGAAAAGCCCTAAGTCTGAAAACTAGGACCAAAGAAATGCCCTAAGTCCCTAGGTTCGGGACATACCAAAGAAACTTGCCTTGGCCCCAAAATTAGGGTTAAAGAGGCAGAAAGAACTACAAAAAGAAACACAGTTTGGCCCCAGAAATGGAAGCATTTCTTCCCCTAACTAGAAACCAACCAATCCCTGAGCAGGGTAAAAAGACCAATCAAAGTCCCAGGCAGTTACTGGCAGTTGGGAATTCCCCTCAGGCCTGGTAAGCCCATCCTGAGGGTAGGCTGCCAACCTCAAGCCTGGAAGACTGAAATTCCCCCTCACGCCACTAGGGGGCAGCCAATCACAAGGCTTGAGGCTTGGAATTCCCTGAGCCTTTACCCCTATATAAACCCCCAATTTTTGCTGCTCCTGGTTCCTTTCCTTTGTTCCGTTGCTGCAGCAGCTGTAGTTGCTGCTGCTGCTGTCACTTCAGAAAGACAGAGGGACCTGAGTTAACTAGTGAATAAAGACTTTTTTTTTGGTTTTTCGAGACAGGGTTTCTCTGTAGCTTTGGAGCCTGTCCTGGAACTAGCTCTTGTAGACCAGGCTGGCCTCAAACTCACAGAGATCTACCTGCCTCTGACTCTCGAGTGCTGGGAGTAAAGGAATGCACTACCCGGCATGAGTAAAGATTCTTTGTTCTTGGATTGGAGTGAATCTCGTGGTCGTGATTTGGGTTCTGGAATTTGGGCATAACAGCCAGCAACCATGACTGATAAGATAGTCAACACCCCATGACTGACAGGACACCCAACAATACCATATCACGGGACATCCAAACTGCACCCCTCAAGCAATGATAACTTGACCTGGCCCCCAGTATGATGGCTTCTGTGAACACCTGGCCCTTTCTCAACCCTGAGACTGTCCTTAGCACCTCACAGGTAAAACTTAGATCCTAGATATCTGTCCTTGGTGTTGACCACATTGAAACAGATTCCTCTTCTGATGTGGGATGTCACTCTGTATGCTGTGAATGTTTTATTACCATTGATAAAGAAGCTGATTTGGCCAATAGCCAGGCAGAATAGAGCCAGGTGGGAAATCCAAGCAAAGATAAAGGGAAGGTGGAGTCTGTGAGACGCCAGAAACCAAGCAAGATGTGAGGTAACAATCCATGAGCCTCATGGTAAAATACAGAATAACAGAAATGGGTTAAGTTATAAGCTAGCTAATAATAAGTCTGAGCTAACAGGCCAAACAATTTGTAATTAATATTAAGCCTCTGAGTGTTTACGCGGGAACTGGTGGGCAGGAGAGAAACCTCCAGTTAGTCTCCTGTCTCATCACACTCGCTCCCCAGTTGGGTGGCTTTCTTGGGAACCAGCCCTGGTCTGCTGACCTGGAGCTGTGCGAACACAAGAGAATCTCATTACCACCTATATTAGCCATTCCCCTCATCATTTCCCTACT
Source organism: Myodes glareolus (assembly GCF_982192425.1). NCBI lineage: Eukaryota > Metazoa > Chordata > Mammalia > Rodentia > Cricetidae > Myodes > Myodes glareolus. Next base: position 35,698,881 of record NC_142028.1, read on the forward strand.
CTGACAAAAGTCTCAGAGGAGGGGTTTATTCTGGCTCTTGGTTTGAGGGGACAGTCCATCATGGTGGGGAAGTCACAGAGGCAGGACTGAGGCAGCTGAATGCATTGAATCCCGCAGTCAGGAAGCAGAGAGATGGACCCTGGTGCTCAGCTCGATTCCTCCTTTGTATTCTGTCCAGGACACCCGACCTTGCACTGTGTGGTTTATTACTTAGGATGGGCTTTTCCTGCCAGAGGTTTGTCTTCTAGGTGGTTCTAGATGTTGTTGGCAATCAGTGCACATGAGCCACCACAGACTCTAGGTCTGGAGATGGCCTCTGCTTCCCCAGGAGCTCTTGAGAGTCTTTTAGCATACTGGATTAGACCCTACCTTATTTTTTATTTATTTATTGTTTTGGTCAGCATACAAAAGATTATCAGTGTCCCATGTGTGTATCATTCTCCGCCACCCTTTCTTGTCCACTGTGCCCCATGCCTTATGATACACACTAGCAATAAAGATAGCAACTTGTTTCTACAGAGGTGCCTGGTGAATGCTACAGTATAGGTAGGTAATTTGAGGGGTGGGGTAGAGGGAGTAGATGTCCCTCCACACCAAATTTGCATTTATAAATTCAGGAACTTTAAAGAAAAACAAAGCTTCCCATACAGATCCCACACAACAGTTAAGACTTCACTGGAAACCGAGGTGACTGGGATGGAGCCAGACTCTCTCACTGAACTGGAGGCTCACCATTTGGGCTCTGCTGGCCAGCTAGAGAGCTCTCCAGATTTGCCTGTCTCCCTTCTCCTGGGCCGTGCCTGGCTGTGCACCTGGCTGCTGGGATTCAAATCCAGGTCCTCGTGCTTGTATAGCAAGTCCAAGGCTACCCACGTCCGTGGTACTGACATAGAATGGGAACTCAGACCTTCTGATTCGATTTTATCAGAATATGCCATGGAAATAGGTTAGAAGGGGCTGGATGTCAGCGGCAGAACTTACGTAGTGTGTGTGACACTCGGGCAGACTTTAGGACAAACTATCGCTGATAAAATGCGGTGTGGAAACTTAGCCAGCATGGTGAGGGGAAGCTGATCAGGAGGACAAGTTGAGGCCAGCTCAAGTAACCTAGCAGAACCCTGCATCCTGTGTCTCAAAAATTCATATGAAGGTGGCTGGAGAGATGGCTCAGTGGTTAAGAGCATTGCTTGCTCTTTCAAAGGTCCTGAGTTCAATTCCCGCAACCACATGGTGGCTCACAACCCTCACAGCCCTCTTTTGGCCTGCAGACATACACACAGACAGAATATTGAGAAAATTGTATATATGATAAATAAATAAATATAAAAAAGAGATTTTTTTTTTAAAAAAAAATTCATATGAAGACACCAATTATTCAAGCTACTAGAAGCTTTTCACATAAAGAAATTCACACACCAGCCATTACTTTAGCAGGTTTACAAAGCTTTCCTCCCCATTATGTGTTCTTAGGCTAGAGATCCCTATATTTTGCACAATGGTCAACCCGCTTTTCAACCTTCTAGTACTTTACAAAACAACATGCTTCTTTTTTTCTTTCAAGACAGGGTTTCTTTGTAGCTTTGGAGCCTGTCCTGGAACTAGACCAGGCTGGCCTTGAACTCATAGAGATCTGCCTGCCTCTGCCTCCTGGGATTAAAGGTGTGCGCCACCACTGCCTAGCTTCAAAACAACATGCTTAAGATAAACTGGTGTGTTAAACATCTTGAGTTTAGGCTGGTGGGTTTCAATAGGCAAGAATACTTGTGGCTAATCTTTATGACCCGAGTTTGATCTCTGGGGCACCTGATGGAAGGAGTGAGGCGACTCCTGCAAGTCCCCTGATCTTCAACCCTGAGCATTTATTTGTGTGTAAATGCCCACCTGGAAGAGACTCCTGTGAATCTGAGACTCTGAAGGTGTGGGGAGGGAATTCTGCTGAGTTAACTTATGACATCTCACTTGTGGAAAGTCCTGAAGGTGGCTTTGTCACAGGGCAGACTTCTAATCTTGATGAACTTGGGTTTTTTAAACAAATGTCTCGTCTTGCACATTAGTTTCATCCAAGGGTAAGCTGACACTCTTGGCTGAAAGCCACAGGTAGTATTGAATCAACACCCCGGCTGGTATTTCAGTCTAGCACCCCAAGGGCTCTATGGTAACGCTGCAGAGCACGTGGCTTGCTATACGATGGCCAAGTCACCACGCAAAGAAGAAACATTTCCACACAGGCTTGAGTAGAGATGCTGCTTCTGGGGCTGGGGACCTATCATCCGTAAGCGCTGAATGGGCAAGGCTTGAATCCCCAGCAGTTCCAACCAAACCAAGTGAGAAGACAGCACCTCTGCAATGCTGCCTTCTCCTTCCCTTCACAGTGGTAGCAAACCCAATGCCTCTCTTTGCAGGCGGTTGCCCAGTGTGCCCAGTCCAGGATGCTCCCCCACATCTTCCAGTGCCAAGTGGTACCTGGGCTTTCCATACCACCCGGTTACTGAAGCCTGTATACTTGGAGGCACGTGTGGATAAGGCACCTGAGATTGGCTGAGGCAGGGTGACAGCGCGGGATGCAGCATCCCTGGAAGAGCTCGGACGGCAGGGCATCCAAGCACTGAGCAGGACTGAGTGAAGTGTGAAGTGGTTGGTCCTCAAGCTTTTGGTTCACTTTCAAAGTTCTGAAAATTGATGACTCAAAACAAGAAAATCTCCACTCAGGAGCCTAGGGGGAAGCACATGATGGTAAAAATGACACACACACACACACACACACACACACACACACACACACACACACACACACACACCAAGTCACCAAAACGAACTCGGAGCAAACACGTCTGTACAGCCCACTGGTGCTCTCACTGGGAGTCCGGGGCAGGGAAGTGCTGCACTCCTGAACCTGCTCTTCAGATCACACATGTGTGAAGGCAGGAGGTCTAGACAGATGCATACAAGGATGTGGCACCATGAGCAGGCTGCATGGAGTCAGGGAGCTGGTGGCCACAGGTCACAGCGATTAGCATACACGCCTGTTTTCTTTTTGAAATGTCACTGATGGTTTCAGCTGGCCACTTTGGGATCATCAACTGCTCACATGGGCCTGGATGAGCCTCAGACGCTTCTCTTCCATTTCCCCTAACCCACAGTGTGGTGCTCAAACCCCCTTGCAGGACCACCCTCAAGTCCTCACCCCTGGCAGGCAATATTGTAAAAGTATACCAAAACCTGCTGATGCTTAATTTACTGTTAACAGCACCGAGGGGCCAAGTTCCTCAAGGGAGATAATCAAATCGTAGCTTCACCCTTGTAAGGGATTAATGCAGTTCTTAAAGGATGGGTTAGCTCCCCAGAGACTGGTATCCCGACAGCCAAGTCTTGTCTTGGTTCATACCCCTTTCCATTTCTCCAGAATATTAGAATGCCGTCAAGTGCCAGACCTGTGCCATGCTGTTTGGACTTTCCAGCCACGAAAATGACGAACCAAATAAGCCTTTTTCTTTATGTGCTATCATCAGGTATTCTGCTAGAGAAACACAAAGATTGACTAAGATGCCCGAATGCCCCTCAGCTTCTCTGCTCTCTAACCCACGGGACAAGGGGATCAATGTCATATTCTGCTAAATGTAAACTGTATTCGTTATCTTTCCAAAAGCTTCACTGCTTATCTTTATTATATAAAAAGTTCTTCAAAGTAAAAGCAAGACACATTAAAAAAAAACAAAAACAAACTCACTTTGTAGACCAGGCTGGACTTGAACTCAGAGATCTGTCTGCCTCTGTTTCCCAAGTGCTGGGATTATAGGTGTGCGACACCATGGCCTGGTACAAGATGCATTTTTTTTTTTTTTGTGGTTTTTCGAGACAGGGTTTCTTTATAGCTTTGGAGCCTGTCCTGGAACTAGCTCTTGTAGACCAGGCTGGCCTCCAACTCACAGAGATCCGCCTGCCTCTGCCTCCCGAGTGCTGGATTTAAAGGCGTGTGCCACCACCCGGCACAAGACACATTTTAAATAGCTAATACTGTAGAATTTTGTGTTCAGCAAGCAAACATGTTAAATAACGAGTTCATTGAGAATGCATCAGTCATTCAGTTTTTCAAGGCTTCCAGACCATCACTGATTTTCAATCATTTGGGTTACTGGTTGAAGTCCTTGGGTGAGCTGAGTCACAGGAGTAGATTTTCCACTTAAAGCCACAGAATATGAGGCTGTGACCCCTAAACATGCGGATGCTTCTCCAGGAAGATTGATAACGCATGCATGTTCAGAGCTGCCCATGGACTGTGGACTCTGAGGTCGAAAGGTCAAAGCTCATCTTGGTCACTTCTCTCTCGTGAAGAAACCCATCGACTGAGAATCACTTCCTGCAACCAAGCAAGAGGGCTGGGCGTCAGAAAAAGAAATGGGAGTCCCAGGCATGTGACCCTATGACCCTCACACAGGAACCTGTCCACTGTCACCACTGAACTAGTGTCCCAGCACACAGCAGCGACAAAGGCTAGTGCCTGACCCTAGGACTGGTGGTCTGAGGGGCACTGGTACTTGTTGGTCAGCCATGAAGTGAGAGGTGAACTTTGGTTGACATTTTATGAACCACCAACCTAGAGAAGATCAGAACAAATGGAGGGAGGTGGCACTGGGGCCCTGGAGACTGATGGGGGGCTCCGACTGGGACCAAGGAGGATGCAACTGCAACCTCCAGAGGGAAGGAAAACAAGGCCACACTGGTTGGTGTGGGAAGTCTTCTGGGCAGCGGGCAAAGGGGAAGGTACAGAAACAGCAACAAGCACCGGGGACCCAATGATGAACTTGGTTGGCAGCACTAGCAGAGGAAAAACAGCCAGTATGGGAAGGCGCCTGGCTCCATGCGGGAGTAAGGGAGTGAGATGTGTGGGCATGCGAGGCTCAGTGGCAGAACAGGCACTTGGTGTGTGCGAGGCCCTGTGTTTTCACTCTCAACACTGAAGAAGTTTGAGAAGGGAGAGACGGCTAGTCTCTGGGTGCGGGACCTTGGGGGACCTGGCCTGGCTACAGCAGGAGAGGGGAAAACAAGAGAGAGCCTGGTGCTCTGGAATGGTGGAGTCTACCAGGTTCAGGGGGAAGAAAGGGAGTGAGGTTTAGAGGGCCAGAAGAAGCTTTCTGTCATGAAAAGATCCTTCCAGAAGATGCAGTGTGAGCAGACTCTCGGGAGGCTGTGGCCCTAGTTCTGCATGCACACACCTGAACCTGAATCCTCTTCATGCATTCTGGGGTCTCCATGTCCTCGCTAGTCATGGAAGAGGGCTTAATCAAGTAGCACAGCATCAGCTCCTGCAGGAAAACAAAGAGACCTCATGTGCCAGTGTGTGGAGAGGAACAGGCACCCCTGCCTGTCCCTGTGTACACTGGATACACACACTGTGGTGTGCGCCCATCTCTATGTACACTGGATACATACACTGTGGTGTGTACCTGCAGCACACTGCCCACTGCCCACTGCCTGGATCTGGCTCTTCTCTAAAGACCTGGCTTTTCCAATTGTCAAGAGGGTGTGAACATGTGACAAAGTAGACAGGCTGATTACACGGATAAGATGGAACACACACACACTACATATGTGTTCAGATGAGGGAGACAGGCTGACTTAGACCCAGGATCCTCTTGTCTCCAGTTTTCAAGTGCTGGGCTTACAGGCATATACACCATGCTCAGTTGCACAAATAGTTCAACTATTTGTTATTTTATTTTTAACTATGTGTCTATCTTTGTGTCTGTGTGTAGGTACGTGCATGTGAATGCAGGTGCCTGTGGAGTTTGGAAGAGGACACCGGATCTCCTGGAGCTGGAGTTACAGGCAGCTGTGAGTTGCCTGATGTGAGTTCTCTGGAATGAAGAGCAGTGTGAGCTCTGGGCCCCAAATAACTTGAAAAAACAAACAAAACGAAACAAGTCCTTAGTTTTGTTCATGTGTAAGTGTGCCTCTGTATATGTGTGCCATGTGAGTGCAGGTGCCAACAGAGGCCAGAAGAGGGTGTTGTATCCTCTGGAGCTGGAATTACAGGGCTTGTGAGTTGTCTGATGTGGATGCTGGGCTGAACTCAGGTTCTCTGCAAGAGCAGCAAGTGCTCTTAACCATGGAAACATCTCTCCATCTCCTCCATTTCCAGTTTTAAAAAATTCTCTATGTTTAAGAGAAAAACAAAGGAACTAGGTAAAAGACAGGCAAGGCTAAAGCCGTGTTACCTTAGAGACATTCCCCGAGACTCTGCTCAAGGCAGCCAGCGACTTCCAGCTGAAAGGCCTGCGGACGGGGCCCTCGAAGTTGTCGTCCACAAGCTCAACGATGACAGAATAGCTAGGAGACAAGAGAGGCATCCTGGGAAACCCCAAATCACCTTGTTCAGAGAGCAGTGTGTCCCACTAAAACCAAGACACAAGAATTTCTCAGTGTTGCTAAGAGCTCAGACCATTAAAGAGAATTACTAATGACAAACCGGATGGGAAGCTACCCGCTCCAGGATGGTCGTATGCTTACTGACAGGAATAGAAGTGTTTCTTTCTAGGTGAAAGTATCAATTCATACAACTGCTTGAATGCTCTGAAGACTGCACACAGACTAACCTGGTGTTTAACACATACATAATGTATACAGTGCAAAACAGAGTCTCACTCTGTAGTCCTGGCTAGCCTGGAACTTGCTATGCAGACCAGGTTGGCCTCAAACTTATAGAGCTTCACCTGCCTCCTCTTCAGAGTGCTGGGGTTAAAGACATGAGCTACCACACTTGGCCGAAAATATGACTTTTTAAAGAAATATATTTTATTTTTATAAGTATTATGTTTGGGCTGGAGAGATTGCTCAGTGGTTAAGAGCACTGGTTGCTCTTCTATAGTACTCCGGTGCGGTTCAATTCCCAGCACCCACATGGCAGCTCACAACTGTCTGTAACTCCTGTTCCAGGGGATCTGATGCCCTTATGCAGACACATATGCAGGCAAAACACCAATGTACTTAAAATAAAAAAAAAACTATTGAAAAAGTAATATAGGTGTTTGCCTGCGTGTGTTTGTGTACCACATTCATGCTTGGTGCCTGTGGATGACAGAAGATATTGGGTCCTCTTGTTGAAAGATACCACGTGGGTGCTGAGAACTGAACCTGCATCCTCTGGAAAAGCAGCCAGTGCTCTTAACCACTAAGTCATCTCTCTAGTTCTAGCAATACCACTGTTTTTAGTCTTTAGTTTTTGAGACAGGGTTTCACCGTGCAGCCCCAGCTGTCCTGGAACTCCCTTTGTAGATCAGGCTGGTCTTGAACTCAGAGATTTGCCTGCCTCTGCCTCCTGAGTGCTGGGATTAAAGGTGTGCGCTGGCACTACCATCTGGCTAGGAATATGACTTTTAATTGTTTCTGAGACATTGAAAATGAAACTTGAAGCCAGAAATTTCCTTGTGTTTTTTCAATTAATTTAAAAATTTTCCAAACCTTGCGTGGTAAAACGGAGGGCCTTTCCGATACAGCACTGCAAAGGGGAGAAAGGAGACATTAGCCCATCACAGCCAGGCCAGAGTGAGGCAAGCACCCCGCTCTCTGCACGAGGACACCCTGCTCTCTGCCCCCGAGCTGGCTTCACATCCAAACTCCTTCCCAGAAACAAAGAAGTCAGTCAGATCCGCTGCCAAACCTCGACATCCTTGTCCACCCCATAAGCAGCTCCCAGGTTAAACACAAGCCATTCTTTTTTGGCTTCCTTCAGGTGTTGGGACTGAGTCCAGTGATTCACTCTGCCCAGGCCATACTCCTACTCACAAGTGGGTCTTGTCTTTCTCCATGTGTGTAACATGGTAGGAAAACCATGAAGTCCATAAAATGTACAGTATTTGTGATTTGTTTCAAGTCAACCAAACTCAGAGCGAGGGTAGCCCCCTCTGCTGTGGCAGGTGAGCATAGCAGATGAGCAAACTTCCAGCTTATTTTAGGGGAAGCCAAGGGTCACTTCTCAGCCTTTGGGTTACCTAAGTGTAGAAATCCAGGTCCTGGGGAGATGGCTCAGTGGTAAGAGCACTGTTTGAGTATGAGGACCCTGAGTTTCAAACCCCAACACCACATAAAGGTAGGTTATGGTTATACATGCCTGTAACCCCAGCAGCAGGGATGGAGGGGCTGGGGTGTGGTGTGCTGTGGGGTGTGGGAGGTGGGAGGTGGATCTCGTGAGCTTGCTGGCCAGACCAGCCAAAACAATGAGCTTCTGTTCTGGTTCACTGGGAGACCCTGTCTCAAGGAAATAAGGCAAAGAATGACAGAAGAAGCCACCTGACACCCTCCTATGACCTCCTGATGCATGCTTGACTACAGTCACATGCATGTATTGCACACACTCACATGCTTGGGCTGGCAAAATGTCTCAGCAGGTAAAAATGCTTGGTATGAGTGCCCATACACTGTGCCCACACCATGGCACATGTGCCCTTGCAAACCTGAGCTCATGCACACACAGAAATAAAAGCTAAAATAAATAAGAAAGAAATTCAGCCAAGAGGCTATAAAAGATCCATAACCACACACTCTGCCCAGTGACCAGACTGCCTTTCTCGTGGGGATCTTACACATGAAGGAGTGAAGCCAGACTGCACTGATCAAAAAGTGTCTCTCATTGAAGGAGTCTGGGCCTAAGGACTGTACACCTCTGCAGGGACCCTTTGGTGGCAGGTACTGGCTAGCTGCCCGCTATGGCCATCTCGCTTCCTCCAGGCAGTTCCTGAGCAGCCAGCCTGGCCTGTGCTGTGTCATGTGCCATGAGTTTAGCACTTAGTGAGTGATCCTAAGAGCCTGTGCTGAAGACAGCAACCAGAAGCCTGGGACCCTGAGCACCTGTCAGAGTTCATCTGGAGCTAACTGGAGATGTTTATGGGATTTCATGTAAAATAAAAGGGAACTCTATACTAAGCCCCTAGGCCTTAAATAAACAAACAATGAATGCTACGGCCAAGCACCGAAGGCCAAAATCTGTAAGTAACCTCCGGCTATGCCACTATTGCTGCCACATGCTAGCCCCGTGACACTGGCTGCTCCTTTACTCCCCATTAAAGGAAAGGTCAAGGAAAGTTCGTTTCCCTTGAGCAATAGCTACAATTTCCTTTTGGAAGACAGTGATCCTGGAACCAGTTCAGGACCCCCAGAACACTGCAGAACCCCTTCACCTAGCTGTTGTTTTCTAGTCTATTTTCTGTGGTCACACTGCCATTTGAGTACTCATTTCTTATATGCAGTGTTTCTGTTTCCGCATCTCAGTTCCCATCAAGTAAACATCCAAATACATTCAAACAACTCTCTGCTTTTGGGGGTACAGCAATGGGATGAAGGTGGACCCAGGACCATTGCTTCCTGCCTAATCTCTGACAACTCAGGATGTGAGACTTTAGACCAATTACCTCTCTGAACTGCTTTCCAAGAGACTAAAATGAGGGCATTGTTGGGCACAGTGACACACGCATGTAATCCGAGCTAGGCGGGAAGCTGGGCCAGGAGGGTAGTTCAGCTGTGAGAGAGGCCTGGGTTACACGATGAAACTCCATTTCAAGACACAAACAAAAAATTAAGCATCCAAGGGTGCTTCAAGAAATGAAGGTTCTCTCTACCCTCTGAATCCATGTCTGGAACCAAATTTGTATCTTCACCCCACATTTGGGGGGGGGGCTCAATGCTTTGAGGAAGTCATGAGTCACGTGGACACGCCTCAGCCAGCCCTTTCCAGAAGTGCTCTACAAAGATGCTTCCTCAGCATCACATGATGGTGATAAGACAGAGCTCAGGCGAATGAAGAAACCAGATAAGCTTGCGTAGTCGATAAGAAGTAGATCCAGCTGTGAACCCAGGAGCTCTGTTATCCATGCTGCCTCTCACCATACTGGGCAGCCTGGCTGATTGCTTCAACTCCTATTCCGCTCTCAGGATGAGAATGGTGGAGACCTGTTAGGTAGGTGGAGTGGCTGTGATCACAGCAGTGAGGATGAGAGGAAGTCAAAAGAAACAAAACAAGGCCATCCTCAGCTCAAAGATGATCTGGGACTAATACCTCCAGCAACAAGCACAGCTCACCCCATCAGCCTGTGTGTCATCCAGGGTGGAAGAAACAGGGATGGGCTCATAGCAACCTACCGGCTGCTGTGCAGAAGGAGATTTCTGGGCTGCTGGTACCCTGAAGACTATCCCACAATTCCAGGTGTTGTGAGTGACTATCCTCGGAGCCAGGCAACCCTCTGGGGGGTTCAGCTGTGCCCCCTTGGAAATGGGTGATCTCAGTCAAGCTTGTTGACTGTTTATGCCCACCATGGAGGGGTGGGGATGGTCATGAGACCCTCACCTGAGTACCCAGCACTCCCTACCACCTGCTGTATGCAACTCCGCCTTAATTACATGTGGCCTAGGGGAGGGACTAGTGTATATAGGCCTGGGAAGACTAGGGTATAGTGTGGGGTGGGGCCCATCTATGGGTCTACGTGATGAACCCTCATCCTTTCTAGGTGTGGCCTGTTGGGGGGAAAGGAGCACCCACAGCACTGTAAGTAGCCCCTCACCTATAACAAGAACAACAAAAAACCACAAAAAACCCCAGTCAACTGACTGCTCCCCAGAGTGAGCTTTGGCAGATTGTTCTTCGGTTCCTCACAGGGACACTAGGACACAAGCAGGGGTGGATGATGCTTATGCCACAATCTGGGAGAGAATTCTAGTAGCACCAGGTTAAGCACGATCTACTTTAGAGCATTACAATTTTGATTTATTTTTAATTTTTTATTATATGGATATTTTGCTTGCATGCGTTTTTGTGCACCACACGTATGCTTGGTGTCCAGCAGAGGCTCAAGAGGAAGTAAGATTCTCTGGAACTGGAGTCACAGATGGGTGTGATCCACCGTGTGGGTGCTGGGAAACAAACCCAGGTCCCTGAACCACTGAGCCACCTCTCCAGCCCCAGCATTAGGAATTCTAAAGACTGCATTGGCTTTTTTGGGTTATTCTAAAAGGTGCAGAAACATATGGAACAAGCTGTGACGGCCTCATGACCTGAAAGGCTGTAACTTTCAGGTCTCTCAAATACCTTGAATTCTTTATCCAAGTCCCACAAATGCTTATGAAAAGACCCAGAAAACACTCATTCATATGACCAGTATGGAAATGGGATTTGGCGACTTATCTGATTCTAGAGCTGGATAGAGGGTCACTATCACCTACAGCTCCCAGGGGCTGGCATAGTGCTCCTGTACCCCAGGACTGCCTGTCCCCTCTTGTAAACAGAGAGAGCGTCACCAATCTCTGAGGCACAGATATCTGAATTTTTCCTTGCTGGTGATCACAATCAGGGCCTCAGACACAAAAGGCCAAAGCTTACCAGTTCTACCCCTGTCTCCAGTCTGAAGCTTGCTGAGTGCTGATATGCCACAACTAGAAACTTCCACAACATGAAGATATGTTTATGCATAAACCATTAAAAAGACGAAGAATATTAATTAAGTCCAGCCTAGTGTTCAAGGTAGACACAAACCACAGTGATGTCTGTGTTTAAACTTAAAGTCCTTTGCCATGAAACCTTGCCCTGTAAGTGCCTGAAACCCAAAATGCTTCTGTGGCCAAGCATTTCAGATGAGAACTCTCAAGCTGAGCCTCCACCAGACACTGAACACAGCACAAATACCAGCCAGGGTCTAGAAGCCACCAGGTTCCTCTACACAGCGCCACTGCTCTGCGGGTGGGTGGTCAGGCCCAGCGTCACCACCCAGTTTCTCCTCCATTCCGGGCCTCTTCAGGCACTGGTAAGTGAGCACACAGAGGGTCCCACTAGACCAGGTCACTTCAAAGACTTTTCATTTTTCCAAATCCCAGATCCGGGCCCAGCCTGACCCTCAGGACCCGTGTTCTCCACACTCTTGCCTCTGTGTAGTTCCTGAGACTGGCCTTCGCCTCTATTCTCACTGTTTGCTCTGCCCAGCAAGCCCTTCCCGGATACAACTCTCTCACATAAGCTCACAGCCCCAGGGGACCCCCGCAGAGGCAGTGACGTGAAGTGCCCGTGAGCCTGCACACCAGGGCACACAGGACAGCAAAGGCTGCCATGAGGAATGAGTGTCACACGATGTACAGCACACACCCGAGAGTGTGTTCAATAAACGACAGCTGGGGCCATCATCGCAACTCCAGGACTCTTCTCATTTGGAGGATGAGGCAAGCGAAGCTGCAAGGACGCAGGCCTGACCAAAATCACACAAGACCATGACTGAGGTGCAATCAGCAATACAACGGAACTCTCGTCTGAGATTAGAAAAGCCGGCGTCTGCTTTGCAGAGTCCCCAACACACTGCCTTCTCACTCTGTGCACTTAACCCATCCCATCCAAATACCCAGCATTCATATCCAAATCATCAACAGCACAGATAGCTAGCCCAACCTCCCAGACAAAACAGGCTGACCCTGTTCTCGAATCTGCCACACACACACCAAGAGCTACTCACACAGATCTGTTCCGTACTTGAGCCCCACTTTGGGCACCCAGCCTTTGCTTCGGAAGTAGTGGTAGGCCATGTAGGTAGTCCTGAAGGTGGGCTGAACCGCGGTGAAGGCTCGCCAGAGCTTTACTATTGTTAAAGGCTCCTAAAGTTGTTGTTTGAAAAAAAGACATTAGTTTGTGTGTCTTCACTCCCACTCGGTGAGCGAGCACACATCTACATTAGCATGGTACCACAGCAGCAATGGAGACAAACAAGAGGGGCTTCATTCAGGAGACCTGACCCACACTGACTATGCGACAGCAACCACTATGTATGGCTCCTCGTAACACAGGTGCTACTGTGAGGTCCATCTCAAGCAAGAGAAAGCAACATGAGCAACCTTGGTAATTTGGGTCATGTTAATTTAATCACACTTTTCCCCCTTCAGTGCTGGGTATGCAAAACAGGTCTTGTGCACACTTAGGCAAGTGTTCTACCACTGAGCTACAGCCCAGCTGCCCTACATATGTGCAGTTAAAAAAGCTGTGCACATATTATTAGAATTGTTTTTGTGGGTGTGGGGACAGTTTTTTTTTTTTTTTTGAGACAGAGTCTCACAGCTGTAGCCTAGGCTAGCCTTGAACTTGCAGTCTTCTCGTATCTGCTTCCCATGGACTACCAGAAAAGTCTCCAACGACCCATGTAGCTCCCACCCAAGGCTCTCACTCACCTCTTCTGAAAACCATCTAGGGTTTTACCCATTAAATCTGGGCTTTTTCTAATTCAAGTTGATTTGGTCTGATTTGGATTGGTGGAGAGGCTTATAGGGTGCAAAAACTTTTCAAAGGTCAAGGGGTCAGAGGCCATGTAAAAAGGTGGGGATCTGGGTAATGACATTCTGGCAAAGAAACCAGCGTGTGATGTTAAACTCCAGTACAACAGGCCCATTGGAGTGTGTTAGCATACACTGCCCTTTAGTAAGCAACTACTGCAACGCCAGGCCAGGTGTGGGAGAGTAAAAAATAATTCTGTAAGTGAAATTTTCATTCAAGACCCAAAGACAATTCCTGGCTCCATCTCAGCTTTCAGATAGGAGAATGGCCACCTGACGGCGCAGTCTGAAAACCCAGCTGTGGGCACAGCAAGCCGTACAGTGCTAACCCAGCTGTGTTCAGGCACCTGAGGGTGTAGCATAACCCAGCTGTGTCCAGAGAGGGGACTTGAACAGAACAAGAATGCTTTTCAGGTTCCTTCAGAAAACAGTCACAAGTAACTGGACGGGTTTGAAAAGAGCCTTTCCTGATTCTTTTTTTTTTTTTTTTTTTTGGTTTTTTGAGACAGGGTTTCTCTGTAGCTTTGGAGCCCGTCCTGGAATTAGCAGTTGTAGACCAGACTGGCCTCAAACTCACAGAGATCCGCCTGCCTCTGCCTCCCAAGTGCTGGGATTAAAGGCGTGTTCCACCACCTCCTGGCAAGCCTTTCCTGATTCTATTGCTTGGTAAAGAATTAACCCTTTAGCTGGCTGGGTCTCAGTCATTCTGTGAGACTCAGTGCTCAGTTCAGCTCAGCCTAAGCTTTTTTTGTTTGTTTGACTTTTAGGTGTATAGGTGTGCAGCCCATTCGTGTTTGGTCCTCGGAGTCCACAGAAGGCCTTGGTCTCCTGGAACTGGAGCACAGACAGTTGCGCTGCCGTGTGGATGCTGAGAATGGACCGTGCTCTTACTTATGGCAGAGCCATTTCTCCAGTCCCTTGCTTTTGTTTTTGAGTTGAGATCTCCCTTTGTAGCCTAGGCTCAATATGGCTGGGCCATGGCTCACTGGTAGAGCATGTGCTTAGCGTCAACAAGGCCCTGGACTCTGTCCCTAGGTCACAAATAGCTCTTATAAACACCTAGGGTTAGTTTTTGTCCCTGTATGTGTGGCTTCAATTCCTCACTAAGTTTCCCTAAGAAGATGGAGTCCCAGCAGGGTGCCTGGGGATTCCCTAAGAAGCAGACACAAGCACTTTCTCTGCCGTTTGCCTTCTTTCTTGTATCTTACCTACTTTGAATAGGCATTACATCAAGGAAAATAGGGACAAAGGATGTCCAGTGACAGGCCACCCCTTCTTCATCTGCCTAGAGATCAGCAGTGGCAACACCCTGGCCAAGGTGAAACCATAGATTTTGAAGTCACCCAGATACGGGTTAACCAGCTGATTCTAACCACACTAGCCAGGAGGCCTTGGCTAAGTTACTTATTTTTCCTGAGCCTCAGTTAGCTTGTTAATGCAACTCCTACTAAGAGGCAGAAAGGATCGGAAACAGCACAGGCAAGCTGGGCTCACACAGGTAATTCCAGCACTTAGTGAGTTTCAGGCCTGCCTAGGCTACAGAGGGAGATCTCAACTCAAAAACAAAAGCAAGGGACTGGAGAAATGGCTCTGCCGTAAGTAAGAGCACGGTCCATTCTCAGCATCTGCACGGCAGCGCAACTGTCTGTGCTCCAGTTCCAGGAGACCAAGGCCTTCTGTGGACTCCGAGGATCAAACACGAATGGGCTGCACAAACATGCAGGCAAAATGCCTATACATATAAAAATTAAACAAAAACAAAACCAAAATATAAAAAATCCAAACAAACAAAAACCATTGAATTTAAAGTCACATCGGTGACCTTGATCATTCTCCCAGTGCTGGGGATGGAACAAGGCCTCAAACATGCCAAGCAGGCACTCTGCTCCTGAGCTGCTCCTGGCCTGCAGATCTTTGCTTTTTGCTGGTGATTTTAGTACCATCCAGACACAGGTTTCCTTCTCCTTGCACTTCCCACAGGTTCTGAGAAAGACATACCCTAAAAGGTTCACCCTGGCTTGTGCCTGAACTGCTCCAGCTGAGGCTCCAAACCCAAAACTTATAGGAAAAAGATAATTCCTACTTTTTTTCCAGTCAAAGTTGACACATTTGTGCTACAGCTCTATGGGAAGGGGCTCAACCTACTGAACAGGGGAACTGTGAGATTATGTGCATACAGAAACTTACCTTTTCATAGTAAATACTTAAACATCCCAGGGCGTATGCCAGGAAGAAAGCCTACAACAGAGCAGGGAAAGCTCCCATTAGAAGCAGTCTTTTAGGGTGGGCAGGTAAGCAACCTTACCTTGCACGCCCATGGTTCACCCCAGCATCACCCAACAGAAATAACAATAGCTTTCTGATGAAGCCAACATGCTTCCAAACGCTAATCCAGTCCCAACAGCTACATGTTGTGGCTTTTGCCCCAGGCAGTCAGGATTTACTACGGCCCTCAGGTCTCAGGCGCCCAGGAGATGGGGTGGTGGGCAGCACTAAAAGACAGCTTTAGTGACACTGGCGTACTTTGTGGTTCACTGACTGAAGTGCTGCAGACTGAGGACCTCCTCCTGCATGGCTGAACTACCCTACCAAACTATATCCCAATCTGACTTTCCTAACATCAAAGTGTTTGAAAAGGCATGAGACACGCTGCCCACAAATAATTACAAACAGTCCCTGCCTCCAGGTGCAGGGCAGGAGGGCCCTTGAGTACAAACAGGACTTGGCTTTTCCTCACTGTCCCCTCTTGTCTTAACCTGGGGTACATGTAGCAACAAGGGACCAGAAAGCTGAAAGGTGCAGAAGTGTCCAGAGATGAGAGGGTGCAGGGCCTTAGCCCCTCAGTGACTTCCTCGGAACCATCCAGAGCCACTGGGCTGATGCTCTCCACAGCTGCAGCTCTCCAATGCTGTCTGGAGGTCTTAGATCTTAAACTCAAAAAGCTGTCTGCCTCATTCATGTTCCTGCTAGGTGGGGAGGACACAGGTAGGGGCAGAAAAGCCCAAAGCCTCTGGTGAGACCATGGCAGAGCCCATCACAGCCAGACCTCACGGTGATTGCGAAATAGCACCAGTAATCTCACTCATTGGAAAATGTTGTGGAATATTGGTTTTAAATGTGTTACATTCCTTTATGCTGTGGGATATTTGTTTAATGATGCAATGATGTGTTACATTCTAATGTTGTATTTGTTTAACTCTGCGAAGCTGTGTTACTTTGCCTGTCTAAAACACGTGATTGGTCTAATAAAGAGCTGACTGGTCAATAGTGAGGCAGGAGAGAGAACCAGACAGGGCTGCCAGGCAGAGAAAATAAATAGAAGAGAAGGAGAAGAGGGAGGAACAGAGAAAAGGAGGAGAGGAGGATGTCAGGGGCAGCCACCCAGCCAGCCATGGAGTAAGAAGGAAAGGAAGGAATATAGACCAGAGAAAGGTAAAAGCCCAGAGGCAAAAGGTAGATGGGATGATTTAAGTTAAGAAAAGCTGGCTAGAAAGAAGTCAAGCTAAGGCTGGGCATTTATAAGTAATAATAAGTCTCAGTGCACTCATTGGGAGCTGGGTGGTGGCCCCAAAGAGCAAAGAGTGAAAGAGTCAAACACCTGCCACAGGGAAACAGTTATTCTCATAGAGATACTGTTCAGAGCAGGCACGGTGTCTCAGTCCTGCTCTGGAACACGCCCAGCCCTTCCACTCTTGCTGTCTACCATGTTAAAGGCCCTGTCCTCACCGCAGGCTCGAGCAACTCTTCTGCCTGTCTTCTCCAGATCACAGCAGGCAGAGCAGCCTGATGTTGTCCCTCAGCCTGTGAGAGTGTCTAGCTCTCCTTTGGTGAGGGTTCAATGCTGTGTTAAAAGAAGGAAAGGAACCCGGGTTCCTGCCTTGGCTTAGGCACAGACAGTTAGATCCACTGGGTGTTCTGCACCTGCTGGGCTTGCTTTCCAGGGCCCACCTGTCCTGAGGCTGGTCTGGTTCTCTCTGCTGCCCACGGCCCCACAGGTCCCACAGCCTTGTCTTGCTTTCCAGGGCCCACCTGTCCTGAGGCTGGTCTGGTTCTCTCTGCTGCCCACGGCCCCACAGGCCCCACAGCCTTGTCTTGCTTTCCAGGGCCCACCTGTCCTGAGGCTGGTCTGGTTCTCTCAGTGCTACCCACAGCCCCACAGGCCCCACAACCTCGTGTTGGCCTTACCCTTGCCTTCACCTTTATTACTACTGAACACTGTAGTTTTTGGATGGACCAGGTGACCAGAAACACAATGGAAAAGATAAATCTGTTCCCTTCATTTTGCCAAATTTGTATTTCTTGGTTCAGAAAGGTGAAAAAAAAAAAAAAAAGGATCAGCCTCAGAGGATCAGAGTGGAGATGGAGTAAGGTCTAGCAGACCTGGGTACAAGCTTTCATTGAGGTGGTTTATTTTATTTTTTTTAAAGATTTATTTATTTATAATGTATACAACATTCTGCCTCTATGTATGCCCACATGTCAGAGGAGGGCACCAAATCTCATTACAGATGGTTGTGAGCCACCATGTGGTTGCTGGGAATTGAACTCAGGACCTCTGGAAGAGCAGTCAGTGCTCTTAACCACTGAGCCATCTCTCCAGCCCCCATTGAGGTGGTTTAAATTGCTTTTATTTTCAATTGTTATTTTATGCATATGGGTATTTTGCCTGCATGTATGTATGTAAGTGTATCACATGTGTGCCAGGAATCCAAGGAGGCCAGAAGGGGGCATAAGATTTCCAGGAACTGGAGCCACCATGTGGGTACTGGGAACAGAGCTCAGGTCCTCCTGAGGGTAAGAGCCAGTGCCCTTAACCCTTATCTCTGCAAAGCTAGCATCACCAGCAAGCTTCCCCTTTTGGGTGCTCAGGTGGAAGTGATCCTGATGATAGTTTTCCCATCACAGGGCTTACTCAGGTCAGGGCCCACAGCACTGGAAAGCCAGTTCTCAAAGGCAGACCTTACCAAAGCTATGGAGTAGCCATGACTCCTAGGATCTTAGGATCACAAGACTCCTAAATGGAAGACAGAGAGAGAGAGAGAGAGAGAGAGAGAGAGAGAGAGAGAGAGAGAGAGAGAGAGAGAGCACACACACACAGAGAATCAGCCAAATGGTAGTTAGCCATGAGCATGGTTCAAGAGCCTGACAGGGAAGACGCCGGCTGTGGAAGATGCTATCTGTGTTACAGCTGTCAGCGTCCAACAGAGGGACAGGCAAAAGCCACTCAGGTGATGCAGTCACTGTGAATTCGTAATTTATGATGGTGTCAATAATTTAGAGAGAAGAAAACTTGCTGTGGGGGAGGGAATGTAAGCTACCGAAGAGTCAAGAACTCCCACCAGGAGGGACATGCACAAGGGCTTTGCATTTGCATTAAGTTAATGTGATATCTGATTCTGAACGTGAACTCAAAGAGAATTGTTACGTTCAACAAGCAGAGGGGAAGCTTCCCCTTAGTAAGCTACACCATTCTACAAGCAACAGTCAAACCAAATTTCGCTGGAGCTCATTTTTTAAATTTAGAGGACAAACAAACAAACAAACGCACCTGTCATTCCGTGCCAGGCCAACAGAGAGAAACAGAAGCTAAACTGGGGCCAAGTCTACCCAGGATGTCGCATCCTGGGTGAGAGATGCGCACGTAGCTGCATGCCTTCCAGGAGAGGCACCTGACACATGCCATATCTGACTTTCACTATAACCCTCTCAGGGAAACATCCCGGAATGTTACTATCAGAAAACCAAAGGAATGCTACCTCTTGTGTGCTATGTTGATGAGGTCAGCATTTTCTCCCTACTTATCTTTTCTGTTTTTTGAGACAGGGTTTTACTGTGTATCCCTGTCTGTCCTGGAACTTGATATATACATCAAGCTGACCTGGACTTCACAGACATTCCTCTGCTTCTGCCTCCCAGGGCTGGGATTAGAGGTGTGGTCTACCTTGCTCAGAACCATTTATCTTTGTCTATTAGTTCACTTCTATCTTTAACACGGCGGGGAGCAAACCCGGGGTTGCAGGCACGCTAATCAAATGCCGTGCCACAGAGGTATGATCCCAATCACCGCTATCTTATTTATTGCCATTTATCATTGGCAGTTCACAGCAAATGCTTCAGAGTTCAGGCTGTAGAGTCAGAGGGCTGAGGTCCAAGTACTGATCTTGAGCAAGGAACTTAACCAACCTGAGGTTCAGTTTCTTCCCCATCAGAGAGCTCACAACAGGATCTAGGGCTATATGAGGACTCGAGATAATACAAATCGGTCCTTAGCAGAGACACTGAGACCAGCACACACACTATTCCATTGTTCTCATTATGTGTGACTTCCTCTTGAAGCCCTGGAGCTGAGCCCACATAATCATGGGCCAATGAGCACCACTGTGGATGTTCCCTCTTCCATGAAATGGAACAAGCACAGTGCAACCCCGGTATCTGGAGCGGATGGTGCAGGTGAGGCAGATGGGGTAGGCGCTGCACAGGGGCTCCCTACCCCTGTCCCAACTGTGCAGATCCCCAGAACAGGGAGGATGAGGGAGGTCTTTTTCCTGCTCTTATCTCCAGCACCTACCCTGCCCTGTCCACCACAAAGGAGGTCTTGGCTCCTCCTATAGGAAATGCTGGCTGAACAAAAGACCACAATGGGAGGGACACAGCCCTGCTGGCGTCATTCCCCCAAGGCCCCACCAGCTTCCCTTCTCCCAACAGTCAAGCACAGGGTTTACAATGCTGCTCTCACCACCTAAGGATGACTACCCTGTGCAAAGGATAAAGGAGTCATGGCACACACGAACAATACAGTACACACAAACAATACGGTACACACGAACAACGGGATTTCATTCGACCAGAAATAAAAATGAAACAATACATTTGCAGAAAAACGGAGATTATTATGTGAAGCAAAATCAGCCTGCTTCAGAAGTCCAAATTCTGCAGGTCCCCCCATCAAATGTAGACTCTATATCTACATTTTTGTGTGTTAGTCATAACAAGAGAAAGGATGCGGTGAGTGAGAGGAAGCTAAGATCTTGGGGGGCGGCAGGAAAGAAAAGAAGGTAATGGGATCCAGGTGAGTGCAGGGGGTGTTTATCTGAGGGCAGCAAGGGATTCAATAAGGGGACAAAGGGCGGGGTAGTAGAGTGAAGGGGGCAATGAGATTAGAACAGAAATAAAATATACTGACACACACGTATGAACATAATGAAGCATACTTTGTATGCTGACTTAAATTTTAAAGTAAAAAAACAAACCCAAATTCATGTGAAACAGCTGACCTTCAACTCCTGATCTTTTTGCCTCCACTTACAGGCATGTGCCACCATGCCGGGCAGCTCTCTCTTTAACTGCCCTGAGCTGTATTCTGGCATACACTAGGAAGCAGGACTGCAGGTCTCTTTCCACATGGTTAATGAGATGCCCAAACACTGTGGATCCATTGTCTTTTCTTCACTGACAGGAAATGAGATTTTCACTGAATACTGACATCCCGTCTTACATACAGGTGGTCTGCTTTAGTCTCTTTGGGCCAATCTTTTCATTCTTAAACTTTTAACTATTCTAACCTTGTCTTTTACAACATTTCAACTGTTTTGTTCTTGGGCTAGGGTAGGTCAGTGCCTCCTCCTCTTGCCCAGCTTACACAAAGGCCTGGTTCGGCCCCAGCAGCAGCAGCACTTTCTCATGATTCTCATGTTTCCTAAAGAAGTTAAAGACCAACGCCAGGGAGAGCTGATCCTCTCTTTTTCCTGCTGGTACACGAGCATGGTCTGAACCAAGCAGACCCTCAGCGCCACTCAGGGGAAGTTCTTACATGCATACACAGTGAAGCTGGCCTTAAATATGGCAAAGGAGAAAAATCCGAGCTCTCAAAAAAGCCATTCAAGCCAGGCGGTGGTGGCGCATGCCTTTAATCACAGCACTCGGGAGGCAGAGGCAGGTGAATCTCTTGTGACTTTGAGGCTAGCCTGGTTTATAGAGTGAGTTCCAGGACAGCTAGGGTTACATAGAGAAACCCTGTCTCAAAAAAGAAAAAAAATCAAAAGGTTGTGGTGGAAGTAATTTTATAGTTAGGATCAGTATTTTAATAGTAATATAACTGATCATAAATTTCTGTGGTGGAATTGTAGCTACTCAAATTGATGGAGTATGATGCTGGCTCATTTCATTGTCGCCCCAGCCTCTCCTGTCCAAGAAACTAGAAATGTTCTATGCAGCATCCAGCACAGAGGTCACATGTGCCTGACTGATAGGAAGGAATGTGGCTGGGGCAACTGGATAATGAAAATTTGAACTTATTCAAGTTTAATTAGTTTAAATGGAAACAGTCACATGAGGCCAGTGGCTACTGAATTTCAAGGTAGACCATCAGACTCATGTGAAAAAATAAAAGATAAGGTGATGTCCCCAACAGCCCTCCCCATTCAGATTTCTATCACTGGCCTTCCTGCAAGGAAGAGAGAAGCATGGACCAGGGAACGGAGGGTTACAGACACAGCCCTGGAGGGACCACTGGGGATGAACACAACACTCTCCAGAGACCTACATGTCTATCACTAGCTGCGGAGCTGCAGAGCTACCTGAGAAGCCCAGGAAGGGCCCACTGCCTCCAACAGCAGAAAGATAGTTGTGTGCAGAGGAATGGGAGCAAGAAGGGAGGGTCCCAACTGCGTGGGATCACAAGCTAGAGGAAGACATCAGAGGGGCAGTGTGATGTCGTTTTTTTGGAGGACACTTCAGAATGTAGCTAATTCAGTGAGGGGAGCACGCCAAGTGATTCTGCAGACGGAAAAGCCTAGAACCAACTCACTCAGCAGGCAGTACGTGATCAGATCCACAGAGCATATTAAAAACAGTGTGTTCTGCAATTTAAAAAACTCTAATTCTCACTTTTTTTTTTTTTTTGAAAGAGTCTGACTTTGAATTTCTGGGCTCAAATGATCACCCATCTTCAGCCTCCCAAGTAACAGGGTCCACAGGCACATGTGGCCACACCAGGTAGACTGTGTATTTTTATTTATTTATTTTTTCAGTATTGGGGATTGACCCAGGGCTTTGTGAATACCAGGCAGGTACTTGGTCAATGACCTTTGTTGCCAGCCTGAGTTACATACTTCAAATGAATAAACATGTATGCTAATTAGATCTTAATAAAGATAAATTTTTAAAAAGTTGATGAAAATTAGCTGGGCATGAATGCACACCTTCAATCACAGCACTCAGGAGGCTGTCAAGGGGATCTATGTGTTTGAGGACAACTGTCTATATAATGAGTTCTTGGGCAGCCAGAGCTATACTGTGAAACCCTGCCTCAAAACAAACAAACAACAGAAAAACCCGACAATATTCTGAAACCTTGATGAGAAAAGAGCTCAAGTTGGGTGTGGTGGTACATACCCGAATCCCAGGACACCCAAGGCAGAAAGGCTGTGAATTTAGGCTAGCCTGGGCTATGAGGAGGAAGAAAAAGAGGGGGAGAAGAGAGAAAAGGAAAGAAGGGGAAGTCTCATATAAACCCCTTAAATGCTCAATGCTCCTATTCTTTCCTGGCTGAGGGTTTGAACCTGGGGCTCTCACACACTATTTCAGTGATTTCTGTGAGCTACAGCCAAGCTCCAACACACTCTCAGAGCCAATGGAAGAGCTGAGGACAGCATCCCGGCAGGTGTTTCAACACTTAGCATTCTGTGTAGAACTGCTCTCTGAGGAGGGTTCAGGTGCACAACACACAGGGCTAGACTCACCCAGGGCTGAGACAGCGAGATACATACATACCTCTTCTAGGCTGAGCTGCAGGTACTCAAAGATCCTGTATGGGTTTCTCCTGCACACCAGTCTCTTTCTTTGCAGCAACTACAAGGAAGGAAGAAAGGAAGAGAATCAACCACCTGCACACAGGTGAGCACCACCTGTCACAAAGACTGAATCCACAAACAAACACTTCTTCATACACTCAATGCTGACACACTGCTGTGTAAAACAACCTTCGTGGAAAAGGAGGGTCTGGTTTTTCTGTTGCTAACACTATCCCATGGATTGTCCCACAGAAGTGCTAACTCCACTGCTGAACAGTGTCTCCCACTCCCAAGCTGTGTACCTGTTCTTAGGTATCAAAATCTTCATTCTTTTAGCTATACCCGAGATCTGGCAATTACACTGTGTTTCTTCTCCCAAACAAGACACAGAGAATTACTTGTTTTAACTAAGTTCTAAAAAAAAAAAAATTTAAATTTAAATTTTAGTGGAAACTGTCCTCACACCTGCTGTGCAATGGGGGCTGTGCTTCAGTGGCGGCCTCAGCAGCGCCATGCGGGCCCAGTGGGCACACATCTCCTGCTGGCCAGCAGCAGGTGGCTCTGGAGAAATGACGGACAGTCTTGTATTTCCAGGGGACATGCCCCAAAAGTCCTGGAGGACGCTGCAACAGTGGGTAGCACTGACCTCATTGCTATACCCTTCCTATCTGCATCCAGTCACAGCAAAGTCTGTGCCAGAGAGACTAACAGTGACAGATAGCAAAGCGGGGAGGGGGGGACCTTAACACAGCACAGTGAGAACTGCAATGGACGCGGACTCTCTCTTTACAAAGCCAAGACTGACAGCAGCATTCTCACACTGGCTGATGGTAACTGAAGCCCAGATGAGGGAGCATGGCCCTTGGTTCTACATACCTTCTCATCTGAGGCCTCCTCCTCCTGGACATCACACAGCTCTTCCTCAACGAGGACATACTCGTGAGCAGCCCTTTGCTCTCCTGCTGCCTGGCTGCTGTCTTCAGGCCAAAGGCCACCCTGGGGAGGGAGGGTTTCCTGGCAGGGGACCTGGGGCAGAACTGTGGTGCCCTCTATCACATGTCCATTAAGGCTAGATAGACTAGCCACAGTGAGTGTGGCATGGCCAGGCCCCTCCTGTAGGCAGTCTGAGTGTGTGCTGAGACCCTCACCATCTGATCGTCCAGCGCCTCCAGGGGTCATAGAGAGTTTGTCCTTTCCCACTCTGCCTTCCAGGGAGGCGGTCGTCTCGGAGCTGAGTGGATCATGCTGTGGGGCCTCTTCTTTCCCCTTTCTGCAAGGGGGCTCCAGTGGTTCTGTGTAGTCTCTGAGGATCTTCTGCAGAGTGCTCTCATCCTGGCCCTGTCTACGCATGAAGTCCATGGCCCAGTCCACTCGATGCTGATACCTGCCAACAGGAACATCGGCAATAACACGCCCGTCTCAACTCTAAGACAACAAAATGACCAAAAAGCCTACAAGATGGCCTGCCAAGATGTTGAGTTTTCCTGAACGGTGGATCACAGGCAGAGCTTGCCTCCTTCACATTCTCCCACATCTAACTGTGCAGCAACAAGAATGTATCACTGGCCCTTTCATATCATTTGCTTACTTTGACAAAATCAATCCCCACTTAACAAAGAGTGAAAACTTATGTAATTTAAAACCAAGAGATGCTGGTAAATAAGGCAGAGAAAATATCACCTTATACTGGGATCCATTTTGACTTATTTTTAATCTTGGTTATCACATTGTTCCTTAAGGCACCCCTTTCATAGTATAAGGAAGGTCCTTTGTTTATAGCATTGGAAAGTGAATTTGAATCAATGGTTTTCACAGCACCCAAGAACATCACTGGATACGGAAAATGATTTGCCTTATATACAGCTTGACTTTGCTTTCTGTTGGAATGAAACACTCTGACCAAAGGTAACTTGGGGAGGATGGGGTTTATTTCACCTTAGAGCTTACAGGCACCATGAGGAAGCTGGGGCAGGAGCTCCAGGCAGGACCCGGAGGCTGGAATGGAAGGAAAAGCGTTGGAGCAACTTTGTTTACCAGCTCACTCTCTAGCTCATGGTCAGCCAGCTTTCCTACACAGCTCAGGCCCACCTGACTAGGGATGGCACCACCCACAGTGGTCTAGACCCTCCTCCATCAGTTAGCTGTTGAGAAAATGCCCTGTAGACTATTCTGACAGAAGCTATCAACCGAGGTTTCCTCTTCCCATATGTCAAGCTGACATTCAAGATTAGCCGCCACCACACACACAGAATCTTGAGAGTATAGTAATACATTAAATTTATACACTCCAAGGGCTGAGCACTCGCCAAGGTACAAAGGCTATGGTGAAGACAACAGTGCTGTTATCAGGACATTGCTGGGCTGTGTTCCTGTGACATCAGAACCTGCTGCAGACCAAAGACCAGCAGAAGGCTGACCTCAGCAGCCAACATCCATGGCTCTGCCCTTGCCCAAGAAGACACACGTAATTTCATTCCTCCCCTTATTACACCTGTGTGCTCAGATGCCTGGATATATCAGGGTGCATGAACTGTCACATCTCTATACAATCCAGCAGGCAAACTGCCTTTTGTACCCAGAAAGAATGCTTCCCCTTGGCTCATCAGAACCCCAAGCTGTTCACATTGGTCTTCCTACACACAGATGAACATATATCCCTGCTGGTGGCCATGCCAGAGGAGCAGCAGGTGGCAGTTGAAGTTTATGGTGTTGGTGTAGGGTAAAAGGGACAACTGGAGCAGGAAACTGACCAATCCCTGAGCACCCTGACTCTGAACCCAGAGCCAGTGAAAGAAACATTTTTATCCCTGAACCCAGGACTAAAGACATGTGCCCTGGCACGGAAACTAGTGTCAAAGAAACACACTTTCTCCCTAGAATTAGAGTCAGTGAAAGAAATAAGTCCTGGTCCAAAGATTAAAGTCAAAAAGTTAAAAAGGACCAGTGAAAGAAACAGTTGGGCCATGAAATCAGAGCCATTTCTGCTTGACCAGCTAAACTGACCAATCCCCTGTCTCCCTGGAAAAACTCCTCCCATAAAAAGCCCTATATAAGCCTCTCCACCACCTCAGTTAAGAGCTGCCCTTAAGTGGTAGGTAGAGGCAGCCACTCTCCTGGACTCCTCCTCCCCAAATATATCTCTTTCTCAAAAGAGTCTTGGGTGATGACCTTCATTCGCCAGTACAAAGCAGAAGAACCTGGCTGGGATGTCCCTTAGGGGACTGAGCTGAGAAACCTTGCTCAGACCTCCCTAGGGGGCCTCAGCAAGGAGGAGCTGAACAGAAGAACCTTGCTAGGACCCTGCTTAAGGTCTGAGCAAGGCCAGGGGAGGAAAAGTAACAACTTTTCCTTCGGAGCCCGGAGAAGATGCTACATTTTGGCAGGGGGAGCCCAGAGGAGATGCTACAGTTCTGCAGGGGGTTTCCCGGAGCAGAGTGTTAGCCAGGGAAGAATCAGATAGCTCTGCTGGGACGCTTCTGTAAGGGAACAGAGCAGAACTCAGCTGTAGCTGCTCCCCAGGAGAGGAGCAGGATCCCTATATCCTGTGGGGAGACCATCCCCCACAGCACCCCAGCTTCAGGTAGCCTGGCTTCCCAGTAGTCAGGACACCTTTCCTCCAGGGCTGAGCTGTCCCATTGCTGTGCCTTTACATGCTAGTTACTGCAATATTCCTCTGGTATCTAGTGTGAGTGGATGTGGGGAGATCTCCACTCCCTGTAATATAGTGAGTTTATCTCTTGGAAACATCCCACTCTACTGGGCATTTTTATCTGTGGGTTGTCAAGATGACCCCTTCCTAAGCTGCACTGTTTAAATTGATAATAATAATAATGGTAGCCTATACAGGGTTTTGATGAATAAAAATAAATACAAGGATCTGTTGCACAGCTAGGGCCTGTGAGTTTCACCTAAGGAGCTGCACAGACTAGCAACTGAGTCCCAGTAGCCCAGATAGTTTAAATTCTTTTAACCTTAATGTTGGGAGATGTGCTCGGTTTCGCAGTGCATCACAGCTGAAACAAAGCTTTGAAGATAACAAAGTCAGACTAATATGTTCTTGCCAGAAAGCTTTGAGGTGAAAAAACCCGAGAGGACAATCGAAAACTTTAGAAAGGCACGTAGCTGAATGTGGAACTGTTAAGGCCAGGGAATGAGAACAAAGCAGCCCAATTATCATTAGCTGACGCGCCTTTCTTGCTAGGACTGGCTGATGACCAAAGGTGATGACTAATTCCTTATACCCATTTCTGCCCTCAGTCTCCTGATAAAAAACTATTAATGGGTGGGTATGTACCCTAAAGATTTAAAGAGGAGCTGGTTGATTCTTTTTCATATATAAAACTTTAGATTTGGGATTCCTTTAAGATTATCTTTTAAGATAAGTAATAAAATAATTGGCCCTTTCTTTGTAACTACAAAATGCAGCCTGCCAGTAAAAGACCTAACTGAGAAGAACACTTTGCTTGCCCACATAGTTAACCTATAACAAGTTGCTTGGATATAAATGTATGTGGGATCTTGGGATAACATATTTTTCACCTGTAATACATAATGTTTAACATTATAATAATTTACTTGAAAAATAGGATGTAACTACATTGTCATTCCCATATTGCCCGAAAAACTTTGTTGGGGTATATAAGCTACATACAACTGAGAAAGAACACGGAAAGAACATGAGAACAGAGAATAAAGAAGGAAGCCATCAAGGGAGTGTGTGTCTTTTTCCCTAACCCCTCAGATAGAAAAGTCTTAGCTTATGCCGCCAATTCCGTGGGTTCCTTCCAGGGCCCTGTGCTGCTGGAGGCTGGCACCCTGGACAGCAGTACATCCCTGTACATTGGGACTGAATCTTTGACTCATTCATTTATTGCTGTTCTGGGGATTGGACCTAGGGCCACAAGCAAGGGCAAGTATTCTACCACTGGGCATTATCCCCACCTTCTTTTTATTTTTATTTATTTACTGTTTTTGGAGACAGTGTCTTTCTGAGTTGCCCAGGCTGGACTTGAACTTGCCAATTCTTCTGCCTCAGTTTCTTGGGTAGCTGGTATCACGGGCCTGCTACACCAGGCTGGGTTGAATCTTATATTTAAAGACTGAAACATGGCAAGACTACTCTAAAACCTGTAGAATTACAGTACAAAACATGGAGGATTCATTATTCATTTATTGCACGTTGAGATTTAGCCTGAACTCATGTATGCTGTGTGACCCTCCCTTTTCAGGCTCAGGAACCCACCTACAAACTCAGGGTGGCACATTAGGGGGTTGTGACAGGGTGAACTGAGAGGAGGCTTGTGAAGTGTGCAACACTTCCTGGGTAGGAAGTTACACATCTGATTTCATACTGCAAGGGCTTCAGGGGTAGCATAAAACACAGCTCAGTCTGTCTCGGTGCACAATGTATTAAAACCTACACGTGGCCCTGGACCTGACTCTTCTGTCACATGCCACAACCACCGCACTCCCACCTTGTCCTCTCTCAGATGACCTAATACTGCAACATGAGTGGCCACAGGATTGTGCAGAAGAAATCCCAAGTAAGGCCAGAGATGAAAGAGACAGACAGCAAATAGCCTAGGTGTGTGGCATGTGGGTCCCAGAGTGATGTCCTCCTATTGGCTGAACTCCTTAAAAAGTCTCCTGGAACAGAGAAGAGTTAGGTGTCAGGGAGCAGAAGGGAAAAGGGCAGAGGGAGGGGGCGCAGCTAGGACTTGAAGCAAACTCACTCAAGGTGGCATGAACCCCACACCTCTCAGGCTCCAGGCCCTGACCATGCCTCTTCCACTGGCCAGACACCCTCCTCTTCCTGATCGACCATCCTGTCTATTATCTGGGCCACTCCAGAGCTGGCTCTGGAAGGCCCAATTCTGATCTCGAATCCCAGCACTTGGGAGGCAGAAGCAGGCAGATTTTTTTGAGTTTGGAGTCAGCCTGGTCTACAGAGCGAGTTCCAGAACAGACTCCAAAGTTATACAGAGAAACCCAGGAAAACCAAAAACAACAAAAACAGATGCCAAGATGTTACTTCAATTGATCATCACTTCCTTGAGTGACAGTCTTCCAACCTCTGTGACCAAGTGAGGAACTTAACTTCCTATGGTTCAGTTCCTCACCTGCAGAACATGGACATCAAGGGGACTGAGGGGTTGGATATTCACGGGCTGGTGATGACTTAGGAGACCTGAGAGACGTCTATCACGTACACAGCACCTCTTATAAACATGCACCAGCATCAGGGCCGTGAATAGCTGCTTTATTGTTCTCGTGTGTCAATGCCTCTCACTCTGGAGCTGAGCCCACTTAGTCACGAGAAAGCTAGTCCATTAGTGTATCTTTTCAATTTAAGATGAGGTCATCTGGACTGGTGTACTTAACAGAAGGAAGAAATATAGACAGTCAAGGACACACACACACACACTGTTGGAAGCAGGGACTGGTCAAGAAGACTGAGGACTGCAGATATCATTGTAAGTCGCGATTAGCAGGAAAAGCCCTCCCGTGCCCTCCAGAGGGAGGTAGCCCTGCCAAAACCTTCATTTTGGTCGTTGGCTTCTAGAACTGAAGACCCACTTCTGTTATTTTGCATCACGGAGTCTGCAATCCTTTGGGCTGGCAGCCGAAGGTAACACACATGAGAAGAGGAAACACTGCGGGGCCCTCATGCTGCAGACACTGTAGTGCTGCTGAGTGGTGCTCTTTGGGGAGGTGGGACTCACTTCCTCAGACAGGCTGACCTCACGTCATCTACACAGCAAGACTGATGAGGAGGGATCTTCAGTCTGTCTTGTTTCTGAATCCTAGCTTTGAGTACAGTGACCTGTGTACTGTGGCCCTCTTGGGATGGGGGCTCTGCCAAGTTCTAAGTCCCACTCCCAGCCTAACCTGGGAACAAGTCTCCCTGACACTCTGTTGCCAGCAGGGCACAGGGTTGTGAGAGTCTACCATTGTGAGGCTCTACAGAGGGGCTGGGATCTGAACTAGAGCATAAACAATAAGAGTTGGGAGGAATAGACCCCTATTTTGTTTATGAGAAAGGGATGTGTTGGCTAGTATAAAATGTCAATTTGACACAGGCTAGAACCATCTGAGAGGGGGGAACCTCAATTAAGAAAATGCCTCCATAAGACAGGGCTGTAGGCAAGTCTGTAGAGCATTTTCTTAATTAATGATTGATGGGGGAGGGCCTAGTCTATTGTGAGTGGTGCCATCCCTAGGCCGGTGGTCCTGGGTTCTATAAGAAAGCAGGCTGAGAAAGCCATGTGGAACAAGCCAGTAAGCAGCACTCCTCCAAGGCCTCTGCATCAGCTCCTGCCTCCTGCTTGAGTTTCTGTCCTGACTTCATTCCATGATGAACAGTAATGTGGAAGTGTAAGCCAAATAAACCCTTTCCTCCCCAAGCTGCTTGGTCATGGTGTTTCATCACAGCAATAGTGACCCTGACCAAAACAAGGGGTTTACCCTGTAGCCCAGGCTGGACTAGAACTCACTATGTAGACCAAGCTGGCCTTGTACTCAGAGCAATCATGTCTCAGTGCTGAGATTACAGGTATGAGCCATCACTTAGGCCCAGTTTTATCAAGGGATCACTAAGTCCAGGCTACAGAGACGCCAGGTGTGGCCTTGATATCCTGGAACTGACTTCAAACCCAAGTAAGTGAGAGATAGTACAGAGAAAAGGGCTGTAGACCCAACATGTGGGCAGTAGAGGGGACTGTAGTGGGGAGAAATTAACAGGAAAGGTAATGCATGGGCAGGACCAAGGGTACGTTGGGATTAGATGGGCATCATAGAGGTGCCTGAGGAGCCAGAGGAAATGCTTCCAGAATGTCTAAGAGGGGCTGATGGGGACTTCTGTGAAACCCTCTGGTTCTACAGTGTGTAGAGCAAGCAAGAAGGCAGGACCATCTGCCCACACGGGTGGGAGGCCTACTCAGAACCCAAGTCTCGGCGTCTCTGGGCTTCATAAGACATTCTCGACAGCGGTTGGTGTTTTGGGAGGGTGACCTGAATAAGCAACACATTTCAGATGGGATTTGAGCCACATTAAGTTCAGTCTCGGTTTTCAAGTATTATCCTCTATCAGGAGAAAACAAAGGGACAAGGTTGTGTCACACAGACTATCTTAACACCAGCCCCAAAACACAGCTGCACCAGAGCCACGGTCGCCCTCACTTACTTCTCTGAGGTGATGATAGGCATGTCTGTCTGCACACCTGGAACAGAGAGACGTTCTATTAGCCAGACAGACTTCCTTAGAGGGAACAGAACCCACTTTAAGAAGACAGGTAATTTCGAGATCCAGTCACACATTTGGATGGTGATATGTATTGGCCACAGCCGGCTTGTTCTGACCGCCACCCTCCCCTGCACCCACATCCTCCTGCTGGCTCAGATGGGCCCTCAGAGCTTTAGCCCCAGCTCAGAAGCATAGATATGTGAGGGGACCGTTCATCCGCCAGAACACTTGGGCCCTGTGTATGAGCTTAGCAGGAAGGGCTGCAGAGACCCTTGATGGTGGTGCAGTTTGGGGTATGGGGCTGGGGGCTCCAGCTCTACTGCTGGGCGCCACGTAGGACCAGTCCTTTCTTCTAAAGTGTGTTTCAAGTCATTCAGCGGCCTTGCTTTTACTCCTAGGTCCCCCTCTTTCTGCCTTGAGGAAAGCTGTCTCCTTTCTTAAACTCAGCACTGTGGTGGTCTGAATGAGAATGGCCCCATAGGCTCACAGATTTGAATACTTGGTCACCAGGATGAGGCACTATTAGAAAGGATTAGGAAGCGTGGCAGAGAAAGTTTGTCGCTGGCTTTGAGGTTTCAAAGAGCCCATTCCAAGCCCAGACTCTCTCCCTGCTGGATGTAGAACTGTTAGCTACCTCTCCAGCATGTCTGCCAGCATGCTCCCTGCCATAATGACAATGGACCAAACCTCTGAACTGTAAGGTAGCCCTATTTAAATGTTTTCCTTTATAGGAGTTGCTATGGTCATGGCATCTCTTCAAAGAAATAGAACACTAAGATAAGTCTCATCTGCAGGTTAAGGAGGCTTGACAGGAGGCTGTTCAATTTAGGGAGGCAGCAACGAGTCTACTGAGGAGGAGGGATGGATTCTAGGGGCAGTATACGAAGTGGAGACATTCTGACAGGAGAAAATGGTCAAAGTCTCTTTCATGAGGGTTGAACAATAGGTGACTGACAGGCATCACCACGGTATATATAACCAACTGGATATACCTAGCCAATTTAAGAAAAAAAACCTTGCTGGGTGGTGGTGGCACACACCTTTAATCCTGGTACTTGGAAGGTGGAAGTAGGAGGATCTCTGTGAGTTCAAGGCCAGCCTGATCTACAAATTGAGTTTCAGGACACCCAGAGTTGTTACATAGGGAAACCCTGTTTTGAAAAAACAAAGAGCCCCCCCCCAAAAAAGCCAAAACAAACAAACAAAAAGAAGTATTTATTTATTTATCTTGAGGCACAGTCACATTATGTAGCCTTGGTTGGCCTGGAACTTTCTATGTAGATCAGGTTGGCCTTGAATTCACAGAGTTCATCCTGTCTTTGCCTCCAGAGTACTGGGATTAAAGGTGTACACTACTGTGACTGGCTTTAAGATTTTAAAATTTTTATTTATGTGCACTGTGTGTGTGGTGGGGAGACTTGGGGTGTGGGGGCGAGCACCTAGAAGAGGGAGTCTGATCTCCTGGAGCTGGAGTTCAGAATGTTGGGAGCAGGGAACCAAACTCAGGTCCTGGGAAACAAAAGTGCTCTTAATGGCCAGGCCTCTTTCCAGCTCCTAATATTTCTACAAAGGAAGAATTACTTTGAAACACTTAAGTTTCAGAAGTATACAATGTATCGATGAGCTGTCTAAGGCAGAGCTTGGCCTCACTCCTGGGCTTCACCACACTGCTTTTGCACCACACTAGGCAAATCCTGTACCTCTGAGTGACAGGGTCTTGCTATGTAAGACGGTAGCCTCAAAATCACAGCAATAATCCCGTCTCAGTGCCTCCAGCGCTAAGATTTCTGTGTGTGTCACCACACCTGGCTTATGTGTTCATTCCAGTATTTATTTATTTAGACAGGGTCCATTAGCAGGTAGCCTAGGCTGCCTTCAATTCACAATCCTCCTTGCAGCCTCCCAAATACTAGGATTACAGAACTGCACAGCCATGCTTGGTCTTATCCTTACTTTTCATCTGATACAAAACATAGAAGTTGTACTAACAATGTGTAACCTAACCACACATGTGCATTTGTGTAATTTTTAAGTCCAGTATAATATCTACCTCCTCAAACCCTTTCATCTTCAAAAACACTAAGTATGGATTGCCGTTAAAAATTGTTTAATATTGTGTATCAGTGTTTTGTCTGCATGAATGCCTGTGCGCCATGTGCATGCAGAGCCCAGAAAAGGACACTGGCTCCCCTGGGGCTGGTGTTGCAGACGATTGGGAGCTGCCATGTGGGAGCTGGGAACTGAACCCATGTCCTCTGCAGGAGCAGTCAGTGCTCTTGATGGCTTAGCCATCTCTTTAGCCCCCAAATACATATTCTTAGGTCTCCATTTTGTATCACCCATAGCTCACAGCCTTACCCTCTCATATAGTAACATCACAGTAAGCCCTCAACCCTATTCTAATCTACATTTTGTTTTTTCTTCTTTTTTATTTTTGGTTTGTCAAGACAGGTTTCTCTGTGCAGCCCTGGCTGTCCTGAAATTCACTTTGTAGACCAAGCTTGGCTCCGAACTCAGAAATCTGCCTGCCTCTGCCTCCAAGTGCTGGAATTAAAGGTGTGCACCACCACTGCCCAGCTTATGTATTTCTTTACATGAACACACTAGTGCTTCCAATCATCACCCTCCTCCCTCAACTGGGTTGTATCTGTTCAAGTATTACAAACAGGGTCTCAGAGAACAGTCTGCGATACTTTTCTTCCTATTTGTTCCAGTGTATTGTTAAGATGAATCTGGGTTACAGGGAGAATACAAATATAATTTTTCTAAGTATGGTTAAATTCCCTTTGTAAGTGCTGAAGTACATAAATGCGCGACTGCGCTCACACACACACACACACACACGCGCGCACGCACGCACACACATATGCACACACGCACACCCCTACCTGTGGCGATGGAGGTTTGCCATGGCCTCACCAATTCAACACACTGTTAGGCTTTTGGTATTCTGACCAGGTGCTGAATTAATACCTCAGTGTGGGTAATTTTTATACTTTCTTACATGAATCATTTTACAGCCCTTCCCCTCATTTTTTTTTCCCTGTTGAGACAGGTCTCTAGCTGGTAATCCTCCTGTCTCAGCTTCCTACTTGCTGGGATTATAGGTCTGAGCCGCAATACCAGTGGTTCTCAATCTGTGGGGCATGACCCCTGTGGGGGTCACATGTCAGATATCCTGTATATCACATACTTGCATTATGATTCATAACAGTAGTAAAATTATAGTTATGAAGAAGAAACAAAATAATTTTATGGTTGGGGTCACCACAACATGAGGAGCTGTATTAAAGGGTCGCAGCCTTAGGAGGGTTGAGAATCACTGAAGTTAGCTTTAAAGAAATTCTATTTATTTTTTTCTCTTTCAAGACATGGTCTCACTATGTATCCCTGGCTGTCCTGGAACTCACTATGGAGATCAGGTTGACCTATGAACTCACAGAAATCCACTTGCCTTTGCCTCCCAAGTGCTGGGATGAAAGGCAAATACCACTATGCCTGGCAATTCTT
This sequence comes from Myodes glareolus, assembly GCF_982192425.1. NCBI lineage: Eukaryota > Metazoa > Chordata > Mammalia > Rodentia > Cricetidae > Myodes > Myodes glareolus. Next base: position 35,733,714 of record NC_142028.1, read on the forward strand.
TTATGTCTTAACTTACTGGTATTATTTAATTATGAGGATGCCTTGGAAAATGTATTAGAAGAAAAGAATTGTAAATTAAGGAGTCATGTACAATAATTAGTTTTAAATTTTAAACTCCATTTATTTGTGTGTGTAGGTGTGTACATGCCATTTCACGTGTGGAGGTCAGGACAACCTGCAGTAATGACTCCTTCCACCATATGGGTCTGTGATGCCTATTTTTGGAATTAACTAAAACCCAAGCAGCTGGGCACACAGGTGAGGGAATTTTCGTGACTGGATTATTTGTGGTGGGAAGACCCCCCACCCTAAATCTGGGCCACACCTTCTGGTGGCCACTCACATAAAGAGGACATGAAAGAAGGAAGCTTGTGCTTTACACCTGCTAGCCCCCATTCTTACTGGCAGTTCCTCCACCCTGCTGCTGAGGCGTCCCTTTGCTGGCACTGGAGACCACTTTCTTAGGATTCCCATGTATACTAAAGACTGACTGAGACATTAGCATCGTGAACTGAACTACTGAATTCTTGGACTTTCTGTCAGGAGACAGACAGCCACTGTTGGATTAGCTGGACCATAGCCTGTAAGCCACACTAATAAATCCCATATATATATTGAAAATATAAAATATATTTACTCATATACATGCATATATATATATATATATGCATCAATCAATCTCTCTCTCTCACACACACACACAGACACACACACACAGACACACACACACACACACAGACACACAGACACACAGACACTCATTCTATCAATTCTGTTGCTCTATAGAACCCTGACTAACACAGGGCCCGAGAGATCTAACTCAGGTCATAAGGGTTGGTGGCAAGCATTTTTATTCACCAAACTGCCCACAGTAAGTTCAACAACGCCTAGGCTATTGCAAATTCTACCTCTGCAAATAAAACCCCAGGCTCATTCTGACAGTAGCACAGGCAGGCAGAACTTCATTCACAGCATCCTGCCAGGCAAGGCATAACAAAAAAGCCAGAATAACACTTTCCCGTCTTCTGAGGAGCAAAGGATGGAAATCAGGGCAGTGTGTGTGAGCAGGACTTGTGACTATTCCAAGGAATGTGAAACACATTTCCAAGAACCAGAAGGATCTTTCTGTCTGATCTGCTGGTACTTGGGAGAGCCTGAGTTCAAGGCCAGCCTGGGCTAAGTACTGAGCCATTCTTAGTCAAACTGTTTTGCTGTAATTCTTGTAGGTGACCTTCCAGGCAGGAGCACTGTCAGTGTGCCTCTCTTCCAGAACCTACCATCTCACCAGGACATGTAAGCATCAAATGAAAGCTGCAGGGCTTACCTTTCCATTTGGCAGCCAGCTTAGGATTGGAGATCGTGAAATTAGGACGGCTTCTTGAAAGAATGCCTTTTCCAAAGTAACCCTTCCAAGAAGAAAACATGGTCAATGCTCAGTTGTTAGGACTATTCAACAGCCCCATGTTTCCTTGATTCTCTAATGTGCATACATTCCCACCCCTGTGATGTGTGGTGTATGAAGGTGTTCATGTATATGTGTACACACGTGGAAGAGCAGGTGCACGCGTGCACATATCTGCATGCCAGCAATGTTGAGTGTTTCCCATGGGTACCCGGGGTCTGAACTTAGGACCTCACGTACTTTACTCATAGATCATCTCCAAGCCCCACAGATTCCAGTACCAGCTCGCCCATCTAATGGGAACCACTTCGGCTTGTGTCTGGCATCCTGAAGGCACCAGAGCCAGCAGAGGCAGCTTCTTCTCACATGTGGCCAGGAGTGCACTGGATGTGGGGGCAGGAGGTATGCCTTGGATTACATCCTACTCTGGACTAGAAGTATCCTTCTCTTTCCTGCTGATTCCTCCAAATTACACACTTTCCCTGCTTTTGACTATCAACAAGCAGAAAAAAATCAAATTATAATAGATGATTAAAAAGTACCCAGCCTAGGAAAAGCCTCATCCCACCTTGCACACTGTGAACAAAGGCCTCAGCAGTGAGCTGAAGGCAGGCAGGGACCAGTCAGGCCTTAATGCACCAGAGCCCATTGACCTTACTGCAAACTCTAGAGAAGGTGGAAGAGAGGCAGGGTATCCACCAGTTGTCCTGACCTGGGTTGCGAGCAGGGCTCGGTGTCACAGGCATGAGTGACCACAGTGGGGCTGGCAGGTACAGCTCAGATATAGAATACAAGGCCCTTGGGCCAACCCCCAGCACCAAAGCAAACACACAAATACTAAGACTAGACTGTGGTGATAGGGAGCCCCTCTATAGGTTCAGAATGTCACTATGAAAGGTATGCTTGTGAGGGGTGAACTCTTGGCTATCAGCTACACCTCATGCGGGCTGCTTAAAAAAGTTACTTTTGCTAGGCGGTGGTGGTGGTGCACACCTTTAATCCCAGCACTAGGGAGACAGAGGCAGGCAGATCTCTGAGTTTGGGGCCAGCCTGGCCTATAGAGCAGGTTCCAGGATAGCCAGGACTACACAGAGAAACCCTGTCTCAAAAAATAAAAACAAAGACAAAACAAAACAAAACACCAAAACAAAAACAAACAAAAAAATCCATTCCTTAAATTTCATGTGGATGGGTGTTTTATCTGGATGTATGTCTATACCATGTGTGCCTGCTGCCTTCAGAGGCCAGGAGAGGGCACTGGGCCATCTGGACTGGAATTACAGATGGCTGTGAGAGGCCAGACTGGTGCTGTGAATTGGATGTAGGCCCTCTGGGAGAGGAATCTCTGCTCTTCACTGCTGAGTGGTCTCTCCATAAGGCTGCATTTTAAAATGCCCCAGTGATAAAAAGGATATGGGGAGTGGACTGGGAGAAGGTGGGGGGAGCCAGCCACCACTTCAAGTTCAAAACTGTCCTCATCCAACAAGTCCCCAGGACGGAAAGAGAGCAGAGATCTTAGGGAACTTCCCACAGGCCCTAATCCACTGGTGAAGGACAGAGGTCGGTGGGGGTGATCTTCAGTTTTTACCCATTACATTTCTGTAAATGACTTGTTTGTCTTTAATATACATGGCTTCATCTTACGTGGTGTTGGGATGAGGGTTTGTGGCGAGGCGTGTCTAGTCCTCAGCCTCAGAGCTGAGGTTGGGAGGGGTGGCTCACCTTCCCATACAGCTGCTGCATGTCCTCCACACCCCTCACTACCACGTTGTTGCTGATCATTTCAGCTCGGAATATTCGGAATTCCTTCCTGGAACCTTGGTCCTCACCAAAGGGGATGGGCAGCGGTGACTCATAACTCTCATATACTCGTCTTTTCCTCTTGGGGGCACGGAAGACTGCCTCTGCCATTCTTCAAGGGTAATAGGCCTCTAGAGGGGAGAGGAGAACCAGTCAAAACCACGGACCAACAGGGCTAGCACACTCAGAACCCGGTCATGTGGTTTCTGGGGGAAGGCAGAGCAGCTGTAAAACAACGAACTAGAAGACTCCATGTGACAAGGACATGACGGCACAGATGGGTCACCTGGGGTATCCCAGATATCCCAGAGCCTGAGACCTCCAAGAAGCTAGTGCCATCACCTTAACTGAAGCTGGCAGCACCAAGGCCTACCTCACACCTGAGGATTCTTGCCTTTAAGGACACATACTTTCCTTTCCTTGATCAAGAGGCATTCAGAGACTCCCAGGAACTGCTAATCAGAGGTACTGGGGATGTGAAGCTAAAACCAAGCAAGAATGTGTCCTCAGTGGGTGAGTCTAGTTAGACCTCCATCTTCCAAAGACCGACCTTAAGGTACTCGTAAGACCTGGGGCAGTCACTTCTCAGGGCTTTCTGCTTATTCATTTTTTTTTTATTTGTTTGCTTAATTGAGACAAGATCTTGTGTAATGCAGGCTGATGAATTCACTATGTAGGTGAAGTTTCATGAACTTCTGGACCATCTGCTTCTACTTCCTAAGTGCTGGGATTTGAGGTCTGAGTGATTTAAGGGCCAGTTATGTTCCACCAAATGCCAGTGGGTGTGTGCAGCAATTCTGAAGTCAGACTGGCTGTGCTGTAATCTGCCTAGGGCTAGCTTCTGCAGTGTACACACTAAAATCAGGAAGCTGCTGCCCCTTAGTTGTGAAACCTTGGGCAAAAGTTCCCCCAGCCTCTTGGGGATTTAGCTCCTCTGTAAAAGGAGAGAAAACCAGCCTTACAGTCAGGGCTCATAGAGTGTGCTGTGGTATATTTGTTTAACCATGTAAAGATGTGTTGTTGTTTTACCTTGCCTGCCTAAGGCACCTGATTGGTCTAATAAAAATATGAACGGCCAATAGCAAATAAGGAGGTATAGGTGGAACTTCTGGGCAGGGAAAGTAAGTAGCAGGAGGAATTTAGGCTTAAGAAGAAAGAAAACGAGATGATAGAGTGATAGATGCCAGGGGCCAGCCAGCCAGATACAGAGGAAGCAGGGACGTAGGACATACAGATGAAAAAAAGATAAAAAGCCCTGATGTAAAATGTAGAGGGACAGAAACAGGTTAAATTAAGTTAAAAGAGCTAGAGGGACAAGCCTAAGCTAAGGCTGAGCATTCATAATTAGTAAGTCTCACCAGGTGGTGGTGACACATGCCTTTAATCCCAGCACTTGGGAGGCAGAGGCAGGCAGATCTCTGTGAGTTCAAGGCCAGCCTGGTCTACAAGAGCTAGTTCCAGGACAGCCTCCAAAGCTACAGAGAAACCCTGTCTCGAAAAACAAACAAACAAAAACAATAATAATTAGTAAGTCTCTGTGTCTTTATTTGGGACCTGGTTGGCAGCCCAAAGAAAATGCCAACTACAAGAGTGCTTGGCACAGTGGCACTACCCAAATACTGGGTATAATGGTTATGAAGTGAGTGCCAGCAATGTCACGTCACAGCCAATGGAACATTCGGGTCAGTGAGGCCTCTAAAGGGTGTGCTGGATAAGCACGGGGCTGTGGGGCCAGAGCTCAGGTCCTCTCTCTGGGTCCTGCTCAGGCATACGATGTATCTGTTCACTATGGACTAGGTCTGTGTGAGATGCCACACAGCCACCAACCAGGCAAGGAATTACCCGGAAAGAGCCAAGGAAGCTGAAGGCAACACCTGTCTATTCTGGGTCTCACACTGACCCAAGGAGATAAAACAAGTGTGGAACACACACGAAAGCAAGTTGGATGTAACACAGAGCTGCTGCCAGGTAATAGCTAACAGTAGGAAGCACTACTGAGTCACACATAGTCCACACAAATGTGTATAGTCCAGTTGACAGAAATGCTGTCACCAGACGGGTGGGGGATTCGAACCTGCAGCTATCTAGGGTCAGGTCTGCACATTAGTTAAACTGAGAAGTTATGTGGAGCTTAAAGGTCACATACATAACCTCTCACAAAGAACAAAATACGATGATCTGGGTGCTCCTGACCTCAAACTAGCATCCATTAGGCAAGGGAGAGTTGAGCCTGAGGAGGGGGTGGCTTCAACATTTCATGACCATTAAAAAGAAATGATGTGGCGGGAGCACTAGCTGATTTTAGAGGACTCAGGTTCCATTCTCAGCACTCACATGGCAGCTCCTGGCCATCTTTAACTCCAGTCCCAAGGACCTAATGCCCTCTTCTGGTCTCTGTGGGCACTGCATGCTTGTGGTGCAGAGATAAGACATAAAGGCAGACAAACACTGGCAAAATAATAATAATAAATAATAATAAGAGAAATGACAAGCCTTGGTCAAGATATGATGACGGCTTCATGGAACTTCTCATAGAGCCAGAAACCTCAATAAGGAGAGGGAAACAGACCTAGGAAGTTAGACCAAGTAACAAGTGAGCAACAAAGATACCCATGCACGGGAGTGGAAAGATTCATGGGAGTGGAAAGATTCTTAGCAGTTAAAGCATTGGGTGCTCTTCCAGAAGACCTGGGTTCAATTCCCAGCATGCACACGGTACCTTACACCCACCTAAAACTCCAGTTACAGGGGATCAGACACACTCTTCTGGCCTCCTCAGGAAGACACTCAAGTGTTGCACGTCATAGGGCACATACATACATGTCAGCATATATGTGTGTATATATGTCTATGAAAGAAATCACCAGGATGTGTCTTCTTAGAACTGACAGTGTTGCACACAGGAACACACCAAAGTAAGTTAAGTTCTTAGGCTTTTCAATGAACATACCTGAGCATTACTGTGCATGACATGTATAATGCTGAATAGCATTTATGACCATGGCTATTGCACGGTAAGGGAGCTGAAGGGCTGTTCACCCGAGAGCACTGTAACTAGATATGACGACTGTCAGTCTGACAGACTCTACAGAAGGGGCAGGCCTCTGAGCATGTCTAGGTTAGACGAGCTGAGATGGGAAGCCCAACTCTGGATGTGGGAGGCACCATCCACAGACTGGGGTCTCAGAGCACAGAAAAAGGCGAAAGCGAACCCAGAAGCCACACTCTGCTTCTTGACTGAGGTTAAAATACAAGCAGCTGGTCTGTTCTTGCATGTGGTGCACAGCACACATATGTGGGCAAAATACTCCCACAGACAAAATAAAAATAGCTTTAAAAAAAAGAGAGGGAAACTCTTCTCGTTGCCATGCCAGCAGAACACCCTGATGTGAAGGAAAAATGGAAACCATCGTCAGCAGGTTCAGGGTTCCAGATACCAACGGGGCCATACACACACAAATGGCACTGGAGAACGGTCCTTATTCCATAAAGAAGCCGAGGTCAGCCATTTGCTCAATGCTGTTACTAGGGAATGCAAAGGTAAGACCTGATGTGGTGGGGCATGCCTGTAATCCTAGTGTTCAGACTAAGACTGGAGGATTGTTCTGAGTCCAGGTCAGCCTGGGTAGAGGGACACCTTATCTCAAAAAAACCAAGCAGTAAGTAGGTACCTAAGCAGAGAGGAGGCATCATTACCGTGTACATCATTAATGTGTCCAAGGCACATTTAATGTCTTGGGCCGACCAGGTCAGTCGTGTGGAGGACTGGATGCAAAGGCTGTGATTTGCTTTTTTCTAAATGCTGGGGGCATGAACCCAGGGCCTGGTTCATTCAAAGAAAACGCTCTATGGAAGGAGGCACAGTCCCAGTCTTGGCATTATTCTTATTCCCCTTGTACAGGTGATCAAAGTGACTCAGGGCTGAGTGTACCTGTGAAGACTGTTACCTCTTCACTTCCCAAAACTGGGCACGCCTGGCACCAAAGCACCACAGAGCGTATTTCTGTCCACCAAAAGCTAGGCCTGTCCTTTATTCTTCCCCTCCCTGATCTGCTAGCCTAACTTACATTTACAAGTTTTGGTGTTGCTACGTAGTTTTGGTTAGCTTTACACTCATTATGATCTCTCTGCCTCAGCCTTCCACGTGCTGGGGCCAAATCCATGAACCATCACATCCAATGGTCAGCCTGACCCCTTTTAGATGCTCCAAAATGTCAATCCAAGCACAAGCAATAAAGAGCATTTAGTTTTCCAACACTCTTGGAGCAGGTGCCAAACAAGCCTCCCTTACAGCAAACCTCACCCGTGATCTCTTATCAGTTATTTGTTTTCATTTCTGAGACGAGGCCACATGTAGCCCAGACTGACTTCACACTTGACACGTGGCCTTAAAAACAGTTGATCCTCTTGCCTCCACCTCTCAAACGTTGCGGTTACAGGTGGGCCAGCACGCTCGATCTGATCCGGTGCTGGGCATAGAAGCACGCTGCCAACTCAGCCTCATCCTCAGCCCTCGTGGGCGCCTCATCATTTGAAAACCCATTTGCGTCTGTGTTCCTCACTGCACACACAGCTCCCGGGCTGAGGTGCAGGGCTGAGGGCCAAGGCAGACCAGCTTGGGTCGGGGCAGCCGGAACCTGTCAGCCAAGCAGAGTGCTCGGCTGCCCGCAGGATGCTGTGCCCATGGGCGCCTGAGTGACAGTCAGACCCCCACCCCACTCGCGCCCGAGGCCGCTTACACGCTCGGCACGGGGACACATGGGACCGTCAGGCCTCCGGCGCCCGGTCTCCAGTCAGCCTTACCTTCCGCGACCACGCGCGCTCACCGTTACCCGGGCAACCTGGGGGGCGGTGCTACAGCCGTCAAGCAATGAAGCCGCAAAAGAAAAAAAAAACCAAACAAACCAGTCGTTTGCGCAGCCGCAGAACCGACCCGCCGCGTCCTAGAGCAGCGCGCCTGCGCACAGTATTGCAGCTGGTTCATTCTGTCCCACCCCACCATGCTGAATCTAATGGAGGATGTTTACGAGGGTCATATATCCTGCCTTGATCCTCACAATCCCTCAAAACACCCCCCCCCATTTTCCCATTTAAGGCTATATAAATCTCACGGTATAAGCTTTGGTTTGCCTGCAACTCACTGTGTAGCCCAGGCTGTCAGTAATGAACCCTACATGTAACAATAATGACCTACCAGGGAAGATGTGCCCACTGGTGCAATAATGGCATGAGGGTTATGGCGACAACTGACAGTAAAGAATTCATGCCTAGTACTGGAAACCTGATCAAAAGCCTGTGTCCCAGGAGGTCATAGGGCCTCAGGAGAAACCTACTACGGCTGTCTTGTTAAACGGGGATGTCAAACTACTACATATTTTGGTTACACCCACAGATTAGTGCTGCCCTCACCCATTGTCAGAGAAGCGCCGTTCTCCAGTGGGCAGTGGTTAGTGGTCAAAATGCTGAGAACAAGTTGCTATCGAGGGCTCAGCCTTAAATGGGATATATGTATTAACTCCTGCCTGCCGAAGCAGAAGAAACAATGGGGAAGGGGGGCGGGGAGCAGATGATGGGGAAGAGGGCTGTGAAATGCTGTCTTCTGGACGTGACAGAGCCCATGGCATTCATGATTACTTACACATGACTTGGACATGATCAGACCCAGAGGATCAGTTAGCATTCTAGCAGGTGGCACTAATTGGATCAGATGATTACCAAAAAAGATAATGAGCAGGGGGTATGTGGGAGAGTGTGAGGGGGAGAGGAGAGTTGGGGGTGGCTTTAATCAAGGTATACTGTATACATGGATGAAATTGTCAAAGAATACACAAAAGATATTTTAAAAAGCAAGAACAAAGAATACAAGCAGTAAAAAGATAATCTCTGCCAGGTGTGTGTTGCATGCTTTTTATTATTATTATTGATTTTTGTTGAGCTCTACATTTTTTCTCTGCTCCCCTCCCTGCCTCTCCACTCCCCTTTAACTCTCTCCCAAGGTCCCCATGCTCCCAATTTACTCAGGAGATTTTGTCTTTTTCTTCTACTCATGTAGATTAGATCCATGTATGTCTCTCTTAGGGTCCTCATTGTTGTCTAGGTTCTATGGGATTGTGATTTGTGGGCTGGTTTTCTTTGCTTTATGTTTAAAAACCACTTATGAGTTAGTACATGTGATAATTGTCTTTCTGGGTTTGGGTTACCTCACTCAATATGATGTTTTCTAGCTCCATCCATTTTCCTGTAAAATTCAAGATATCATTTTTTCTGCTGTGTAGTACTCCATTGTGTAAATGGATCACATTTTCCTTATCCATTCTTTGTTTGAGGGGCATTTAGGTTGTTTCCAGGTTCTGGCTATGACAAACAATGCTGCTATGAACATAGTTGAGCACATGTCCTTGTGGCACGATTGAGCATCCTTTGAATATATACTCAAAAGTGGTATTACTGGATCTTAAGGTTGTTTCCTAATTTTCTGAGAAATTGCCACACTGACATCCAAAGAGGTTGTACCAGCTTGCATTCCCACCAGCAATGCAGAAGTGTTCCCTTTACCCCACAACCTCTCCAGCATAAGTTGTCATCAGTGTTTTTGACCTTGGCACATGACTTTACTCCTAGCACTTGGTAAGGGTTAGTAGCCAAATCTCTGTGAATTCAAGGCCAGCCTGGTCTACTTAGCAAGTTTCAGTTCAGCCAAGACTATAGTGAGATCACGTCTTAAATTTTCTTTTCCTCAGGCGGGAGTGTGACTCAGTGGTAGAGCCATTTGCCCAGCATTCAGAGGCCTCGGGGTCCATTAAAAACAAGCCAAACAAGCTAAAACTTATTCCTCAAACTTCCAACCTTTTATAGCTTGTTTCTTTCATACTCTTCACATCCCGACTTTGATTTCCTTGGTGAAGTATATGAAAATAACCCCTACCCAGGCATGGTGGAGAGTATTTTACAGCCACAGTTACTGGGAAAGCAGAGGGGCTAGCATTCCTTGAGGCTGTGAGTTCAAGGCCAGGCAAAGAGCAATGCAAAGCAGGCGTAGTGGTGCTAGCCTTTGATCACAACATTCCTTTGGGAGGCAGAGGCAGGCAGATTTTTGAGTTTAAGGTTAGCCTGGTTTAGAGAGTGAGTTCCAGGACAGCCAGGGCTACACTGAGAAACCCTGTTGTGAAAAGCCAAACCAACCAACCAACCAACCAACCAACCAAACAAACAAACAAACAAAACCCAACAAAAACAAGAGGGGCTGAAGAGGTGGTTGATGTTGAAGAGTACTCTTTTAGAGAATGTGGGTTCTGTTTGCAGAACTTACATGGTGGCTCACAGCCATCTGTAACTTCAGTTTTAGAGGACCTGATGCCCTTTTCTGGCCCCCGTCACACATGTGGTACACAGACATACATGTAGGCAAAACACTCATATGCATAAAATAAGTAAATCTAAAATTAAAAAAATAAGAAATCAAGAACCCCAAACATCCCTTAAAGACTCACCCATGATATTCCAGTATGTGTCTGTTAATGTATTATACACATGTAACACAGCACACACACTCGTATTGACTATGTAGTAGTTGATTCTATTTTTGGTAGTCATGTGTATTCTATAAAGTTAGCAAATATTGACCTGTTCCTCCCAGGAGAACACTGGGCTGGCTTCTGGCAGCCTGTAATCACAGCTTTTTCATCCTGTGGTCAATATCACCCTGTTTCGTCCTGGTGGTTCTATTTAAAGCCACCCTCTGTATTATCTGCTGTTGATTCATTAACACTGAACTTGCGGCCAACAGTGAAGTAACTGATGCATGCCAGGGGCTTATCTGAGCCGTGTTTCCTTCAGCAAATCGCTTTTCCTGGCTGAGCAACACTGCGGCCCTTCAGCACTCTGCTGGAGGCATTTGAAACCCTCCAATCACAAATGAAAAACACAGGAGTGTACGAAGAAATCGTGTGCACATGGCTGACTATGGGTGTGTGTGAATCTGTGAGGGACTGCAAAGGTGAGGCCTTCGTTTTGAGGACACACACACACACGCGCACACACACACACACACACACACACACACGCACGCACGCTCCACACACACACACATTTCAGAATTCCAGAGTAGTGCTGGAAACAAACAGAAAATTGTCTAGGTGTCGCATAAGGGGGACACATGAATGAAGCGAAAGTAGCTTGGCAGTGCGATTCCTTTTGGCACAAAGGGTGTGTCGAGATCCACACTAGGCTAGCAAGCATGTGGGAGCAGGAGCTTCACAGCAGGTGATGACTCTGCCTCTGCCCCATTGGCTGGAGTCTGAACTCACAGACTTTTGTTATTGGTTAGTTTTGAAAGACTTCATGGCAAAGACAAGGAAAGAAAGGGCTTGGAGCTGCAGGCCACAAAGTGGCATAGTGTGCGTCACAGGTGGGGTGGGGTGGGGGAGTGCTTTGCATAAACAAAAGTCTTACCAGGTAGGGAGATCTGTGGAATCTTAGTCCTTGGTAGGCAAACTAGTCTCTTTTAAGATTTATTTATTTATTTATTTATTTATTTATTTATTTATTTATTTGTATGTATGCATTGTTCTGCCTCATTGCCTGCATGCCTGAAGAGGGCACCAGATCCTATTATAGATGATTTTTGAACCACCATGTGGTTGCTGGGAATTGAGCTCAGAACCTATGGAAGACCAGTCAGTGCTCTTAACCTCTGAGCCATCCCTCCAGCCCCTGGCAAACTATTTTTTATAGACTAAAACAAACACTTCTAACAGTAGAAAAGCCAAGTGTTTACTATACTATAAACATAAACACAGCTGGAAATGGACACCAAGTCTTTTTTTAAAATTATATTTATTTATTTATTTATTTATTTCTGACAAGGCTTCTCTGTGTAGCCTCTGCTGTCCTGGACCTTGATCTTTTGACCAGGCTGGCCTTGGACTCAGAGAGCCACCTGCTTCTGTCTCTAAGCCTTAATGTGAGCCATGAATGGAATCATCATGTAATTTTTGAAATATACTGAAAAAAAGAAAGAAGAAAGAAAGTTGTTGCCCCCTCCTTTTGTCAGAGGACGGAGTTTGAAACAGTCTGGTGTTGCTGGCTTCAAACTCTGCACGTAGCAGAGGAGAACCTTAAACTTCTGATGTTGCGTCTTAAATGCTCAGATTACCCGCACGCCTCACGGTGTCTAGATTCAGTCGTTTTCTAACCTGAAGTTCAAGATCTACTGGATGTCCTGTGTTTTCTCTAGCCATCCTCGTCACCTCTCCTGGGACTATTATGTGGTTGTCATAGCAGGCCTGGAAATTGGGTGCAAGCACCTCTGTCTCTGTAGCAGGTGACTGGGAGCAGAGCAGGTTAGATGGGCACCCAACCTCAATGGCCGCATGGATCACTAGGACTTGGCTCCAGCATCCAACACACAGCATTCAGTGTTGAAAGTGACTGTGTAAGAGTTGGTGGAAGGGAAGTAGGGGACCTTGATGCACTGAGGGATCAGGGAGGCTTCCTGGAAGAGGTAGCCTAGAAGCTGGGCTGATGGCAGTCTGGGCACCGGGCTGGCCCTAGTGAGACGCTGAACCCAACTTGAAGGTTCAGGGAGGAGCTGGACCTGGCCAGGGCAGGAGGTCGGAGCCGAGATAAAGCCGGATAGTTAAGGCGGGGCCGATTGTGGAGGCGCTTGAATTCCAGGCTTGGCTTTCGGACTTTACCCTGCAGACAATGGGGAGCCGGCTGCATTTCTGAGCAGGGCTGGGCACCCCTGTCGCCCCATTGTTTTTCTGGGAGGCCGGGCCCTGCAGTGTTGCGTTGCGACCACCAGATGGCGGTATTTCAGCAAATTTCGACCATTCCAGATGGAGGCATTCACTCCGGAAAGCCTCCCTTGCTGCTGAGCACCACCCACAACCCAAACAGCCAGAGCTGCGGGCAATCACCAAATCTACCCAACTCGGGACGTGGCCCAGCCTCACCCTGCTGGCGAGCCTTCTCCCCTTCACAGCTTTGAGGGAGAATCTGTTGAGCCTTAGGAAAGGAGAGACCCATGTAGGCCTGTGCAGCTGGAAACGTGTTGGCCACATGCCCATGTCACGAGCTGGAAAGTAGAGGTTCGCCTTAACTTGCTAGTTAGGAAGTGGAGCCCTGTGGCGAGCAGTGAGCCCGGAGTTCCCAAGGTTCTGGTTTGTTGGAAAGGGTATCCAGCCTACCCTCCAGCCTATCGTGGTTGCCAGAAAAGCAAAAACCAAACCAAAATAACCCCAAACCACCATAGTACTATTGAGGGAAATAAGCCACCATTCCTGGTGCTTTTTAGAGGGACACTGAGCCTCCGAGTTAGAGATCGCAACACTCGTATTACTCGTTCAAGGTCACACAGAGGTGGGGACACATTAGAGGGGGTGCTGGATCCCAAAATTGTTGCTCCTACCTATCTCATGCCTTCATTTAACAATCAAATATCTCTTACTGTGGGGTCAGTTTCTTAGAGAAACTTGTGTGTCCATACCCAAAGAGACACAAAGGTTTTCCTTTTTAAAACTGTGTCTACATATGTGTCTGTGTATGACTTTCAGGCAATTGTGAGCTGCTTTATGTGGGTGCCGGGAATTGTACTCCAGTCCTCCGCAGGACAGATCAGTGAGTGCCATCTCTGTGTGCACTCGCTGAACTGCTTGGGAAGCCAGAACAGGCTATTGGACCCACTGGCGCTGGAGTGACAGGCAGTTGAGCCACTGGGTGTGGGTGCTGGGAATGTAACTCAGGTCCCTTGGAAGAACAGCCAGAACTCTCCCATGCTGACACATCTCTCCGGCCCTCTTACTCCTTTAAATCAAAATGGGTAACATGTAGGGTTTTTTGTTTGTTTGTTTTTAAAAGAGAGACAACCGGCTGGTGGTGGTGGCACACACCTTTAACCCCAGCACTTGGGAGGCAGAGACAGATGGATCTTTTTGAGTTCAAGGCCAACCTGGTCTACAAGAACTAGTTTCAGGAGAGGCTCCAAAGCTACAGATAAACCCTGTCTTGAAAAGCAAAACAAAATAACAACAACAACAAAAAACCAAGAGAGAAGAGAGAGAGAGAGAGAGAAAGAGAGAGACAAAGAGAACCTAATTGATCCTCCTTAGAAGGAAAGGCACGTTCAAAAATGTACCATAGACACATATAGTAGAATACTGTGCAGCAGGAAAAAGAAACCCAAACTGACTGTTATTAATATGTATCTACAGAAATGTATTGATAGACAAATTTCAAATATATGATAAAAGCAAGATAATATACATCTTATTTTTGAAAACTAAAACATACAACATTACACACTGGATGTATAAAAAGATTTGTTCATATATCAATGCCCAGTATTCTATGGTACTTGGCGGTGGATAAAGGGACTTAAACTTTGTTTCTAATACTTTATTTCTTAAAATAAAAAACAGAACAAGCGTAAACCATCGCAATTAACCAGGTGATAGATATACGAGTGATTGCCGTAGTATTTTTTCTATTGTTTATGTAAATACAAAGGATACTTTAGGGAAGGAAATTCAAATAGGATGACACCAAACCTGGCTTTCTTGTCTGGGCGCTAAAGGCAGCAACAGCGTTCTGAGGCCTGAGGATAGCTGGGAAGGACAAGCCCCAGTTCTGGTCCTACAAACACATTTTGAGATTTGTAGTTGGTGAGGTCCCATTCCCAAGCATTTTCTGGGCCCAGGTACCCCCACCCCCTTGCTTCTGTCACTCCTTCTGGGGAGATGGATGTGGCTGGTGAGACCATCAGGACCCTGGGCGGGGGAGGGAGTGGGGCGGGGACGGGGATAGGGACGACATACAGAGGACAGAGGAAGCCAGGACCATATAGTTCTATCTTGTTAGCTGCTGGCTGGCAGCGCCACACCCTGGGCCCCGTTGCCTGCTGTCCTTTGCTTTGGCCATTTTCTCTGAAGCCCTGGTCACGCGGACCATTTCTCAACACGTGCCCTTGCAGGGCGGCACCCGCTTTCTTGTGCCAGGTGCTCTAGCCAGAAAGTAAACTCACTTTTCACTTTTGCTTTTTGTTTTCCAGGACTGTGCTAACCAGCATGCCAAATCACAGTGTCAGTGTTCTGCTGATCAGGACAGAGAAAGAGGCAGTCATGTGACCCCAGGTGCCACATAAAGATGCTTTGGTCAATGGCAGATGGAGGCAGCAGGTTGTATTTTGATGTGTAGCAGGCTAGAGCGCATGGCTTTATCGTGCAACAGGCTAGACCGGACGGCCGAGGTGTGCAGGTTGGATAGCTGAGGCATGCGTAGCAGCATCGTCACCTCTTCTTCATGCCTCAGAGCGCATTCCACTCTTAGGTGCATGGCTGTGTGACCTTTTTCTCTTACATTTTCCCTCCTTTCCAGTTGTCATAGTGAGCTGAGCATGTTGCCTGCAGAAGCCTATTTTTTCTGCTCTTTTATTCCTTACCCTTAGGCTTTGCCCGCATAGTGTTCTGTTCTAGACCGTACATTTGCATATTAGGCTTTGCCCGTGTAGTGTTCTGCTCTAGCTCATGTACTTGCGCATGCGGCCTCTGCCTAGTGGCTGTTTTGGGAGGCCATGGCACTTTAGGGAGTGGCATAGCTAGCAGAAGTGGCTCATGAGGCTCCTGCCTTCTGTTCTACTGTGGTGTGAGAAGCTGCAGGCACCCAGCGCAGACCTGACCACAATCCCTGAAACTGTGAGCAAAGACAAACCCTTCCTCCTGGAAGCTGCTTCCACCAGGAGTCCCTCCATAGCAACCAGAACAGCACCGTGTGCTCACCCCACTGCTCTTAGTAAAGGGCATTTGCTCACTCAGCTCATTCATTTTCATTCTTTTGGGTTTTGTTTGGTTTATTTTATGTGTATGGGTGTTTGCCTGCATGTGTGTATGTGCACCACAGGCATGCGGTGTCTGTGGAGCCAGGAGAGAATGCTCGAGCCTCCTGGCACTGGAGTTACAGACGGCTGCGAGCTGCCGTGTGGGCACTGGGAATTGAGCCCGGGTCCTCAGCAAGAGCAGTCAGCTTTCTCACCCTCTAAGCTGCGTTGCCAGGAACCCTTCTCCATCTTAAAGAGGAGAAAAGCGAGAGGGAGAATAGCTGTGTACTTTACCTGAGGTGACACAGAGAAGCAGAAGCAGAGGCAGAGTTCAAAGCCTTGTTCTGCAGCAGCAGCAGCAGCAGCAGCAGCAGCAGCAGCAGCAGCAGCAGCAGCAGCAGCAGCAGCAGCTGTCCTCGTCCCTGTGCTGAGACTGTACCGCTGTCAGTTTAGGATGTCATCTCTCAGTCTTAAAAGTCCAACTGTTCTCTGTTTCAGGTTGTTGTGACCACGTAGCCTCTGAAGGATCATAATTTCCTGGGTGACTAAAGAATTCTCTTCTGTGTTTACAGGACAGAAGTCCAAACCCCAGTTTTCCTGCTTTTTGGAGCATACACACCTCATATGTCAAAGGCCTAAATTCCAGGAAAGCCGGTGATAATGCCCCAGTCATCAGATTTGAAACCAAATTTCAGCAAAGACACATTTGCCAGAAAGCAAATTAGCCTTTTCTTTTCTCTGTCATTTTTTTCCCACCCAAACATAACATCCTCTTATGAAATATGTCCGATCTGCAATATTTACTTTCCCTTATTTAATAACAGGAAAGGCTTTGCTGCACTTTTGTTGATTTTTGCATTTCTTATTAAAATTCTTAAGGGGGTTTTGGGGGAACTTAATCAGCAAAAAAAGGAGGAGAGAAAAAAATTCCTCATGTGCGGTCCCCAGGACTTGCAAGCAGAGGAAGCATGCTGTTTGTTTAAGAGCTGCTGATGGGAGAAGCAGCCGGTCACGTGTTCCAGGACCTTCCTCAGACTCTTTTCCTTCTCTGAGCGCCTGCCTTAGCTGTCTACAGAGCGGGCCAAATGCCATGCTTTCTGCCAAGACCATGGAGCTGGTGTCTATGCCCCTTGTCAGGCTGGGACAGATACAAACACTCATGGAACACCCAGCATGCTTGTCACAGGAGGCCTCAGTTTCCCCTTTTTGCATTGTTAGATTAAAAAACTGAGGCTCAGAGGGCCAGCACCCACCTCTTGTCCAATCCCTCTTCCCATACAGCTCGTGATCCTCGTGACTAAGAGGCTTGCAATAGTCACACCCTCCCAGTCCTGCCATGTTCCACAGAAACTCTCAGGGACAGTAGGTGATCCCTAACTTGCTGTAGGTCACACAGCTGTAGGGTAGCACAGCTCAGACCTGAGCTGTACCCGGCCTGGTCGTCGTGTGTGTTTACCTTACTGCACGGCCTCGTCAGAGCCCCTTAAGGCTTTGCGTGACAGAGTCTACCACGTCTTCATCTTGGGCTTTAAAATTCTGCCCAGAGAGGTCATGGCTACCACCCTTGCTTCCTGACTGGGGCTTCAAGTAGCTTCAAGATTTTAGTTTTTATATTTATATTCGAATAGAAATAATTATATTAAAATCTTAAAGTTTCATTTCTTTATGTATCTGTGAGTGTGTGTGGGATGCTCACGTGGGAGGCCAGAGGACATCTCGCAGGAATTGAACCCAGATGGTTAGGCTTGGCTGCAAGGGCCTTTATCCGCTGATGCCCTCCCGCCAGCCCAGGAGTAATCGTATTTATAAGCACCATTGATGCCATTGTCCTGTTATTATAATGCTTGCGTGGTTCATTATTAGAAAACCCCTTTACAGAGTCAACAGCCCTGCAAGACAGAGGACCCAAAGCGCCTCTTCCACAGATGAGGAGCCAGGCCCAGACAGGCCAAAAGGATCTGATAACCAAAGCTGTGGCTGACCAGAACTGGAATCTAAGTCTCTGAGCTGGAAGGAACAGTTGGGGCCACTCTGTGAAGGGCTTCACCTGGTGTCCTTAGGAATTTGGATTTTTACACAAAAGCACACCTGGAAGGCTGGAGGCGGAGTGACTCAGACTGGTTTGGACTGTGGCGGCCTGGGGTGGAGAACAAGCCAGAGGGCCCAGGGCCCTGCGGAAGAGGCTGTTAGGAGCTGCAGGCAAGAGGGCCCCAGGCTTGCCCACCCCACATCCTGTTTCCTTCCACTTCCATGAACGGTCCTTTACACTCACCCCCTCCGAGAGTCCCTCTCTGGTTCCTCCCCTCGCTGTGGTGCTGGGATTTGAACCCAGAACTTTACGCTGGTCAGGCTCTTCTCATTCTTCCCCCCTCCCTTTGCACGCTCAAGGCCTCAGTCACAGTGAGTCTTACTTAACCGTGCAGAGGTCAGAGAGCGGTCTGGAGACCAAGCAAAGGAAATCTACAGGCGCTGAGCACAGTTGTTCTGTGCAAGGAACACGGCGTCAGGTGTCACAGACCCCAACACTACTTCTGATTGTGACCAACCAGGAAGGCTGACACCCCAAAGGTATCAGCTGTGCTCTGTAAATGATCTGGGAATGGGTGTGCAGCTGAGGAGGCAAAGAGGGCTCAGTTTATCTTCTGAGAGGTCAAGTGCATGGCTTGGAAGAGACGCTAGATCAACATGAATTCCAGGCCAGCTGGGGCTACAGAGTGAGAACCTGTCTTTAAGTAATAAAACCAGAAGGGAATAAAAGGGGGATGGGTGGGGGTGTGTTCAACCAGAGAGAGCCATCGTCTTCCGTCTCTCTCCTCCTCTGTCCCTCTCTGTCTCTGTTGTTCAGGCTGTTCTCAAACTCTTGGGTTCAAGCCATCCTCCTGCCTCAGTCTCTTGAGCAGTTAGGACAACTGGGGCTTGCTCTGAGTGCGGTTGTATTCATTGATCCTTATTCTGAGATGAGTTCTGTGTAGCTCAGGCTGGCTCTTTACTTAGCCGGGGTTGGGCTGGCCTTGGACACCTACCTGTTCTGCTCAGAGAGGAGGAGTTAGTGCTGGGCTTAGAGGAACGCACCTACAGTCATATTTCTAATACTCAAATGTCCATCTGAAGAGAGGCTGGACACGCAAGAAAGCGGATAGAGGCAGGTCTCCGGTGCTATTGACCACTAGAGTCTCCTCACCAGCTCCCCACCCCCACCCTGAGCCTCTTGCCTACCAAGCATCACTCTGATTTGATTTGGCTTTTTGTGGTCTGTGCTGTGCCTACAGGGAGCTCAAGTGCTGGCAGCAGGACACATGTATCCGGTCCCTTTGGCAGTGACATTTTTCGCTGTAAATTAGTAAATTGGGAACAGATAATCCCCAGAAGAAGCCATGGAAGTGACTAATGTGTAACATAAAAGTTCTTCCTCTCTGGGATTCGAGGAAACGTAAATTCAAACTCCAGCTCGGATCGTCTCCAAACCCCTCAATCGGAAAAGACTGATTTGCTTGGTTTTGAGACAGGGTCTTACCAGGTAGCCTTGGCTAGCCTGGGACTTGCTCTGTAGACCAGGCTGGCCTCAAACACACAGAGTTTCGCCTGTCTTTGCTTCCTGAGTGCTGGAATTAAAAGCGTGCACCACCACACTTGGCAACTTCTATTTTAAAACAATATTTTAAAAAATTAAAAAAAAATAATAAAGAAAATAAAAATAAAGCAGATACATCTGGCGTGCGAGTGCAGCATGGTGGGGGGAGGGGCAGAGGAGGGTAGCTGCACCTGGAGCTGGAGTTCCAGGCAGGTGTGAGTCACCTGATACGCTAGGAAGAAAATGCAGGTCTTCTGGAAAAGCAGTGTGTGCTCTTAGCCCCTGAGCCATCTCTCCAGCCTCAAGACTCTTAATTCTCCCCCACCCCTCACCCCCCACCCCCAGACAGGTTTCTCTGTGTAGTCCTGGCTGTTCTGGAACTTGCTTTGTAGACCAGGCTGGTCTCAAAACTCAGAGATCTGCTTGCTTTTGCCTCAGTGCTGGGATTAAAGATTTGGGCCACCACAGTTGGCCTCAAGACATTTTTCGGAGTCAAAACATACTGCAAAGAAAGGCAGGTTTAAGGGGCACACTCTTGCTGCCTGCAAGGCCCTGGAACATTGGGTCTCATCATGTATGTTCTTTAGGTTTCTTTCCTTAGGTATGTTTGCAGTGCTGGGGAGGGTACCCAGGGCCCCTTGCCTGCCAGGCAGGTGGCCCAGCCTCTTATAGTGCAATTCTTTAGGCTTTTACAGGATCATCCAAGACACTGACATCTGCTGGAGACCAGCAGAAGGGGCTGGGGAGAAGGCCCACTGGGCAGGTACACAAGACTGAAGAGCTGAGTTCAGGTCCCCGGCATGCACGTAAAAGCAGTAGCCTGGATGGTGGCAATCCCAGCATTCACTACTAGGAGATGGGAAGCAGAGACAGGGGAATGAATGGAAGGCCAGCTAGTCTGGCTTGTGCAAGAACAACGAGACCGTCTATGCCGCAAACAAAGTAGAAAAGTGGGACCAACACCTGAAGTTCATCCTCTGTAAGTGCACTGTGGTACACATGTGCCAACACTCATATACAAGAACAGATACGCACAGTACATGTGCACTGTGACACACATGTGCCAACACTCACATGCAAGAACACACACAGATACGCACAGTACATATGAGTATATGTGCACTGTGGCACACATGTGCCAACACTCACATCCAAGAACACACACACAGATACGCACAGTACATGTGAACTGTGACATACAAGTGCCAACACTCCTATACAAGAACACATACACTACATGTACACTGAGGCACACGTGTGCCAACACCTCCACACAAGAACATACACATGCACACACGCATGCATACTTATGTGCATACACAGCACAGCCAGAGGAACCACTTCCTGAATTTGTTCCCAAATGTTTACTGAA
The DNA here is from genome assembly GCF_982192425.1 of Myodes glareolus. NCBI lineage: Eukaryota > Metazoa > Chordata > Mammalia > Rodentia > Cricetidae > Myodes > Myodes glareolus. The sequence goes on from NC_142028.1 coordinate 35,754,673, forward strand.
CACCTACTGTGTGCAAAGCTTACAAGACAAGCAGGAGATGGGGCATTTTGGTCCCCCCTGAAATGGTCACTCAGGATAGAAAGGTTACCCAACCTCACTGATGCTAATTCTCTCTCTCTCTGTCCCTCTGTCCCTCTCTCCTCTTTCTGAGATAGTCTCATGTAGCCAAGCTGGCTCCAACTCCCTGAGTAGGTGCAGATGTCCTTACACTTCTGATTTCTTCCTTTCTTCCTTCCTTCCTTCCTTCTTTCCTCCCTCCCTCCCTCCCTCCCTCCCTCCCTCCCTCCTTTCTTTCTTTCTTTCTTTCTTTCTTCCTTTCTTTCTTTCTTTCTTTCTTTTCTTAAAGTAAACTGATCCTGTGGAATGCTGTCTTTTTTTTAAAAAAAAACTTATTTGTTTTTATTTTATATGTGCATTGATGTTTTGCCATGGGTGTCAGATCCCCTGGAACTAGAATTCCAGACAGTTGTGAGCTGCCATGTGGGCGCTGGGACCTGAACCAAGGTCCTCTGAAAGAGCAGTCAATGCTCTCAACCACTAAGCCATCTCTCCAGCCCCAAACTTCTGACTTTTCGCTTTTGCTTCCCGTGTTCTGGGATTACAGGCTTGCATCCCACACCTACTTTATGCAGTGCTAGGAACAGAACATGCCAGGCAAGTGTTCTACCAATGGAGCTGCTTCCCCAGCTCCAGAGTGAAAGTACCCCCCCCCCTCCCCCGGGTTCCTGCTGGAACTGAGGGGATTCCTATGCTGCTGACAGCGTGGGTGGGGAGATCCTGTCCTAAGAACTGCAGTCAATGTAGCAAGGGCTTCTACTGGAGATCACTTGAGCCGAGCTGATTCCTCAGTGCTGGGTCTCCCAGAAAGACCACATTCAAGAGTGTTCCTCAGATCTACTTCTACAGGAGCCCACTCTTCATTAGCTTAGTGACTTCAGATCAGTGGCTTGGTCAGAGCCTCATTTTTGCTTGTTCCTGCCCCACTTGGCTTGGGGGAACAAGTGGGTAGAGCTAGTGAAAACCCAGAGCAGAGAACCTGGCCAGTTAAGTCCTGTGTGACTGGTGGTACAGGCTTCTCCCCCAGCCAGGAGTGTCCCTTCCCACCATAGCCTTATTCCCTTTCCCACTGCACATTGGCTATGTGGTGTAACTATTAGTATGTCTCACTGAGGACCCATGTCACAGTCTGTAGCTGTTCGGAGGACATACTGAGACCCAAAAGGACCCCTCTCCTCTAGAGATAAGAAAAGCAAAGGTCCCAGAGGGTGGGGGTAGCAGTGAGGTTGTTCACACAAATGGCTACCAGAGCCCTGGTTCCCTCCTTCTAGTGGGTCCCGGAAGGCCCCCTCTGCCAGATTCCTTGACAGCACCCTCTCCGGAGTAAACCTTGAAGAAGGAGAGTCCATGAAGGACTTAGGGACTCCTGCTCTTTGAAGTGCTGAGGTGGGTGCCAAAGTACCAGGTGAGTGGGGGCAGGGGTGGGGCTGGGCTCTGGCTGGCTAGGTGACTCATTTGTACCAACAGGCTGGTGAGACATAGAGAAACCCCGGTGCAGGAAGATGAAGCAGGATACCAAGGCTGAGGGTTCTTTGACCACTGCCAGCACACCTCAGAGTTGGGCCCCTGGCTGCTACTAACATAACTCACAACCAGCTCTGATCCCAGGCACAGTGACCCTGAGAACAGGGTGACTTGCTGAAGCTTCATGTCGCTCATTTGACCGATGAGGATAGGCCCTCCCCTCCCCCATATCTCTGGGACTCCTACACCGGTTGTGTAGCATTAGGGTGTATTTGCCCAGAACCTGTGAACTTCTTCCTGAGACCCTTAAATCTGCTTGGTTACATGAAATGCTGAATGGCGTGCACATGTCGAAGGGATGAACAATCTCCTGTGCTTAGGGAACAACCACGTGGGAAAACATCTGTGTATGTTCAGTACAGGTGCCATCCTTTGCCCTGAATGTTTTTGAGTCATGGAGAATCTGCAGAGAAAGAAGGCCACCTGAGGAGCGCTACCCCACCTGGCTCGCTCTGAGGATAAAGGGACAGAATGTAAGCGGCCTGCACAGGGCCTGGCTCCTGACAGGGGAGAGGCAGGCCTTCTGTTAGGCCTACTCTGGCTCAGAGCATCCTCAAAATTGCTCCCCAGTACCCCATCAGCTTGGGGCTCTGCTGAGTGGAAAGGTTCTCTTCAAAGAGCCTGCCTTGTGATCATGCAGCCTGGGATCCGCAGGAAGTTTAGGCCCTATTGGCTTTTGTGCCCACTGAACCCCTTCCTTCCAGAGAGCCATGGAGGACCCCAGCAGAGTTCAGGAAGGCAGAAACAGTCTGGAGCCGCCCTGGTCTTCCTATCAGAAAAGTATGCCGCCTCCATGCTGGCACCTGAGCAGCATAGAGGACAAAGGAATTAGCAAATCTGTTTTCACAAATTCAACCAGACACTCTGTGCCTTTATGACTTAATTTAGGTTCTTTTTTTTTCCCCACAGCTTTCTGTTTGTTTTGCTTTTTTGCTTCCAGGCTGTGATACAGATGAAATGAATGACAATCTGCATTAACCACAGGCTGATCAACCCCCCTGGAATGTTTGCTGAAAAGCAAGGCAGAGGAGGTTGGCCCATGGAGGAGCCCTATCGCCAGCCATCGGCAAAGGCCAGATCTGATGGAGACTGGGAGGCATGCTGGCAGCCCAAGAGACCTTGAGAACTTTCTAGGTGCTTCCAGCCTGTTCATGGTGAGGCAGGGGAGCCAGTTGCCTGTGTGTGTGTGTGTGTGTGTGTGTGTGTGTGTGTGTGTGTGCGTGTGTGTGTGAGATGTGCACAGTCCCTGGTGGGTAACACCCTACCACATCCATGACTGTGGCACTAAAGTGAAACTCCTTTGTGGACAAATTACATGGACTTTAACAAGGATCATCAAATGGCCTACATAGGGCTGTAAGAGGGGGCCCGGATACAGGGCTGTAAGAGGGGGCCCAGATACAGGGCTGTAAGAGGGGGCCCAGATACAGGGCTGTAAGAGGGGGTCTGGATACAGGGCTGTAAGAGGGGGCCTGAATAAATCTCTCTGCAATGGACTAATGCTTTTGTGTAAGTGGGAAGCAGATTGGTTCTGGAACTGCTGCCCTGGCCCTCTCCATTTCCCCCACTCTTGCCACTCCTCCTCTCTGTAGTACTGGAGATGGACACCATGGTCTTTTACATGTTAGGCAAGTGCCCCACCACTAAGCTACATCCCAGCCTCTGATGGAATTTTCTTAAGTACAGAAAATACTTCAAATAGGCAACAGAACCTAATATTTGTCCATACTGATAACCCCCCAACCCACCCACCCACCCACCAACCAACCAACCAACCAACTAACCAACCAGATGAACCATACACCCACCCACCAACCAATCAACTAGCTGAGTCACAAAACCAACTAACCAATCAACCAACCAACTAACCTGATGAACAACAGACAAACCACTCAACCAATTGTACAATCAACTAATTAAACTACTAGACAACCAATTGAACAAACACTAAAGGAACATCCAACCCACCAACTAACCAATGAACTGAATAACCAATCCATCAACTAATTAACCAACCAATCAACCAACCAACCAATGGAATACATAACCAACTGAACAATCAATAACCATCCAACCAACCAAACCACCAGCCAATTAACCAACCAGCCAATTAACCCAACCAACTAACCAATTAACCAACCAACCAACTAACTGAATTATAAACCAACTAATAAGCCAACCAACCAACTAACATGCTGAACTATAGACAAACCACCCAACCAACTGTACAATCAACCAATTAAACAACTAGACAACCAACTGAACAAACAACTAAAGGAACATTCAACCTACCAACTAACCAATGATCTGAATAACCAATCCATCAACTAATTAACCAACTGATCAACTAACTAACCAATGGAATACCTAACCAACTGAACAATCAATCATCCAACCAACCAAACCCCCAGCCAATTAACCAACCAACTAACCAATTAACCAACCAACCAATCCACCAACCAACTGAATCATTAGTCTATCAACAAGCCAACCGACCAAACAAGCATGCAAGCCACTAGGCAGCCAAATCAACAACCAAGGAGTGAAACTACTGCTCTGAATATTTACTGAGTGGGAAAGAAATCCCCTGTGGTTGTCAACTCCCGTCCCCCAGTTGAGGAGCAGTGCTAACTAACTGCTGCTTGGATGCCCCCCCCCCCCCCCCCCCCCCCCGCTGGACCATCCCACCACTGCTTGCTTCCACTCCTCTAGTCATTGCTCTGTGCCTCTGTTCCTTGTCCTGCTGCCATGGGCTCCTCATCTGTAGTCTGTAGCATGTTTGGAGAGTCATAGACTGAAGGGCCCAGTCCCAGCTATCTGAATCTTGGGAAACCCTGCTTTTTTTCTTGTCCTCCACTTTCCCAGGTGGAGATCACCCACCTGGGTCTAGCCAGACAGTAAATTCCCTGGGTTCTTTGCCCTGAGCTCCATCCCCGCCACCACATTATCCTGGCATGGGAGTGCATACTTGCAATCCCAGGATTTGGGAGGTGTAGGCAGGAAGATTAGGGGTCCAGGGCCATCCTTGAATGCATATTGAGTTCGAGGCCAGTCTAGACTCCCGTGTGATCCTGTCCCAGAAAAACCAAACAAAAAAAATCAACGAAACAAAGGCCACACCTGCAGTTCATTGTGTATTAGTGGTGGAAAGTCAGGTGAAGCAAAGTCAAGTGTGCTTGGGTTGGGAGGGGAGGTCTCCTGGGGAGGCCGAGTGCACAGTCCTAGGCTGGCTGCCTTTGTTTTTTTTTTCAACAGCTGGAATTTCTCAGCCACTTGTTTTTGATTTCCTTTAATATGTCTTCACACTTGCCTCAACAGGTCATGATCCGTAGACGTGTCCCAAACACTGCCTGGTCGGACCCACTGTAGACCCTCAGGCCTCAGGAGCCTTCTTCTGCCCTCCTGCCCGACCTGGGCTGCAGAGGAGCTTCGCGAGCTGCGTACTGACCTTGCCTTTCCCCACGGTCCCGATACCAAATAAGTATATTATTTACAAAATATCGCTATCGCCAAGAAAATATCTCCCCCGGAAGAGTTAAACAGTGACACATTAAAACCTTTTAAAATGCAGGCATGCAGCGGCTGGCATGGGGCGCTGGCCACACAGACCCAGTGGACAAACAAGTTAATGGGGCTTCTAGGCGACGCTGGCTCAGCCCATAGACAGGGGCGGTACCTTTGAGCTTCTGCAAGAGTCCTGATGCTGGGACAGCTTGCCCGGTTGCTGTTGTAGGAAGGAACGCTGCCTGAGGCAGTGAGGTGTCTGGGATAGCTAGTAGGGCTGGAAGGCAGTCCAGTCAGCAGTGTTGGCCTTGCACAGAAGAGGACCGGATCACAACCCTCTGGTCACGGTGGGGGAGATTTGTAACTCCAGGGTCTCCGAAGGCACAGACAGGGGGATCCCTGGGGCTCTCTGGCCAGTCAGTCAGCTTTGCCTACACGGCAGTGACCTTCAGGCCAGTCAGAGATGAAGTCTAAAATAAGAAGAGAAAAAAAGATGACCAGGGGTGGTAGGGCATGACTTTAATTCCAGCACGTTTGAAGCAGAGGGAGGCAGATCTCTGTGAGCTTCAGGTCAGCCATCCTGGTCTACAGAGTGAGTTCCAGTTCAGATAGCACCGGTGACACAGAAGAAGGGGAGGAAGAGGAGGAAGAGGATGAGGATGAGGAGGGGTTGGGGTGGGGAGCTAGCACCTGAATAACAAAACTCAAGATTGACCCTCTGGCCTCCACACAGAAAAAGTCCAGAGCAGAAGGCTTGAAAATGGCCCCTGGAGTCTGAACAACCTTTGACCTCTACAGTCTCACCTAACTTTGGAAAGTCAGTTTCTGCCACACTCTTATAGATGCCAGGCAGGGGTGTAGGAGCAGCACGGCCTCCTGAGAGCTGGACAGGTTAGGGTGCAACCCAGCCTGAGTCCTGACACCCCTCGCCTCTCCTCAACTGTGTACAGCTCTTTCCCCAGCCTCACACACCTTGCTTAGGTTTTGAGGAACATTCCAGCCTCAGGCTAGCGTTCTGTGCTGAAGAAGGTTTTGAAGAAGAAACTGGAGAGCATCAGTGTTTGCCACTTCCTGTAGGAGGAGTTCAGAAGGAGGTCAGCGCCAGGCCTGCAAACACCCTCTCCAGGCCTGTCTCCCTCCAGTCAATACCTCTGCTCGCTAGGCTGACCTGCAGGCTGGGAGGCTGGTGATAAAGCAGACCAAGGCCTTACCCTATTGCACTCCTGGTGTGAATCTAAGGCAGCAGAAGAGGTGGGACCATGCCCAGGGCATGTGAGGAAACAGAGGAGAAAGTAACATTTTTGGACAATGGTTTAGGGCTGTCTTTATAGAAAGGGAAACATTTGAGCTGGTCTTGAGGGGTAAATATAAGTTCAATGGAATATTCCAGAAAGATGAAAAGATCATGAGGCACCGGGTGGGAACCATGATAGGGTTAGGGGCCTGCAGGTGCTTGGATGAGTCTGTAGCACAGTGGCAGAAAGCTGGTAAGCTCAGTAGAGGCCAGGATTCAAGGAAACTTGCCGGCTAAATCAAGGAGTCTGGGAGATTACTTGGGAGTGCCGGAGCAGGGGAGTGGCCTGTTCAGAGCGTGGTCTTGAGAGGGAACCTTGGCCTCCACGTGTGGCAATCGACGGCGAGAGCAGAGTTAGCATGTTATCACACAAAGGCCTAACCAGTGCTAGGCATGGCAGAGGCATGCGATATTCCAAAGCTGTGCAAGGACTGGGGCCTGGAAGGCGCCTGGTTGCACTCTCGAAGGACATGAAGTTACCTGCTGTACTTCTAGTGTCTTCCACCCAGAGCTACCAGCTCAATTCTCAGCCACCAAGAGGGGACGCGGACTTGCCTTAACTCTCAGTCGCTCGAATTTCAGGACAGAAAAGGGACCATTGCACAACTGAGGGGTGCCAAGGCAGTAGGCAGATATATCACCTTGGTCCTCAGATCCTTCCCAGGTCAGTGTCCGGAGCCTGAGGGACAGACATTTCCTATAGTCCTGTCACAGCCTGGGAGGCTGGCAGGCCACTGCTGCCGGATGAGGTCACAGCAGAGAGGGACTAGCCCAAGCTCTCTGGATAAAGGCTGGGTAGTCTTTCCACCCAGGCTGTGCTTCCAGGCTGCTGCTCAGGAAAGGTCAGGAAAGGACACGTGGTGCCGAGCGATCTACACCTGGGCTCTTGCTTCAGTCCCACTCTGCAGATGAGGAATCCGAGGTCCTAGGTAACTGCATGCATTGCGCACTTCAGTCCTGCGTTCTGCAGCCTCTCGTGTCCGAGAATAGACTTGGATCAAGGCCACAGCAGGGCCCGCTTTGCCAAGGAGGACAGATGAAGACACAGGTCCCCGGAGAGGGCCGTGTTTCTCTCCTGAACAGGGCAAATGGCTTGCAAAACTCCTTGGTCTGAAGAGGGGCTTTTGCAATAGGCCTCTGAGACGAGGCATGGAGACCACAATGATCTGGGACTCGTTCTTTTAAAAAAAAAGTATTTTTTTTTCCTCTTTTGACGAATAATACAGAGCCCCGACCAGAGAGCAGGGGAAGCTGTCCTTCCCGCAGCAGCACCTACTTCCTCCCGGCTCAGGAGAGAGGCCCAGGCCTGCGCCCTGAGCTGGCCCAGGTACCCCAGTTGTTTTATGGATGGGCCTGACGTGAGTCAATATGATGACGTTTCCTGTCAGAACTTTATTTCCCTGCATTGTTTGCGGAGTCTGTGTGATTGAGCACGTACTCCAGATTGACTCCGAGTGTGTCGGGCCTAAGACAGACACTCCTAAGGGTGGAGAGCAGGGGTTGGGGGGCCAGGCAGGGGTTATCTCTTTCCTTTAGGTGGCAGACAGAGGGTGGTGACTCACAGGCTCTGCCTCATCTCCAGCTCACAGAGAGTTGGTTCTCTAGCTGAAGAGATTCTTTAGCCAGTTGTCTTCAGATGTGAAGACCACATCACACACACACACACACACACACACACACCCTCACCCCGCCACCTGGCCACGATGGCTGCCCCCACCTAGAGTGTTCCTTCTCAATCTACCCAGAGGGCTGGTCCTCTCAGTTCCTTGTTGTTTGTAGCTGAGGAAGTCTGGAGAGGTGGCGCTGTCTGAGAATAGTTACAGAGACTAAAGCAGGGTCTTTGGAGCTAGTCAGTCTTGGGTTCAAATTTGAATCCTGCCTCTCATCAGTGGGTCAGTCATTTCAACCTCGGTTGTTTCCACCACCAAATGGGTCAACAGTTTTCTCCTGTGGACCCTTGACTGATCAAAAAACAGATATGTAGCATGCACAATGGAGGTGTTTGTCGACTTCATCCATTCCTATTTACTCTTCTTCCCCCCACCCCCTCTCCTCAAGACAGGGTTTCTTTGTGTAGTCCTGGCTGTCCTGGAACTCACTCCATAGTCCAGGATGGCTTTGAACTCACAGAGATCAGCCTGTCTCTGCCTCCCAAGTGCTGGGATTAAAGGTGTGCACCACCACCACCCAGTTCCTATTCACTCTTGATCTAAGTTAAAACTGGGGCTTACGGGTAAGCACCGTCAGTGTGCCTGTCTCAGACCATCCCCTCAGACACTTTTTCATCAAAGCCACAGGGCTCCTAAAGGTTTTAGGATGGAGGAAATAGCCCTGGTGTAGATGAGACCGTCGGTATCAAGTCAGTAACTTAGTCAAGAAGTATAAAGGGAGAGAGAAGAAATGTGTTCATCCAGTTCTCTTTGGCTTCCATTTCTAGCCTGTCTACAGTTCCATCTGCTCCTGCACCGACTGCGACCCCAGGCGTGTCCCATGCTCGGGGCCCCAGCTTACCTGGCATTTTGAACCCCCTGCTCTTGATTTAGACACTCTCATCTTCTGTCACGGTGGAACTTTCCACTGGGTGGGTAGAGGAGACAAGTTATTTTGATCTGCCCAGCATTTTTCTCCTTTTCTTGCAAAATCAGAGCCCATGTTTGGCTCAGAGGCCCACTCCTCAGCCTGTCATTAGTTGCTGTCCTCACAGGACTGTTAGGATAGGCACCCAATGAGTTTTGGCCAAGGGAGGGTCTGGGGCTCACACGATGCCCATCAGAGGCCCTTTCAGAATTTGTACCTCAAGGGAATAATGCAAGACTGCCAAACGGTTAGAGCCTTGTAATCCTGAGGTGGCTGCCCAAAGGGAGGGCCAGGGACATAGTTCAGTGCCAGGGAGCTTGCCTAGTATGTAGGCCCTGAGTTTGATCCCCTGTACGGTTAAAAAGAAAGGAAAAGAAAAAGAAACAAGAGGCAAGTCGTTACTAGACCTAGATGCACCCCAAGGCATGACTTCGGTTGCCCTTGTCACCTGATCCCTCTGCCACCCCAAGGCCTGGCTTTGGTTGCTCATCTTGTCACCTTCCCAGTGAATTATGCCCTCTGCTCAGCTGGCTGCTTCTTGCAAGTCTGGTGTTTGGAGCAACATCCAATGTGCCCGTACTTGCAGATACATTCTCTCTACGGTCTCAGGAGAGGTACTGAGTCAATCATCCACTCATTCATTCATTCACTCACTCATTCAGTCATTCACTCCCTCCCTCACTGCTTTATAGTCAACAGCCCATTATCACACACCTGCTGGAGATCACTAGATCAATGCTGGAAGGAGCAGAGGGTTAGTCGTGGACACACCTACCCACTTCCAGACTGTCTCAGGTAAAAGATCCACAGGGAGGGTTGGAGAGGTGGCCCAGGGGTTAAGAGCCCTGGCTGTTCTTGTGGAGGACCTAGGTTTGATTTCCAGAATTCACATCTGGCAGCTTAACTGCTTAACTTAACTGCTTAAGTTACAGCTTAACCTGTAACTCCAGCTCCAGGGGATCTGATACCCTCTTCTAGCCTGCCTCTCTCTCTCTCTCTCTCTCTCTCTCTCTCTCTCTCACACACACACACACACACACGATAAAACAAAACAAAACTGAAAATTATTTCTGAGGACGGTCCACAGGAGCTCTTCCTTCGGTCGCTCTCTCTTCCAGCAAGGACTCGAGAGCCTCCAGCTCCCTCTGGGGCTGGGAGGGAGCTGGGCAGGTGGCACAAGGTGGGATGGGAGCCTAAGTGGAACCTTCTGGTCTACGTTCTCAGCACCCTGAAAGGGCCAGGAGTGAGGCCATCCACCTTGGTGCAGCCACTGGGTTTTTAAGAATCCCTGGAGCCCGGGGGCTGAATACTGGTGTTCCAAAGAGCATTCCTTTTGTTCTTTATAGCCTGATTAGAGTATAGTTTACAGACCATAAAATTCCCTTATTGTAAGTGCACAGTCTATTAGAAAACACACAGAACTGCACAGCTGTTGCCACAGTCCTGTCTGCGAAGGTCTCCTCATCCCACAGAGCTTCCTCCTGCCTGTTTGCAGCCAACTTTAGCGTGAAACATTCTGGTGTTTAGGAAGTGAAGACAGAGCCCAGTGTGGTGGCAAATACCTTTAACCCCAGCACTCAGGAGGCAGAGGCAGGCAGAGCTCTTAAGTCTGAGGTAGTCCACACAGTGAGTTCCAGATCATTCAGGGCTATATAGAGACTTTGTCTCAGAGAGAGAGAGAGAGAGAGAGAGAGAGAGAGAGAGAGAGAGAGAGAGAGAGAAGGTCTGTTCCTCAGTGAGAAAGCATGGTTCAGTGTGAACAGGGCCCTAGGTTGCACCCCTAGCAAATAAAAGCACAAGGGAAAATCAAAACTTGATAACCAGTGGTTTGTTCAAGCTTCCCACTCTACAGATGGGAAAACTGAGTCTTGGAGAGAGAAGAGAAAGGGCACCTCTGACAATAAGGGGTCCACAGCATTGCTCCAACACTATCACAGTCTGACCCCACAGGCCAGGTCACTGTCTCTCTGGGTGGGCAGAGCTAAAGGACAGTTAACAGTCTCAGAGCAAAGCAGAGTCCACTCCGGGCTCCACCATGCATACACACCGTGTGGCTAGGGGCAAACTGCTTAATCTCCCTGTTTGCCTCAGTTTCTCTGAGGGCCAGAGTCATCCCCTCTGCGGAGGAGAGTGTGTGAATTCCCCAAAGATCACCCACAAGAGTCGCAGCCATACACAGCTCTGATTAACTGCCCGGGAAGGTTGGCTAATAACTGTCAATTTCACCACAGCTGTGTCCAGATTTGTCCTCAGAAACTTGGAAGTGAAAAAGTAGCAATTAAAGAAAGCCTGTCAAGGCCCCAGATGGAAATGTGGGTACAGAGACAGCTTTCTAAGAATATGATGCAACGCCCCACCCTGGGGCCTCATCGCCCTGTTCTGTGGATGGAGCAACTGCCTGGAGCTTGCTTAAGGCGCCCGCGATGGCCGACTGCTCCCTCCTCCCTGGCCCCAGTGTTTCCCAAGAGCCCACAACACACGCGTCTCCTCAGCAACCTGGGGGCTGCTTCCCCTCCTGTCCAGACAGGAGGAGTCTTGTGAGGTGGGCTCCCCTCCCACTCCGCATCAGCATCAACAGGCTTGATGAGGCCACACACTCAGAAAGGAAGGAAGGAAGGAAGGGACTTATCACGAGGCCACCTGCCTGTGTGCTGTCTTTGCCATTCTGTCCAAAGCTTATTCACGTGGCTGCCATGACTCCGGATGACTAGAAAATAAAATTTAGTAAAGATGCTGCGAGTGCTTCATCTGGAAGGGGTGCCCCCCAAACACCCCCAGGTGGACTAAGGCTCCTCCTTGCACCGGGAGGTCAGAGGTGGTATTGTGTCTGAGGAACACTTATGCCACTCACGTTCGAGTGAGTTCACGTTGCACTCTGCCTTCGCTGCCCTGCAAACTTGAATTCATGAAACGTTTGGACACAGTTGCTAGGTCTTCACTGTAAGCAGAGACGCTGCCTCCTTGGTGCTTTGGGAACTCGGGCCATTGAGAATATAGAAATAAAGCCAATGCAATGCACCACCAAGAGGTCCCAGTCTAGAGTCAGAACAAGTCCTATGGTAGCTGAGGTTTTGCTTTTCCCGAGGATGGGAGTCAAAGTGAGATGGGGAAAATGAGGAGGACTCTGGTCTTGGATGATGAGTCGGGTACGGACAGCTGAGTCAGGCTTTGTTTGGCTGGAATTTGGGGGACAAGAGGTGAGGCAGGAGGCAGCTGAAGTTAGATGGGGAGGGTCTTGAAGAGTGGGACATTCTGACAGTATCACGGAGGACATAGGAGCCCCCGAAGGTGCTTCAGTGTGGTTGTGATGTGGAAAAGGAGCACACAGCCTCACCCGGCTTACCCATTATCCCGTTGGAACCAAAGACACCGAGTGCACCCTTGCTGCCCTGGCTCAGTTGGTCCATCCTAGCAGGGACTTCCACACTCTGCTGGTGGAGGTGGGATGTCGGGTTAGACGGTCACTACTTGGCTGTGCGGCTTTTAGTGGAGGATTGCTTCTGCGCAGTCAGGACCGAGACAGGCACAGACCCGGTCCTGTAGCATGTTAATACTCTCTGCTGTAATTTGGTTTCATTTGCTACAATGGGATAGCCGAAGCTTGATTGCTTATGAAGAACAGAAGGTTCTGAAGGCTGGAGGATGCAAGATCTAAGGGGTGAACCAGATGAGGGTTTGTGCTATGCCATAACATGATGGAGAATATCACTTGGAAAGAGAGAGGTGGAGGGATGGGTAGAGGGAAAGGGAAAGGGGGCATAGGGGCAAGTTCATCTTTCTATTAGTAATAAACTCAGTACCCTTGCTGGGATAGAGCCCTCATGACCTAAATCACTTCTAAAGGTCCCTGTGTGTGAACTGTCTCTGCTGACACATGAGCAAACGTCTTCTTACCCCAGATAGGGCACCAGTGACAGACCAAAGCAATGGCTCCAATCAAGCCCAGCTTGGCAACCCCATGAGCTCACTGGGTTTACAGAGCTCAGGTGAAATGGTCACTTAAAGGGGCATAGGTGAGCCCCCGAAAAATCGTATCACTCTGAAGTCTCCCCACAGCATAACTGACCATGTCGCTGTAGCTGCATAGATGGAACCTTCAGTGAACCTTCCCCTTCGATGTTCCCTAACACCTCCTGAGACTACGGTCTCATCACCCATTCCATAAGGGATTGGCAACAGGCCTGATTCACGGTTGCTCTGATGAAGATAGTAGTGGCTGTTAGGCTCAGAGTACAGTGTTTGCATGAGCCTCGCCTCTCCACACCACAGTCCTGGGATGGAGTTCACAGTGCAGGGTCCTTTGGGGACACTTTCACACCACATGTCTCAGCCCAGTGTGGATAGTAGTGGCTTAAGGTCCCCGCTGGGGTCCCCAAGATCCTTCATCCTGTAGTGTAAGGTCTCAAAAGAGTTGGGCAAGGGTGACAGGAAGGGGATGACCATGACTGGTAACTGAGGAGGGTGGAGAAGGGAGGGGAGCATCACGAAGCTCTGTGGACATCTCTGGTTCAGTGCAGGCTGATGTTCTTGCCAGGAGAGTGCGTGCATTCATTCTGATCTCTCTCTCTCTCTCTCTCTTCTCTCAGTCTCTCTCTCATAAAATTGTACTAGGGATTGATCTTAGAGCCTCCAGCATGCTAGGTAGGTTTTCTATCACTCCTCTATATCCCTCCTGTGTGTGTATTTACATGTGTATGGGTGTTCATCTATGTATGTGCACATGTGTGTAGAGGCCTGAGGTTGATGCTTGATGTTTTAATACATCACTTCTTACCTCCTATGGTGAGGTAGGCTCTCTCATTGAACTTAGAGCTCATGATGTCTGCTAGTCTGACTAGCCAGCTTGTTCTGTGAATGGGGATTGCAGGAGGCTACATGGCCTACTCATCTTTTCCATGGTTTCTGGGGATCTAAACGTGTTCCTTCCACTTGGACAGCAAGTGTTTTACACTTGTCTCTCAGCTCCCACCCAGACCTTTAAACACTTTTTAAATGGTTCGAGACAGGAACTCATTAACTTGGCATTAGGAATTGGAATGCTCCCGTCTTCAGCTTCTGAGTCTAGCCTATAACACCAAACCTGGCAATTTCTGACTTGTTCTTATGAATGTAAAAGGCCCAAGAAAGTGGGAGAATTCTCCCAAAGGGAGAATTCCCAGCATCCCCTTTGCTTCCATGGCAACAGAGGTGGGCTGCTCTAGGAGGCAGCTCAGAAATGGATGGCACAGAAAGCCTGGGGAGGAAGGATGGGATGGGCCTGAAAGTTACTGAGCTGCTGATGGTGACACAGACCTGGGATAGACATTGGAGTCTGGGGACCCTGGAAAAGAGCTGTTTCCCACTTGGGTGTGACCTCCAGGGACAAAACTCTGTCACTGAGTTGCCAGTGGCAGCCATGATCAAGTGCCAGGGGGAAGGGTCTTGAGACCCTCTTTCAGCTTCCTGATGCCCCACCCCAAATATATACCCATCTAAGCTAGAAGAAACACACAGACACATGGACACAGACACACAGACACACACACAGACACAAACACACAGATGCACACACATAGACACACACAGACTCACATACATACATTTTTAAAGACTAACTCCTTTTTTTTTTTTATGGCGCTCGTCTTTAATCCCAGCACTCAGGAGGCAGACTAACTCTTTTTTTAAACTGATTTTTATTGAGCTCTACATTTTTCTCTGCTCCCCTTTCTGCCTCTCCTCTCCCCGCTTCAACCCTTTCCCAAAGCCCCCATGCTCCCAATTTACTCAGTAGATCTTGTCTTTTTCTACTTTCTACTTCCCATGTAGATTAGATCTATGTAAGTCTCTCTTAGGGTCCTCATTGTTGTCCAAGTTCTCTGAGATTGTGGTTTGTAGGCTGGCTTTCTTTGCTTTGTGTTTAAAAACCACCTATGATCACTCAATCAGGAATTTTCCTTCCAGTTTCCTCTACAGCACAGACAAGGGGAAGTGCTAAAATAAATCATCCAAATAAAAATTTGAAATACATTAAATTTTGAAAGAGTAATATAAGATACTGCACTTTCTAAAATTTATTGCCACCTCTATATTTATGTTGCTGATTTTAAGATTTCTCTTTTGTAATTTAAAGTACATAACAATTGGTTTTCCTCCAGCGAATAAATATCAGACAGATAAGTGAAAAATGAGGTTATATTCCAAAAGGAAGAATGTTCTTAATTATGAGTGGGCATGTTGAAATAAATGTTTTATTAGGAAAAAAATAAAAACCACCTATGAGTGAGTACATGTGATAACTGTCTTTCTGTGTCTGGGTTACCTCACTCAAAATAATGTTTTCTAGCTCCATCCATTTTCCTGCAAAATTCAAGATGTCATCATTTTTTTCTGCTGTATAGTACTCCATTGTGTAAATGGACCACATTTTCCTTATCCATTCTTTGGTCAAGGGGCATTTAGGTTGTTTCCAGGTTCTGGCTATGACAAACAATGCTGCTATGAACATAGTTGAGCACATGTCCTTGTGGCACGACTGAGCATCCTTTGGATATATGCCCAAAAGTGGTATTGCTGGGTCTTGAGGAAGGTTGTTTCCTAATTTTCTGAGAAATTACCACACTGACATCCAAAGAGGTTGTACCAGCTTGCATTCCCACCAGCAATGCAGAAGTGTTCCCTTTACCCCACAACCTCTCCAGCATAAGTTGTCATCAGTGTTTTTGATCTTGGCCATTCTTACAGGTGTAAGATGGAATCTCAGAGTTGTTTTGATTTGCATTTCTCTGGTGCCTAAGGATGTTGATCATTTCCTTAAATGTCTTTCAGCCACTTTAAATTCCTCTGTCTAGGTCTGTACTCCATTTTTTTTTATTGAGTTCTGTGATCTTTTGGTGTTCAATTCCTTGAGTTCTTTGTATATTTTGGAGATCAGACCTCTGTCTGATGTGGGGTTAGTGAAGATCTTTCCCCATGAAAGACAAACTTTTAATGTGCTCATTTTTGTGCTCGGGTGTTCTCTGATTGCATAGACACAGGCCTGACTGTGGAGGACGCGCTTGAGACCAGCCACAACAGTGTACACTCCTCCCGGTGGCTTCAGTGTGTGCTATGTCTAAAATGAGCAGCGATTTTATTATTATTATTATTATTATTATTATTATTATTATTATTATTATATCATTATTATTGAGACAGAGACTGTCTATGTAGCCCAGGCTGGCACTGAACTAACAGAAATCATCTCACTGCCCCTCCCCCAGGTGGGTGCTATTAAACCTGGCTGAAAGCATTCTTAACATAAAAAATTTTAAGCCAGGTGTGGGGGTCCACACGTGTAATTCTAACACGTGGGAGATGGAAGCAGGGGAAATTGGGAGTTCAAGGTCATCCTTGGCTGCATAGCAAGTTTGGAGCTAGCCTGGTTTACATAAGACCCTGTCTCAAAAAGAACAAAACAGGAAAAGCTGAGTGTAAGAACTAAAGCATTTTCAGAGGATGGAGCGGAATTTCAAACAGAATCTTGGTTAAAATTATGTGTGTGTATCCACTTAGACAGGTTATGTTGGGGTGTCTTTTATGAAGGGCGCCGTCTCTGGGTGGTCAGTCTACAGGCTGCTCATTTCTAGTTCCCCTCTCCTCAGTTTGAAATGAAGAGCTGCAATGGATTCGTTTATTCTCTCTTGACTTTTCCCCCTCCCTGTAATAAGATGAATTGTAAAGGGAAGAGACGCAACCATTTTTCACAGGAGACATGAGGAGTCACTGCCTCCTTTCCCAGTCCAAACAAAAATAAGGTCTCAGAACTAAGCAAAGGCCTGAAGATGACAGAATCACCCTGCAGCCATTTCCAGCAGGCACCCACGTTTGCCAGTGTGGGCATCTGCATCAAACCTTGGATAAAAGGGCTCCTGTTTATGCGCAAGGGTGCAGCTGGAAGGTTTTGGTTCCTGGATGGGGTGTCTCAGGAACTGCTATCCTACAGGACAGGGTGTGTGTGTGTGTGTGTGTGTGTGTGTGTGTGTGTGTGTGTCTCAGAGACCGCCATCCTACAGGACAGGGGTGTCTTAGCGACCGTCATTCTACAGGCATCATTGCATCTCTGCCATGCTAGGCTGTGCATTTTAGAGATGAGTGTGATAGCACTGGTGGACAGCATGTAAATGAGCTTCTTCGGACAGACCGGGGTTGGAATCCTAGTTCCACCTCTTCCTTGCTGTGCAGCTTTCAGCTAGTTACATCACTTCTCTGAGCTTTAGCTCAGCCCTCAGTAAGGATGGTGGAGCTGTGAGCACCTCGGCAGGAGCTGTCACCAGCCTCAGATGGGGTCATGCATAGACAAGCCCTGCCCCCACGCACTGATGGCAGGCATTGATACCTCAGAGAGGCCAGGCCCTCTGTCCTCCTTTGGGCCTGTGGATTCTCAGAGCCCACCAGCTTTCCAGTCCCCTGGAGAGGAAGGGGGCCACCATTCCTGTTTTACAATAAAGGATGTGGAGCAGCCAAGAGGCTGTGATTTCTGTCCAGGGCCACAGTCAGAACGAGGCCGAGAGCTGTGTGAGGTGAGGCTGGGCTCTCCTTGGCCACAAAACTGGATTCCCCTTTGCCCGATATATCCCAGCGCAGGTTGGCTCACAATGCTAGGACACAGGCTTGAGAACATGGTAATGGAGATAATAAACCAAGGGTGGCTTCTGTGAGGTGGGGACATTTACAATGGGCTTTGACACATCCAATGGCATATGCGGGGCTCCATGTTCGGTAGATGTATGAGTTCGGAAGACAGTGACTGATGCAGTTTAGATCTGGTATCTTCCCAGAGGTCCTTGTGTTGAAGCTGGACTCCAGGACAGAGCCATTGAGAGATGATGGACCCGTTTTTCCCCCTTGTGAGTTTCATTATGATATTTTATTTTAATTGAAAATTCAACAATACATCCTGATTACAGTTTCCCCTCCTTCAGGTCATCCCAGATCCCTTCCCACTTTCCCACCCATCCAACTCTGTGCCTTCTTTTTCTCCCTTTAGAAAACAAACGGGCAAATCAAAAAACAACAACAATAACAACAACAAAAAAAACAGAATCAAAAAATAAAAGAAGCACAAGAAACACACAAAACAAAACCCATAAAAACACAAAATTAGAAACCATAATATACAAGAAAAAATTCTGTATAAAAATTGTCCAAATGAAGCAATATGAAACAAAAAAAGTCTACAAAAATGCCGCTGAGTTTGTTTTGTGTTGGCCATCTATTCTGGGCATGGGGCCTGCCCTCAAGCATGGTTTAAATTCCTAGTGAAACTCTGTTGTATAGAACTGTTTTTTTTTCCTTTGCAAGCAATTGTCAATTGGAGAGAACTTCTTTATTAGGGATGGGAGATTGTATCCACTTCCCCCTCTCGGTGCTGGAACCCGTCTGTCTTGAAGCTGTGCAGGATCTGCGCACCGCACGCTGCCACAGTCTCTGTGAGTTCAGATGTGCGTCAGTCCTCCTGCGTCTGGAAGACACTGTTTCCTTGACGTCACCCAAACCCTCTGGCTCTCACAATCTTTCCGTTCCTCTTCCGCATAGTTCCCTGAGCCCTGAGGGGAGGGACTGGATAAAGACGTCCCTTTAGGACTGAGTGCTCCAGTCTCTCTCTGCACCTTGTCCAGTTGTGGGTCTCTGAATTTGTTCCCATCTCCTGCAAGGGGAAGTTTCTCTGATGATGGCTCAGTGAGACACTGATATACATATACATGTACATGTACATATACATACACATATACATATACATGTACATAGCAGTGTGCCATTAGGAGTTAATCTTACTGCGATGTTCCTTTAGCAGAACAATAGTATTTGGTTTTCCCTTAAATCTACGGCCTTTCTAGTCTCAGGTTTTGTTATTATTGTTGTTTTTTGTTTTGTTTTCCAAGACAGGGTTTCTCTGTGTAACAGCCCTGGCTGTCCTGGAACTCACTTTGCAGGCCAGGCTGGCCTCAGACTCACATAGATCCGCCTGCCTTTGCCTCTCAAATGCTGGGATTAAAGGCATGTGCCACCACTGCCCTGCCTAGTCTCAGGGTTTTGTCCACTTTTACAATGTCAGTCATTGGTTTCATTTCGTGGAGTAAGCCTTAAATCCAAGCACATAGTAGTTGGTTGCTTGTACAATGTTTGTGCCATTATTGCAGTAGTGTATCATGCAGGCAGGACACCATCGTAGATCACAGGGTCTGTAGCTGGGCTGGTGCCTACCTTTCTCTTCTGGTAGCATGCAGAGTACCTTCAATAGCCTGGGCAATATCCTGGGTTGTTTAGGGGTTTCCATGGGGACCCTTTGATCAACAACTCAATTAGATGTAACCCATTTCAGGCCCTGGATGTTTCATTTGGTGGCAGAAGATGTTTAGTTGGGATATTATCTCCCTTGCTATTTGACAGTCCATTTAGATTTATTTAATATGTGTATATATTTTAAGACACTTCCACAGTAGAGGGTTTCTATACAGCCCCTCATATAGCCCTTAGTGTAAGTTATCCCTCCTGGTAGTCTTTATCCCTTCTTCCTTTAGCCCCTTCTTCCTTCTCTCCACTTGATGCTCCTGTTCTAGCCTTCCCAGTGCTTTTCTATAACTATATATTCTAGCGAAATAATGGAACTTTTAAGGGGTGGTTTAGTGGGAGCAAGTTTGGTCATTGGGTTTATGCCCAGGGAGACTGAGATAGTTGATAATTGCCAACTGGACAGGATTTAGAATCACCATAGAGACACATCTGGGCACATCTGTGAGAAATTATTATTTAGATTAGGTTAACCACTCTAAAGGTGGGTGGCACCATCTCCTAGGCTGGGGTTCCAGAATGAATAAAAGAAGAAGCTCCCAAGTTGAGCCTCACTGCTCACTGACGAAAGACGCAGAGGAAGTAACTGCCTCATGTCTGCTGCCATGCCTGCCCCACTATGACGGACTCTAACCTCTAACTGGGAGTCAAGAGAAAGTTGTCTTCTCCTAAGATGCTTCTGTCAGGTATCCTGCCATAGCAATGAGTAAAAGAGCAAATCCTTAGGGACGGTGGGATCTTAACCTCTCCTCCTGCTCTCTTGCTTACTGGATGCTGTGAGTCAAGCCCCTGATCCCCGCCATTATGTTCTGCCCCACTACTGCTGAAAAGCAATGCGGGCAACCAAACAGAGGCTGCAACACCTGAAACTGTGAGCCCACATGAACCTTCCCTCCATGTACAGTGATTACTCGGCTTTGTCATGGCAACAGAACACTGTACTGTGTTCTCTACTCGTGAAACTGTCGACTCATTTGTGACTGTAGGTCTTATATCGAGCCACTGAATCCTGGTCTCTCAGGACAGCAGCAGTCTGAGTTGATTAAAATCACCAATAAGGGCCAGGGAGATAGTTCATCTGGTACAGACTTGCTCACAAGCATGAGGACCTGAGTTCAAGCCCCAGAACCCATGTAAAGGCCACTGAGCATGTCGGATCCTTGGGGTTGGCTGGCCAACCAGTCTATCCAAACTGGTGCACTCCAGGCCAGTGAGAGATCATGTGTCGAAGGAGGTGAGGGGCATTCCTGAAGATGGCATCCAAGGTTGTCCTCTGGTCTCTGAATATGTCCACATATACATGCACCTGCACACATGTACATTGTCTTACATAGTAAAAAACCTGACCATCAGTATGCCAATTAACTGAGTGCATTTGTGTGTAAAGCGTATGTGTATTCCAAAAAAATGTATCTGGGATATACATATGTATATGTAAAAATATACTATATACATACGTACACATATACTATACACATATTCAAAGTATTTTTGTGATTTTAAAAAATATTTAAAAGTATCCTTGGGAAGACAACCATTTCTGGCGTCTCCAACAGGGTTTCCAGGGGCAGCAATGGGCTGACTGTATTCTCCTGGCAGCCTGCAGCCCTGTGGCGCTTGTACCTCCTCCAGGTATGAGGAAATGATTCATTCAGGTCAAGGGCAGGTCAAAAGACTTGGCTGAAGTCACTAGGCTGCCAAGTGGGTAGGATAGGGCATGACACCGTAGGCTTGACTGTCCTCCATTTGTCCCCTGGGCCAGGCTGAGAACCTGGAGGGGCTGTAATAAGGACCCTGGGCGAACGCAATCTGATGATCCCATTCCACTCCATCCCATCTTCTCAGGAGCCACTATGGAGAAAGTCTTGAACTCTTATCTCTGCATTTAGTAACCTGAGGTCTTGTCTTGCCAGGCCCTGTGCCTGGCCTCGATTCCTCAGCTGTAAGAGGAAGTGATGACATCTCATGCATCCTGGGAATGCTGGGAATATGTGAAAGCCTGTGTACCCATCGAATCCGATAGATCCACTGCCATGTGCTGTGGCTGCTACTCCATGGACCAGGCTTGCTTTGTCTGTATCCAAGGAGCCCAGTACTGTTTACTGCAGCCTCTGACTGGCAAACCCTTGACCCAAACTCTTGCTCAATGCCGATCCTGGTCATATGAGCCTTTGCGCCAGACCTTGGGTCCCCTGAGTCCCTGTGGCCTGATCTTAAGACGCTGGGTTCTGTGCATGTGGCAATCGTTGCTTCACATGGTGGCTGCTCTTCTTGCAATGGGTATGGAGCTGGCCAGGAGCTGGTGTCCATGTGCCCTGTGTCCCAGGCGGGTTGCTCTGCTAACGAATTGCTAAACAGTGCCTGTGACCCAGGGTCTGACATGGGTAGGGGCGCAGGACCTGTGATCTCTCTCATTTGGTGCCGCTCTCTACTAGGAAGGCCTGAGCTCCTGTCGAGGGTCCCCAAGTACAAGCCTGAGCCATGGGCAGCACACTTCTCCCTTGCCCATAGGAACAGTATGAATGGAAGAGTCCATCCTAGACCCTGTCCAAAGTAGGTGCTGGGCATGCGACAATTTCCCTGGTGACCTTGGATCAAATTTTTTTTCTTGCTCTGAAGTTCAGTTTCTTACACATGATGTCTGATGCCCTCTGGGGGCTTCTCCAGCTCTCAGAGCCTCAGAGAGTGGTCCCAAACTGGATAATCTTGGTATCAACTACTAGGAGGAAAAAAACAAAAACAAAAAACAAAACAAAACAAAAACAGATGCAGAACAAACAAAATGTCACTCACTGGAGGGCAAGTGACAAAGAGGCCTGTGACTTCTTATACCCAACTTCCAAGCATTAAGGAGGTTACTCCCTCTGTGGGGCCCTAATTGGGGCACGGTTGGGTCCCAATCTGTGATTAATGCAAGGTTCAGTCACTGGAACCTTCCTCGTTTAATCTCTTGATTGACTTTCAAAATGTAATTCAAGCTCTTGAGGCGTAGGCATTGCTCTGTGCTGGCTCAGTTAGTAGTAACCCAAGCCATCTGGGCACACATCCCTACCATATATTCCATCTCTGAGAGGTGGTGGCCAACGAGTTCAGTGGCTTCTGCTATATGTGGTCCTGTACTGACCCCTCAGCAAGCAGGCTGGCCCCTGGAACCAAGAAGACTTGGAGGGAGTGGTAGACCCCTACTTCCTCCAAGCCTATGCCATAAAAGTTTCGTTTATGGTTTGTTTGTTTTATGGCACTGGGGGCCAAGCCCAGAACTTCCTGCATGCTGGGAAAGCACTATACCACTGAGCTGCACCCCAGCTTACTTTGCTGTGTTAGAGCTGAGGAGGCCAGCTGCCAGACCAGGACACTCACGCAGTGGGTGTGGGGAAACTGCGATCCCCTGCCATTAGCCTTGGGTCCCAGTCTGTGAAGGCCACCATAAAACACCACAGTCTGGGTGGCTTAAACAACACAGACCACTTTTTTCTTTTTCTTGGCTCAAGAGGCTTGAAGACCAAGACCAAAGTGCCAGCAGGGCTGGCTCCTGCAAGGGCCATGGCTGATGGCTGACTGGCTTCTCCCTGTACTCTCCTTTAACCTTTCTCTGTGCACATGCTTCTGTCCTCTCCTTTGGTAAGGACACATTCTTTCTGGATTGAGACCATCTTCTTGACCCCAGTTAACCTTGATTGTCTCCTTGAAGGTCCTACCTCCTGGTGCAATCACCCTGAGAGATAGGATTTCAACATGGGAATGTTAGGGAAACACAAGTCAGTCCATAGCATCATGGAGTGAGTGGTCTTGGAAGCAGACACCTTCAGATTCTGCCATCTCAACTCCTCAGCTAACCTGCCCCCAACTCTGATCCTCAGACACTGTACCCAGTGGATTTTTACACAGGATGCCCGGGGATGAGCCTTGGCTAGTGGATGGATATTGATGCGGGGAGCATCCTCCACGGACAAAAGCAACCTCTTCTAGTTTCGCTGTTTCACTTCCTCCAGTCCCCAGTCCACCCACCAGACCATATCAGGCTCTGCCTTCTGGGGACCTCGCTGTAAGACCTACTGGAGGCTGGCAAGATGGCTCAGTGGATAAAGGCATTTGCTGCCACGCCTGATGACCTGAGTTTGATCTTAGGGCCATGTGTGGTGGAAGGAAAGAGCTGACTGTCACAAGTTATCCTCCTATGTCCACGCATATGCCATGGCACGTGTGGAACCATCCCAGCCCCCTAAAAACTCAAATCAATGTATTTAAATTTTTTTGAAAATTTTTACTTATAATTTTTCATACAACGTATTTTAATCATATTTCCCTTCCTCCAATTTCTCCCCACCTCCCTACCCATCCAACGTCATATTCGCTCTCTCCCTTTCTCTCAACCCCCCAAAATAAGGTCAAAGCAAACAATCAAAATAAGGCAAAATTATCAAACAAAACAAAATGAAACAAAAAGATAAACCCTCAAAGAAAACCCCAAAACAAAACGTGGGGGACATTTGTGTTGGTCAACTGCTTCTGGCCATGTCCTGTCCTGGAGAGTGGTTGATATATTAAGTGAGACTCCTTTGGAGAAAATTGATTTTTCCTTTGTCAACAGGTATCGGTTTCAAGTAGTCTCCTGATTAGGGGCGGGACCCTGGATCCACTTCCTCTTTCAGTGCTAGGCCCCTATCTAGCGTGGACCTGTGTCGATCTTGTGTGCGCTCCAGTCTCTATGAGTTCATGTGTGCATCAGTACTGTTCTGTCTGGAAGGCAGGGTTTGCTTGGAATTATCCCTCCCCTCTGGCTTTTACAATCTCTCTGCCTCCTCTTCCACATAGCTTCCTGAGCCTTGCGGGGAGGGGTTTGATGACTACATCCCGTTTAGGACTGAGTGCTCCAGAGTCTCTCACTATTGTCCAGCTGTGGGTCTCTGTGTTAAGAGAAGCTTCTGTGGTGTGGCCTGGGCGAGGCCCTGGTCTATGGTAATAGCAGTATGTCATTAGGGGTCCTTTTATTGTTATTCTCCTGTAGTAGAATAACGGTAAGTTTTCCTACATGCCCTTGCCCTTTCTCGTCTCAGAGTATTTTTTTTTTTAACTTTTTCAAAATAGGTTTCTCCGTGGAGCCCTAGCCGTCCTGGAACTCACTTTGTAGACCAGGCTGGCCTTGAACTCAGAGAGATCCACCTGCTTCTGCCTCCCTAGCCCTGGGATTAAAGGTGTGTGCCACCACCACCTGGGTAGTCTCAGGTTCTTGACCACTTTAGCAACACCAGGGATGGGTTCCATGTCATAGACTGGGTCTTAAATGTAAACAAAGTGGCCAGTTGCACCCATAACATTTGCACCACCATTGTACCAGTGCATCTTGCAGACAGGTCACTGTAGTAGATCACAGGGTTCATAGCTGCCTGACATTGATGGTTCCCTTTCTCCTCCGTAGCATGTAAGGTAACTGAGGTCAAACATTACTTAGTAGGGATGAAGCTTCTAGGTGGGTACCAATTCAGCTTTTCCATGTTTGGTGATGTGTTGTCCTCAGCAAAAGGTCCTCACCATCAGGTTGTGGAAAACAACCAATAGCCTTTGATGTTTGAGGAGTTCCATGGGATTCCTTTGGCCAATGACGCAACAATATGCGACCCATTCATGACCCTGAAGGTTTTACTTGGTGGTATAAGCTGTCTAGTTGGGGCACTATTTGAGTGCGCTCTGCTATTTGAGTTCTTTGTTGCATGTATGTATTTATTTGAGGAAGCAGTGGCAGGTTCCCATGTGGTTTTTCAGACGGCCTTTGGTGTTAATTGTCTATCCCGTGCTCCCTGTTTTTACCGTCCTCCCCATTCCTCTCCCTAGCTAATCCTCCTCTTCTAGTTTCCCCATTTCTTTCTAGAACATTGTATTTACTTGCCTTTCCTTGGGAAAGCCTCTCTTTTGCCCTGGTCCCTTACTAGGTAGCTAACTTCTGTGGTTATTCAGATTGTAGCACCATGTGGAAAACTTAAAACTAGCACCCACCTATAAGAGAAAAGAGGCAATATTCGTCCTTTTTTTGGGTCTGGGTTACTTCATTCAGGATGACTGTTTCTAGCTTCATCCATTTACCTGCAAATTTCATAATTTCACTTTTCCTAACAGCTGAATAATATTCCATTGTGCAAATGTACTACATTTTCGTTATCCATTCATACAGTTTATAGACATCCAGGCTGTTTCCAGTTTCTGGCTGTTGTGAGCAGAGCAGCAGTGAACATGACTGAGTGAGCATCTCTGCAGCAGACGCAGAGCCCTTGGCTGTATGCCCAAGTGTGGTAGATCTGGATCTTGAAGTAGATCTATTCCTAGCCTCCCGAGGATCTGCCGCACTCCTTTCCGCAGAGGCCATAAATGTTCTCACTCCCCCCAGCAATAGATAAACGTTCCTCTCTCCCTGAATTCTCGGCGGCACGTGTTGCCATTTGTTTTATTGATCTTGGCCACTGTGATTGGGATAAGAGGAAATCTCAAAGAAGTTTTAATTTGCATTTCCCTAAGGACGTTGACCATTCCTTAGATTCTTTGCCATGCATTCCATCTCTTGAGAACTCTGTCTAGTTCTGTAGCCATTTTAAAAATTGGGTGGTTTGTTTTCTTGATGTTCAGCATTGGAGTTCTTTATATATTCTTGATACTAACCCTCCCTCAGATGTATAATTGGTAACGATCTTTTCCCATTCTGTAGGCTGCCACTTTGCCCAAATGATGGCATCATTTGCTGTATAGAAGCTTTTCAGCTTCATGAGGTCCTGTTTGCTGGTTGTTGGTCTTAATGCCTGTGGCCTCAGTGTTCTGTTCAGAAGAGTCTTTTCCTGTGCCCACAAGTTCAAGCCTGTTCCCCACTTTCTCTTCTAAAGGACCTACAGAGGGTGGGGAAGACTTAGGGCTGGAAGCTCTGGCTCAGGCTTTTGAACACTTTCTGGGTGGGCCTTAGAAAACCCTTCCATGGAGAATGCTGCTTCCAGAGTTTCTCAGTTCATGAGCCAAGGCCCTGTTTCCAAAAGTTGCTGAGATAGAAGACAAATGGGATGCCTTTCATGGCTCTTCCCAGCCCACCCTCAAATATCTCCACCCTCCTGTGCCCCAGGGAAGGCCTTACTCTAGACTGCAGTTTTCATCAGTGCTGTCCTCACCCATTGGCTCTGGATGGTTTTAGTCCACAGGGCCCACAGGATCCCCAGAAAGTCAAAGAAATGGACCTGGGGTTTATTCTCTAGACTCCTTCTCTGGAGGTCCCCATTGTCTGGCTACCTTTCTGGACCAAAGTTGGGCTCTTGACAAAGCTGTCTTTTTCCTAGATGGTCCCTTCCATGTTCTGGGTCTCTGTCACTCGCTCAAGCCCTGGGTTCTACCAGTAAAGGGTCCTCCAGGGACCTGGCTCCAGTGCGCCTGCTGTTTGCTTTGGCAGGTTCTGACACGGTTCCGTCCCCACGGTCCCTTCCTGGCGTGGAAAGAGTGACAAGCTGCTCAAGTGACTACAGTGGTTATGAGCCCAGCCGTGTGTTCCTTCCCAGGTCATTTCCAAGTGGCCCCGCCCACCACAGCGTGATAGGAGGTTCCAGCTAGCTGTGCCACAAGGATGGACACCTGACATCAAAAGAAGCTCTTGGTACTCTGCCACTCTCAGACACAGCAACTGTCTGTGTATTGCATTAAACGACCTTGGCTTGGCCAATCGTGTTGACGTTTGACAGGTGCTACCTGGGAATCCCTGCAGTGTCTGGCCTGAGATTTCCATACTAGTTTTGAGCTTTGTGTGACATTAAAACTTCCTCTTGAGCTGAGGTGCAACGCGGGTCAATGCCTCCATCTTTTCCTCAGCCAGCTTAAAAGAATCTATGCATTTGGACAAAACTTGATAATTCTGTGGCTCAGTTACTTCTTAAAGTGGGGCATGGTGGCTCTGGGGTGTGGCTAAATGGCATCTTTCCTAGCTCAGGAGAGGCCCCGGGTTCCATCTACAACAGTCATGGTGGTAGGCACAGGGATTAGCAGGTACCCTGAGTGGATTCTTTAGAAATAAGTTCATGGGAAGAACCTGAAACAGAGGCTTAAATCAACCTTTGTCTGACCGGGGGCCGTGTCTGTTCTGGGGCCCAGGTGTCAATCAGTGGAGCTGGTCCATGGGGAGGTGGGAGAGCCTCCTAAGTGTGATTGCATCTCTCTGTACCCAGGCTTTGCTTTCGCACTGGCTCCTGAAACTGTGTGACCCTAACTCTGGCTCAGGGACTCTGCTCTACTGGTTCACAAAAGGGACCTGCAGGTGCCAGCCTCCCAGAAGTGTAGCTCAAACATGAGTTTCCCAGAGTAGGCAAGGGAGGTGTCATGCTGGGAGGGCGGGGATGGGGTTGGGGGGGGGCGGTGGCGCTCATCTTCCCAGTCTAATCTTTCCTCCAAAGCCTTGGCAATCACCATGGGAGACAGCCCCAGCAGCCTTTGCGAACAGCCAGCCATGTGCTCGCAGCCAAGCCTGGAAGCTTCAGGAAACAGAGGCAGCATCGAAGGGGCTTCTGCAGCACCAGAGTCCCCGGGAGTCTGAGATCCCCACTCCCCAGTGAGTTTCCTTGAGCTTGGACTTCCTCCGCTCCTCCACTCGCACTTCCCTTTAGAAACTGCAAACATGCCGGTGCCGAGAGGACATTCAGCATCTACACTCGGCTTCATTTCCCACTGTGACGTTGTGAGAGTCCCGTGGGCCACCCCCAGCAGACAACGGAAACAGCACTTCCAGGTCCAGGCGTGATTGCTTATGCTTCTGTGACTGTGCATTCCTGCTTCTTCTACCTACAAAACCCTTCCGCACTGTCTCCTCCAGGGCAACTTCAGCCGGCCTTCCGAGACCCAGCTGAGCTTCCAGACCGGGTCGGGGATCCTCTTTGGTTCCCACAGAATCTCAATAGTTTTATCTTCACCATGTTGCCCTAGCTGGGCCAGACCTGTAACATGTTACCCGAGTGTCCCAGTACCTAGGATCTGGTATACAGTGGGTGCTCTACATACGTTCGCCATGTTCTTGGGTGTGTGCACTGCCCTCATGTTAACTATCATGAATGTTAACCTGATGTCGTGGTTGGGGTTTGCATTCAGAGATGTGGGTGCAACTGATGAAGCTGGGGCGGGTGGACATTGAAAAGGAAGGGACTGAGGTGTCTATTCCACCTACTTCTGAGGGGAGTGAGGGTTGCTTGGGGGAAATGTGGGGACCCCCAGTCTGTCATATGGGGTGAGAATCCTGGCTTGAGAAGGGGCTCAGGCAGAGGCAGTGGGGCTGGCAGGCTGGGAGCTAGGTGGAAGGCAAGGGGTGTAGCTGTGGCAGCTTCTACATGGCCTCCCTCCCCGGGAGCGCCCATTCCAGCCTCAACTCTGTGCTGTGTAGGAGCTGGGTCACTGGTCTTTGTATTTTCACCATTCAGCTGTTGCTAAATGAATAGGGCCCGACCCAGACGCTCAATGAGTCTGAGGAAAAGGAAGAAATGAATTAGTGGATAAGACATTAAATGGAGTGCTGGTCATGTTAGCAAACTTTTTCTCTCTGGGAGAATAAGTTAGGACTCCATAGACCTCTGGGCGGGAGTTCAAATGAGAAGGGAAAGAAGAGAGGGGAAGGAAAGGGGAAGGAGAGATTGAGAAATATATATATATATATATATATATACATATGTGTGCATATTAGATATATATGTATATATGAGATGTGTATATGATATATGCATATATATGCACACACACACACACATATGAGAGAAAGAGATGGGACAGAAGGAGTAGAGGTGTGCAGGACTGGGCAGGACTGGGGAAGAGGGAAGTTAGCCACGACAGAGGCTGCCTGGGCAGGTGGCCCTAAAGAAAGCTCATTTCATATGCTGTGTGGGGTGGGGAGGCTCCCCAGGCCCCAAGGCCCTGCTACTGGCTGTGGGAACCGTTTCCTCCCTGGGCCTGTGGGATTGCGTGACTCCCGGAATGCTGGGCCCAGGGCGTGGAGCGAACAAACGCCATTAGGCCTATCAGTGATCTTGAGGTGCAGATATGGAAGTTTGAGGAGGCCCAGCCGGCTCTGCCCAACTGTAAAGAGACGTGATTGAGGCGGGTCATGGGGAGGTGGCAGTGATTAAGGGGGGGCAGCTGAGGCCTGCTGACTTCCTGCATGGCAGGCAGGGTAACACAGGAAGCCAGTGATGGGGATTAGTCATGGCACCAGCCCTCTCAGGGAGCCCATAAACTCAGGACCTCGGTATCTCCAAGGGAGAACACCTGGCCCCAGCCCAGGAGCCAAGAGTTAGTTCTACCCTGGAGAAGCTGCCCTGAGGCTTGACTCTGGCAGTCCTAAGGAGTTACAGCAACTCTAAGGCTCTCTGAGACCTTTCTCTTCCCAGCAACCCATGGGACTCTGAGATGGCCTTGTAGGACCTGGGACAAGGCCCTCACCTCTGTCCCACGGAGGAGAACACAGGCTACAGAGTTTCAGGATAGAAAACGGTGGGAGGAAGCTGTAGAGACCAACGGAGCTGCTCAGTGTCTGCTGTGCAAACCTGAGTTTGGACCCTGGCTTGGGTCCAGGGTCACAGGCGGAGGTGCCTGGGGGAGTTTCCTGAGCTGGGAACTAGACTTGGACCAACAGGGAAGAGGGACTTAGGAGTGAAAGGACTATGCCCCGGGGCCTTGGCACCTGTCTGGGGCCCAGCTCTAGGGTTGTAAAGCTCTCTCCAGAAGGTAAGATACTCTGGGAAGCCAGTGACCAGAGAGAATAAAGTTTTATGAAGGAGGCGGCCAAGGCACACCCTCTGTGTGCTGTGTGTCTGTGTGTCTGTGTGTGGAGACCTGGAGGGAGTACTGGGGGCTGGGATGAGGACCGTGGACCATGGAGGCCTTCAACCCTCCATTCCTGGGGGTCCTTGGCGCTATGTGTTTGAAGGGTTGTCACTGTCACTAATCTTATAAGACTTAACTTCAAATCTCAGCTCCATCCCTTACATCACTTGCTAGCTGTTGAAGGAAACTTTGGAATACAAACACTGCGACCTGGCTGTGGAAAGACAGTACACATCTTCTAGGGAAGACTTAACTGGTAGCTGGTGGGGTGGGGGTGGTGTGTATGTGTGTGTGTGTGTGTGTGTGGTGGCTTCTCCATAGGAGCAACGCAATAACAATTTGGAAAATCTCTTCTAGGATAAAAAGGAAATAAGAAAAAAAAATATTGTGTCAGGCTGCCTGATCAGTGGGGAAATGGGGCTGGAGAGTCAAGAAAGATCCTCCACTGCCCTTCACTGTGGCTGCTAATCACTTTCTTCCATGACTCTTCAATATCTTCTAGTTCACTGAACCCTGAAAGCCAGACCCCATGCATCCCACAGTCATCTAGAGACCTGCCCTGGGGCCTTGCAGGTACTTCTCCCTCAGAAAGTAAACACTTCCCCAGATAGAGTGGGTCCCTGTCTCCTGGGCTGTGTCACCAAGTCAAAACTCAATCTTTTGTTCAATTGTGCCACAAGGACATGTGCTCAACTATGTTCATAGCAGCATTGTTTGTCACAGCCAGAACCTGGAAACAACCTAAATGCCCCTCGAACAAAGAATGGATAAGGAAAATGTGGTACATTTACACAAAGGAGTACTACACAGTGGAAAAGATAATGACATTTTGAGATTTGCAGGAAAATGGATGGATCTAGAAAACATCATATTGAGTGAAGTAACCCAGACCCAGAAAGACAAATATCATATGTACTCCCTCATAAGTGGCTTTTAGACATAAAACAAACAAACAAAAAAACAGCCTACAAATCATAATTCTAGAGAACCTAGATAACAAAGAGGACCCTAAGAGAGACACATGGTTCTAATCTACATGGGAAGTAGAAAAAGACAAGATCTCCTGAGTAAATTGGGAGCATGGAGATCATAGGGAGGGTAGAAGGGGAGGGGAGAGGAATGGAGGGGAGCAGAGAAAAATATATAGCTCAATAAAAACAATAAAACAAAAACAAAAACCAATCTTTGTCTTCTATGCTCTCCCTTGGCTGTCTCTGCTCGCTCTAACCCTATGGCCAGTGCCTTTCCCTCCCGCATTGGGGCTGCCACTGTGAACGTGCCAATCACAGCCTCTTGGTGGTCTTTCCCTCACACGTGTCTTCCCAGGAGCTGGCAAAAGGATGCTAGAGTGAGTATCTGCCCTGGAAGTTTGGGTCTTGGATGTTCCCCCAAGGCCCATGTGTGTTAACGGCCTGGTCTCCAGGGTGATGCTGTTAGGAGGCAATGGGACCTTGGAGAAGCAGGGCCTCGGAGGTC
Organism: Myodes glareolus; assembly: GCF_982192425.1. NCBI lineage: Eukaryota > Metazoa > Chordata > Mammalia > Rodentia > Cricetidae > Myodes > Myodes glareolus. The sequence continues at coordinate 35,786,234 of NC_142028.1, forward strand.
TTAGGCCATCAGGAGTGTTCCCAGAGGGGACCATGGGACTTTCTGATTTATGATGTAAACACCACTGTGTGCAGCCTCTTCACAGCCCAAAGCAATGTGACCAACCCCTCATGGACCTGAACCACCCGCCCCCCCATGACCGGGAGCCAGAGCAAACCTTTCTCCTTTTTCCCTTCTAAATGTGACTTCTCTGGAGAGCTAGCATACCTGCTAAAACTCTCCGTGGCTTCCCACTCTCCCTAGGACAAAGTCCAACCGTTAGTCTAGTTTGCCTCTCTCTTACCCCAACTGATGTTATTCTGCCGTTTTGACTTCTCCTCCAAGTACCTTAGACTTCAGTCAGACGGAAAGACTTCTCTTTCCCACCTGCGTTTCTTTCTTCTTACTCAGGCCATGCCTAAGTCCTGCCACTCCGCCTCAACTGCGAAGACACGTCTCTGTCTCTGTCTCTGTCTCTGTGACACCTCCTTCTCCTCCCACACCCAAGTTGACTCTCTTCCCCACTTCCACAGCAATGGAAATTCTGCTTCTCAGACTGCCTGGGACGTTTTGAATAATGTGCTATGATATCAGACGGCAGGGGACACCAGCCGGATGATGATGCTTCCGTTGCCCCTAACACTAACTCTTCAGGGAGTGGAGTGGGCAGTGCTGGGCTGCTCTGCCCCTTCTCTTCTCGCTGTGACCTCCAGAGGTATCCATGCACTCCCTAAACTATAGAAGAAGGATCACAAGAAGGTTCCAGAAAGTCTTGCCCAAGGTTATCCAGCTGTACCCGCCCCGCCTCCAGCCCTCCGGCTTCTCAAGCTTGCCAGTGCGGTCTGTAGCTGCCAGTTTCTGTTTATCTCCGTGAAAGTGAGTTCTTTGGTGGCCTGAGTCACACTAACCTTATCTATGTGTCCTTAGAGACCGAGGAGAGCAGGGGACAGGCAGGGCCATTTACTGACACTGGGCCCTATCTTTCCCTCTTCTTCCCTCTGCTGACCTCAGGTCACCTCTGCCCCTCCTTTGCCTTTCCCCAACCTCAGACTCTTCAATGGTGACTCTTTGTGGCTAGAGGAGACTATCGTGTGTGTGTGTGTGTGTGTGTGTGTGTGTGTGTGTGTGTGTGTGTGTGTGGTGGTGGGTCACCTGGGTGACATCAGGCAAGTCAAGTCTTTCTCTAGAGGCCGATAGGGCTTGTGCCACTTAAAGTGGGGGTACACAGCCCTGTCTTATGGGCCGATAAAGCCATAAGAGAAAGGGAGCACCTCATCTTGGAGAGAGTTTTTCTTTTTTAACTCCTCGCGGGTAGGCAGAGTCAAGCGAGACAATTTGACCCTCCAATGATGTTTTAAGCATGATTTAAAAACTTACAAAAAGAGAGTCAGCTCTTGGTATCCATGGCTTCCGCCTAAGTGCACTCAAACATCTTTGCAATACTATTAGGGAAAAACTGTGTCTGTCCTGAGCATGTGCAGGCTTGGGTCGTTGGTTCCTAAACTGCTTTGCCACCTGTTCATCCGGCACTTCTCTAGGCCGAGTATCCTAATGCAGGCACGGTTTCACATGTACAGACGGGTATTTAGAGGGGCCAATGCAAATACTGTGCTGACTTACACATCCGTCCACAGCATCTGTGGATTTCAGGGCTGGAACCCAGGCCTGTGCTTTGGTTCTCAGAATGGTGTGACCGGCAAATACGTTCCCCCTTGTCTCCCCTGGGCTGTGGCCTCAGCAAACTGTTTCCTATGGACTGTTTCCTTCCTGGTCTTTTCTGGGTCCTCCCTCAGGCTGCAGCCTGAGGAGCTAGGAGCAAGGCTGTGGTTTTCTGGAGGTCTGAGGTCCTTGCCAACCCCTTGTCCTTTAGAGTCTGGGCTGATATTGTCTCTCTCACCTCCCATCTTGCCTTGATCACCCTCTTCCTCTGGCTTCTCTGATCACTGCCTGCACTTCCCAGGCGGCCTCTGCAGTGGAGGTTCCTCTGCCATCAATGCCCTTGTCTTTGCTCCTAGCCGAGTCCTGACCCATACATTGCCTTACTCAGCTTGAGTCAGGACTCAGGAGGTAGAAGGCAGACTATGAGCAAAACCCATGCGTGGTGTTTGAGAGAACAGTCACCCCCTCATCAGGGGACCGAGCAACCTTGGCTAGCATCTTGCCAGTAGGAGGCAGCTCCTAAAAAAAAACCCGCCCCCCTTCATCAACAGGCCCCAGGAGCCCTGGGAGGCCTGGCCGCGGTGCAGCTTTTCCAAGGCATGTTGCCCACCACTGTGGCAGCAGCGGCAGCCTCGTCGATAACATGGGCTCCTCCGAGGCCTTCCTGGCGCTGGTCCATCTGGCAAGCGGGGTGGCCAGGGACCCCAGGCCGAGTTGCCAGCAACTGACTCAGCACAACGCCCTTCTCTCAGCAGCTTGGCTTCGGGTGGGAACCAACCAGCCATCCGGTGTCCCCTCCCCTGCCCTTGGAGGCAGCCAGCTCAGGCTGGAGCAGCCCCAGACCCTTAATGAGCACTGGTTGTGGCCTGGCCCAAGGCTGGGTCATCGCTCGGAGCTGAGAAACACACGCTCAGGCAGCAAAGAACGTAGGCCTCTGATGGGCAGCCAGAGTTCTCTCCTCTGGCCTGCCTCTGCAGGAGGCCTGAGGTCCCGGGATGTTAGGGCTAGAAGACAGAACAGCTTTCTGACTGTGTAGATGGAGAAACGTAGGCCCAGAGAGGAATCACCATGCTTGTAGTTGCAGCAGGTACATGGCTGTGCCAGCATTCAAATCTAATTGGTTCCTGCCTCCCCAGGCTCACAGTCTTTCACTTTCCCAAGTAGCTCAACTAAGCAAGATAACCTGACCAGTGTGGGCCTCCTAGCTCCCTGGACTCACTGGGTGTCTAACTTTCTTATCTGCAATCAGTACTGATAAGGTTTTGGTCCTGGTTCCTTTATTTGATCTTCCAGAAGATGTGTGAGCTAATTACCATTAGCAGAGATAGGGGAGCACGGGGCAGTCCTCAACTCAAGATGAATGGATGCGGAGAGACTTCCCAGGTCAGGTACCAGCTCTCCGGGGAGGACGTGCCCACAGTCTCATACTTCAAAAGAGGCAGGTCTGTCAGTCTGACCATGCAGGCGGCTTCTCACCCATACTCCATGGTCTGCGGTGGTGTGGAAAATGGGCCTGGGGATCTGCTCTCCAGCTCTTGCAGGGAGTCATTTGTGCTGTCCCCAAGACTAGCCTTTGGCTCTAAACAGATCCCAGAAATGGCATTCTCCTGGGAACATTTGCCCTGGAACATACTTACAAAACTCCAGAGGGATGGAAATATCCCAACCCACTCCCTACAGACTCAAATTAGCAATTTTCTTATTCATTATAACCACTCTGGAAATTCAAACTATGTAATATTTATCTAAAATTAGGAGCAGAAGTCGCCAGAGAAAGGCCCTGCTGCTTTTGGAGGAAACGTTCCCTTAGCCTCATCCTTCGTGTTTGTTCTAAATCAGATCACAGGACAGTTGTCTTGCAAATATTTCCCTCTGAATACTTGTGGATTGGGGACAAACTCTTCTGAATATATTTTCACTCTACTCTTAAAAATGCAGACTGGCATCCAGGGAGTAGAGGCACACGTCTTTAGTCCCAGCACTTGGGAGGCAGAGGCAGGTAGATCTCTGAGTTTGAGGCCAGTCTGATCAACAGGGGGAGTTCCAGGACAGCCAGGGCTGCACAGAGAAACCCTGTCTTGAAAAACTAAAACAAACAAACAAAAACCAACAAAACAAAACAAAATTTTTGTTTTTATCTTGTGGCATATTCTGGTCTCAATGATGCCAAGACAGAAGAACCTCCTCCATGGGCTCAGGGTGTTATCTTATACAGGTATTTTTAAAATACCCCTTATCTATTCTCTCTCTGTCTGTCTGTCTGTCTGTCTGTCTGTCTGTCTCTCTCTCTCTGTATGTGTGTGTGTGGTTGTAGTATGTGCATGTGAGTGCAGTGCCTGCAGAGACCAGAAGAGGGCATCCGTTCATTGGAAGCTAGAGTTCCAGGTGGTTGTAAGCCACCAGATGTGAGAACTGGCAACCAAATTCAGGTCCTCTGCAAGAGCAGTATGTGCTCTTAACTGCTGATCCATCTCTCTAGCTCTTGGATGTTTTATTTTTAAATTAAATTAAGTTAATTACAGTCTGCGGTGCTGGGGATAAATCCAAGGCCTCCTGCACACTAGGCAAAGCTCTGTCTCTGAGGGGCACATCCCAGCCCTTGAAGGGCACATTAGTAATGGCAGTAATATTGCTGCCTGCAAGCAAGACTGACTGAGATGTGCCAAGAAGCTCTGAGAATTGCTTTACAGTCATCATTACATCTAATCCTCACAATAACCCTGGAGATGGTGTTATTACCCCATTTTACATTTGAGGGCAATTTACCTAAAGAGATTAAGATGCTAGCCATATCCTCATGGACATTAGACTGGTACATGGTAGAGTTGGAATTTTAACCCTGGTCAGTAAAACTCCAAAGTCTGCACCAGGATGCGGTTATTTGGACGCATGTCAGGCTCTCACCAGCCATGATCCACCAGGAAATTTGCTCCGTCTCCATCTTTCCCTTTCTTTCTGCTGTCGCTCACGTTAGCAGACCCTCTGATGGTGGTGCTGGTAGGTGGAAAGAGCATGTGTGTCACAACACTTTGAATATGTGAATCTCAGCTGGCTGATGCCTAGGGCTTCAGGACTTGCCTAACTACTTTGCTGTGGTATTGAAGACTGAACCTAGGGCCTCATATATGCTAGGCAAGTGTTTGACACTAAACTGTGACCGCAGCCCTAATTCTCAGCCAAAGGATCCTTCTGAAAAGTAGATGTTGAAGTAGGTTTGAGGCACAGGGGTAGAAATGACCTTGAGATGTTGGTGAACTGGGTGAAGCTGTGGAGGTAAAGTGGGGAGCAGCAGGAGAACTTTGTAGATTAGGGGTGTGTGAGGCCCTGGCTCTTGGGAATGGGAGGGGATGGTTAGTTAGGGAGGGAATGCCATTGTGTGGGTCAGAAGATTGTCATTGTAGTAGAGGGTTAAGTGAGTCAGAATCTAAGGGTGCATGATGCATGCTATGTGGGAACCAAGGAGCAGAGCCAGACCCAAGGGCTGGAGGTCTTCCAAGGGGTCCATCCCTCCAGGTAGCCATCCAGGGCTGGGTCATCCTGGGGAGCTTTGGAGAGGGAATTTATCCTTTGGGCAGCGCTGACTTTCGGGAAGCTTGCTTTCCAAGCTTCAAATTTGATCACATCCCTCTGCTGCTTGGCAGCTTCCTCTGGATCCCCATGGTCTCCAGACAGTCCAAGGGATCTCCTTACCATGGGGTAGATTCATGTCCTAGCCTGACACAGGCTTGGCCCCTCTGACTTTCCACCCTGACCATTTTGGAGAGCTGGGACACTCCTGTACCCACCATAGTCCTCGTGTATCTGCATCTCTGGGTAGCTGTCACTTCTGAGTTATATCTACTTGTCCACAGACTGTGAGCCCTTGAGAGCAGGACTTCACCTTCATTTCTAGGTGGGCTTTGCCAAGTATGAACTGGATGGGACTGATCATCTTCTAACTCTGAGATCCTGCCATTTTGTTTGAATATTTATAATTTTCTTTTTCCTTTTGAGACGACGTCTCAAGTAGCCTAGATTGTCCTTGAACTCCCTAAATAGCTGGGACTAGCTTTGAATTCCTAATTATCTTGCCTATTATCCTATTCACGAGTGCTGGGATTACTGATGTGCACTATACCTGGCTTTATTGATGTGTGTTGAAGCATGTGTGTACATGTGTGAAGGCCACAAGTTGATGTTAGGTGCTTTCCTCTACCTTATTTATTTATTTGAAGGCATGGCCTCACTCAACATGGAGCTTGCTGTTTGACTAGGCTGGTTGGTCACTATGTCCTTGAGATCTGTGGTCCTCCTGTCTGGGTCTCTCCAGCATACAGCCTCTACCTGGACACAGTGGATCTGAACTCAGGTCTTCAAGCTTGTACAGCAAGCAATTTGCTTGCTAAACAATCTCCCCAGTCAATGTTAATTCATTTTTGATGCAAGGTTTAGCTTTGTTGTCCAGGCTGTTCTCAAATTTCAAAGGTTCAAGCAATTTTCCTATGCCAGCCTCCCAACTAGCTGGGACTACCATGCACCTGCTTCTTAATATAGTTTTTAAAACCTATTTATTCTCTCTCTCTCTCTCTCTCTCTCTCTCTCTCTCTCTCTTTCTCTCTTTGTGTGTGTGTGTGTCCAAGTGTGCTGTCAGTCATGGGTGAGAGATGGGAATTTGCAGATAGTATGATAATGACACACACAGACACCCAGGGGCCAGGCTAAGAACCAAGGTGGGGTAAGGAAAGAGGAAAACAGGGGAAGTGTCTATCTAGTGAAGGGCAAATTCTTCAGTTCTGACCTCATAGCACTGTGATGTCATGATGGAAATGAACTATGATTCTTGTGCTCAGGATTGGGAATAAGGAGCCCTATCCCAGTCCCTATCCCGGCATCCTCCTGCCCCTGCAATAGGTACCCAGCCTCTGTTGTTCCTACAGCATCTCAGTTGGAGTAGACATTACACAAGTCACACCCCACTCATGTCGAGGACTTGCTCCTTGATGGCTGAGAAGAAGTCCCTGGAACGCAGTGGCAGCTGCCTCCTTTCGCCAGCATCCCTCTGGTTTCTGACTTCCAATGCACAATAGGAATCTGCAATGAGACAACAGCTAACAATGCTGTACAGGGGCACACTGGATAGAACTGGGGACCTCACACAGGCTAAGCAGATGCTCTACCTCTGAGACATCCCTGCACACACACACACACACACACACACACACACACACACACACACACTCACTCACACACTTCTCGCTGAACCTTCTTGTTCCTCACTTGGATCAAAACACATAAGCCAAAGAAAGAAAACAAAAGGCCGAACAACTAAAGCCCAGAAAAGCAGGTCAGCCCAGGTTTCCCATGGCTGGAGAAAAGGTTGTGGCACTCTGGCTTCTTGAGGAGCCTGCTATCCTGGTGCCCCACTCACAGCAGAACGAAGTCAAAGGGTGCTGGGCCATGGTCGGTGGAGGTGAGGGACAAGGTCTTAACTCTTGACCATAGTTATCTTTCTTCCTATTTTTATTAACAGGCATCTCTAAATATGTTTGTGCTATGAATAACCAATGATGCATGTGTTGATTAACTTGTGAATCATGCCTGTGGGGGGAGCAGGAGCTTTAGAGATGAATATAATGTGTTGTAAAATATTTAGCAAATGATCATCCAAGCCACAGGGAAAAATCCGAGAGATGGGAATTTGAAAGCTGCCAGGATTTAAAAGCTATTTAACGCTAAGCGTTGGTGCCAAAGAGTTGAGAGCATCCCTTCTCCCCACTCCACTGGCAACACAGCTTGAAAATGTGGAAAGGGCTTGGCTGGGCTGTGGAGCACTGGTGGGAACAGAGATCAGGCAGAGAGCTGAAAGGCTTTTTGTTTGAGAACCTTGTAAACAAGGGATCTCCTCCCAGGTCCCTCTGAGAGCCCCACCTTGCCTGTGGCTTGCACATTTTCTCTTGCCATCTCCCCGATAAACTCCCAGTGTGGCGCCAACATTGTGAAGACACCCGACAGTCATCTGGATGTTTCAAAATCCCCGGATGCTCTGCATCAAGGCGGAGAGAAACCACCATATGGCCGAGTGAATTTGTCACCTTCCTTCCAAATGTTTGGATGTCACTCAGACCCTGCCTTGGCTCTGGTTCCAGAGCGGCTTAGCTCTATCTGCCGTTTTAAAGGTTTGGACTCCGAGGTAGTCTTTCTGAGGGGCTTAGGGATTATATATTTAGCTGGAGTCAAGACTCACTTTCATAATCTCACTCTTTGGAGATGAGATGCACTTCTTTCCAAGAAGAGGATGGAAAGCTTGATGTTTTGGCTTGACAACCCCCAACTCTAAAGTCATAGCCTCCTGGGTAGAAATACCATGTGTTAAGGTAAATGAAAGAATAAGTCAGGGTGTGGGAACAGTCATCCCGGAGAGCAGAGGCCTCATGGTCGTTCAGTCACAGGGCATACTTCAAGGATTCAGTGTGAATCCAATAGCTGTAACCAACCCAGAAGCCTCTGCTGCTAGGCAACAATTCATAATCTGCTTGCTGGCATTTGTTGCAAACATGATGGGTCATGAGCCTTTAGGTTCAGTAAAGTGAGGGACCTCTGGGCAAACGACCCTCAGGAGGCTCATGGGAAGAGCCACAGCATCCCTGCTGTCTACACTAGGGCCAGGTGGCAGCAAGACCCTTTGCTCTTCTGCTCTGATGTCCCTGCTCTTTTGCTTTCCTGTAAAGTCATTTGTTATCTTTCTTGCAGATTCTCAATTCATCACCGTCCTGCCTCCAAGTTCACAGGTTTCACCTGATTTTCCAATCTTCAGGTATCATCACTTTTCTGCAAACTATTCCCTAGCACACAGCTGAGCACCCTGACCATTCATCTGGCACGTAATTAATTATGCACATTATAATGTTTTAAGAAAGAGTCATATTTTTCTTCTCAATTCAACGATAGGCTCATTTTGGCAAACTTCAACTCTTTAAAGCCTTAAGAATAATTTTTTTCTACTTTTTGTGTGTGGAGGTCAGAAAACAACTTTCGTGAACTTATTCTTGACTTGTCCCCTTTTGAAGCAGGGATTTTCTTGTTTCTCCTGCTATGAATGTCCAGCTCACTGGGCTGAGAGCTTTCAGGACATTCTCTTATCTCTGCCCCCATCTCACCACACGAGTGTTAGGATTACAGACGTGTGCTAGCAATGGCTTTTTATATGTGTTCCATGGCTGGAAATCAGGTGATCAGGCTTCCATGACTAGCATTTGCTGAGGCATCTGCCCCTTCAGTTTTTAAAACTTAAAAACGGTTTTATTTATGGGTATGTACATGCCATGTATATGTGGCTGCCCAAAGAAAGCTTCGGATAGCCTGGAACCAGGAGTTGCAGGTGATTGAAAACCACCTGCTATGGGTGCTGGGAAGTGAACAGGGCAGCCAACACTCTCAACTATTGAGTAATCTCTCCAGCCATTCCCTCCCTCTTTTTTTTTTTTTTAAGACAGGGTCTCCTGTATCTTAGGCTGACTTTGAACTTGATACATAGGCCATGTTAAAAGAAAATCTTGAACTCCTGATCCTACTACCTCCATTTTCTGAATGCTAGAATCACAGGTACCTTCCAACATGATTGCTTTTTGCAGTCGTAGGGACCAAACCCAGAGCTAACTGCTTGCTAGGCAAGCACTCTATTGACAGAGGTCCATCCCCAGCTCCACAGTGCTATGTATTAAAACATTTGTGCTCTCTGAAGCTTCTCACAGTGTTGGCATAACAAATCGGTGTTCCATTAGTAGGGAGTACAATCAGACTTTCAAATCTGTGGGTTTTACATTTTGGGGCCAAATATTTGGGGGGCATTTTTGTGAATTATTGACTTTTAGAACTCTTCCCATTCCTATCCTTTTCCCCCAAACACCACTGCATCACAGCACACAACATTTCTACTGTAGCAGATATTGTAAGTACCTAGAGATGGCTTTGATGATAGAGGAGAGTGTGCATAGTTTATACGCAAACATGCTATCTTATAAAAACGTGAACACCCACAGGGTTTGATACCTAGAACCAGACCCTATGGTTACAGAGTGTTGGGGGGAGATGGCAATATGTTAAACAGGTTGTTGGTGATGAGGGTCTGAGGATCCAACCCAGAATCCACATAAAAATGCTAGAGGGGGTAGTGCTGCGAGGTGGAACAGGAGACGACTTGGGTCTCAGTGGCCAGCTAGTCTAGCCTTATTTGTTGGATTCAGGCCACTGAAAGACCCTCTCTCAAACTAGGTAGGTGATGTTTCTGAGCATGGCCCCTAAAGCTGCCTCTGGGTCTCTGTGAACAGGCACAGCCCCTGCACACACATGTCAAAGAACGACCAAGAAAGAAATAAGATGGAGAAATCTGCCCCCAGATCTGCAGTGGCGGAATGGGAAGCACACGGTCGATTGTTAGACACTATAAACAGTTTCATAATGTGGTAATTTTTAATATTAAAAGTAAATTGTAAATGTATCTTTATAAACAATATGCATAAAATAGATCATGTTCTAAAACCTTTTGTTTTTAAAATGCTTTTTCACAGTAAATTTCCTAGGTGTCAGATTTTTTCCCTCAAAATAATAGTGCAATCGAAAGAAGGAACACGTCAGCGGGCAGGACTTTCCTGCTAATATAAATCCTTGTAGATCTCCTGGAGCAGGGGGTGAAGGCTCATGTCCGTCTCCGTCTTCTTGATCACATGCAATAGCTGCACATGCTCTGTGACGATCTGCCTGAGGTCTGTCATCTTCTGGAGCACCTTGGCGAACAGCTGTGAGGACTCTGGGTGGTTCAGCTTGAGCTGGAGCTCCAGGGCCTGCAGCAGGTTGTCCTGGATGTCCTCAATGGGCTTCACATTCAGCAAGCCCGGGCGATCTGGGAGAAACAGAAAGACAAAAGGCTCCGTCAAAGGTTCTCTGGGCTGGCTCTCCGGCCTCGGCAGCTTCAGGCTACTTCCTCCCCAAGCCCAATGAGACCCAGTTCTCAAGCTGTCAGGCACAGGCTCTACTGCAGAACAAAGCTCCCCGCCCCCATCTCCCTGTATCTCTGCCTTATTTCTTAAGCTGGTGAGGAGGAAGGCTCTGCAGCTTATGGGTGAGACTGAAGGATGGAATTGAAAGTCAAAGCAGTTCAGGACTAACTGTGTGATGTGACAGCATCAGGAGCATTCTGTCCCCAACCTAAAGCCTCTTTTGATGACACGCTTCTCTTTTCAGAAATCACATTTCCAACCTATGCTCCTTCTGGGTGATCTTTTCATAGCTTCTACCTATGTTCTCACAACAGCTTCAAACAAAGCTTTCAAGTGTGAGTCTTGTTTTTGTGTGGCACAGAATGTCACATTTCCAGCAGGATAAGACCGAAAGATAAAGCATTGCTTCCCTTTGGAGGACGATTCCCCTCCCTACAGTGTGGCGGAGCTTTCTGCTAGGGATGAGGTTGCATGTGCTTCATCAATTCTTAACAGTTCTTTTTCTTCCTTTCTACCTTTCCATTTTGTTATCAAGGAAGTCTCACTGTATTGCCTAGGCAGACCCCAAACTCCTGGACTCTCTCAGCCCCCCTACCCCCACCCCAGGGCTCAGCTTCCTGGGCTGCAGCTCCTGGAGGAGGGCAGTCCCATCCTTGATAGGACGCCCTTGTGTCAGCCTTCTCTAGCACAAAAGCAAATGCTGCTGATGCTTTGCCACCAGTGTGACATTTGCTGTAGATTATGGTGGATTTGTTTTACTTTTGGTTTTCCAAGAATTTTAAACTTTTAAATTCATTTTTGGTCAGGAACATTGGTTAAATTTTATTAAAGTCTTTTAAAATTTTCTATCTGAAGAGATACAATATCTGAAAAGATATGGTAGTATAGTAACCTAGTGTAATGGATTACATGAATAGACTTCCTTACGTCATCACGCTCATTTGTTAAGATCTTATTTGGGGCTTTTTAGTAGCTGTGGGCCACATGGCCAGGAGCTATCATCTGAGCCATCCACTTTTCGGTAGTAACTGTGAACAAGCCTCCTGAGTGGAGCTCTGTTTTCCTTCAGTTTTGACCTGCTTCTTTGTGGTTTCTTGGAATTCAGTTGAAGAACACTCTGACCCTGGTGAGAAATCCTTCACTACCTAGGCTTTCTACAATGTGTAAAGTAAAACAGTAGATTCTTCTAGAATGGAGTTATATATAATATTCTTTTGTAATCTGGAATATATATTTATTATATATTGCCAAACGTTTCTTTTAACTAAATTAATGTACACACAGTGGGTTCCACCATGACATTTCCGTATATGTCTATAAAGTACTCCCACCCCGACCCTGCACAGCTCCATTCCCACGCCCGCTGAACCCTTCCCAATAAGCCCCTCTCCTATTTTCTTTTTCTTTTTATGAACTAGTGGAATCTACTATTTTATGCTCCTTAGCTTAATGCTCTTTGTATGTTTTCTCATTTTAAAATCCTACTTACCGATTTTTTAAGATTATGTGTGTGTTTGTCTGTGTATATATATGCACACCATGTGCACACCTACTGTCTTCGGTGGTCAGAAGAAGACATCAGATTCCAATGATTGTGAACCATGGTAGAGCTGGGAACTCAATCTTGGTCCTCTGCAAAAGCAGCCTGAGCTCTAAACTATGAATTCATCTGTCCAGTCCTCCTTATTTAAAAATATTACCCTTAGTTTCATTAATCAACTTTAAATCATATTTTTGTTTCAATGTTTAATTCCTTTTTAAAAAATAAATTTATCCATTTTCCTCCTTTTCTAATTTCTTGATTTGAATGCTTTACTTTTAGTTTTGGGATTTCTTGATCTCTAATGAACTCATTAAGACTCTAAATTTTCCTCCCAGTGTCACTTTGGGTCATCCCACAGGCCTTCAGGAACAGGCTCTCATTGTGCTCTTAAAACAGCCTATCTTAGAACGTTGGCTTAATCCAAGAACTATATAGAAGTGTGTTTTAAATTTCTCTCTCTCTCTCTCTCTCTCTCTCTCTCTCTCTCTCATCTCTTTATGTGATTCTGATTAGCCTGTAAACCACGCTGGGCTCTAACACACAAGAGATTTGCCTGCCTCTGCTTCTGGAGAGCTGGGATCAAAAGTGCGCTCTGCCACACCCGCTGCTTTAATGTTAAGGGTTTTGGCTTTGGTTCCTGTATTCTAAGTTAGGATATAAGAGCTTTCTATTGAAGACCTTCTGAACGTAGGATTCATTTGCATCATTTAGGACACACCCCAACGTCTTAGGTCTTATATTGGCTTCAAAGTTTAGCCCTGCTGGCTGCTCACTCTGTTAAGGGCTGCAGCTCTTCTCCCTTCACTGTCAGTTCACTCCCATCTTCATCTTTTTCATCGGCTGCTGCCTCTGTACCTTAGCCTCAGTTTCTTTAGCCTTCTGCTCAAGCACACTACGGTATTTCTATTCCAAAGTCCTCAAACACCCGGCTCCATCAGAATAGCTATAGAGACTCAGTACTTCCTGCCTGAAGCCTCTTCACTCTACAGTGCCTTCAACCACTTCTTCAAATGGAGCACCAGTGGGGTGGAGCACCTCCTCCCCATCCCTTCTCTCTTGGCCTCATCATTTTGCTGTGGGCCCCATAGCACCTTATGACCAACCCGATCTCTACATTTGAGGTGCGTTTACTGAATGGTTTATTTTTCCAGGACTGTGCACCTCTGTTCCAAACGCTACATGATGAAGTCCTTCCCTTGTGTTGTCAGTACTGTATTCTCTTTCCTGCTGTGCCCAGTAGCAGTGACCTGATGTCTCTGAGCCACCAGTGGATGGATGCCCATCAGTCCCTCAGCTGGCTGAGTTAATGAGCAAGTGGTTGTTCTGGCCCAAAGTCCCAGATGGAAGAGTATTATTCTACTTGGTGAACAAGCCTGAAGGCAGAATCACCACACAGTGAAGACGTCTGTCATGAATGGTGTTTTGTTTTGCCATATCTAATAAACTCTCATAACCTTTAATCCACAGCTGCAAGGCTTGGGAGAACAAAATGGTCTCAGGGTGGGACTTTGAGAACATTCTCTCAATTTTACTTCTTTTTTGTTACAGAAGGAAACATGTCTTGGGCTTGAATTTTTTCTTCTCTGACAAATCTCATCAATTGAATTAAGAACGATTTCCTTTGAAATTCCAGCCCTAAATGTGGGACCAAGGGAATATCAACAGTGAAATGTCTCAGACTCTGAGAACAGAACAAATGACCTAGTCCTCCCCTGGAAGGGCCGTGTCTATCTCAGCTGTGACACCACAATGAAAGTACTTGGGCCAGGTAAAGCTCTTGTTGCTGTGCAACCCCAGCACTTTGCATTTGATCCCTTGAACCACGTGAAGAAAGAGGATGACTTTCACAGAGTTGTCCTCTGATCTACACATGTGTATCATGGCTTGCATGCATGTGCATGTATGTTCACATATACTAAAAAGAAATAAGCAAAATTTCCAAAGTTAAGAAACCACTGAGGCTTCAAGAAAAGCTGAACTCTGAACTGGGGCTGTAATGTAATGCCTGCTGACCCTCCTTCACCAACAATATCTGAGGCTGTGTGGATGTACACAGCTGAGTGGCCGCATCCTGAGTGACACGCCTGTTCTGGAGCCTCTGCTCCTGGGCTCTCTTTCCTTTCTCCTTTTTTTGAGCAGCACCAGTGGGGACAAAGCCACTGAAGGGATCATATGAATGAACACAGGGTCTCTACCGAACAAGACCCTAGTGTGCAAAGGATGGGCTGAAACCTGGCTCGGGGAGTGAAATGTGACCAGCCGCTCCAGGAGTGGGGAAGGATCTGGTTTGGATTTTCCAACTCTTCTTTGGCAAGTTACTCTTTATGATGTGATGGATGATGCTTGGCTGAAGGGCTGAGATGCTGTGGCTGCAGATTAAATATATTTTCTCCAGTGACAAGTTAGATCATCTACTGATCAGCCTGGCTGTCCCGTGCACAAGCCCCCATCAAGGGAACACACGGTTTGGGGAAGGAGGCCACAGAGTAGTAAGGGCCACATTCTCCTGTTTTGTCTTTCACCAGTTTTATGACCTTGGGTCCCACTGATTAAATTCGTTGAGCTCAGTTCCCTCCTCTGTACAATCTATCAATGATCTCTAAACCCCTAATTCAAAACTTCTAAGATGCATTCTTATCTGTAATTCCCTCTAGCACACAATTCACATAATTCAACTAGGGAAATAAAAACTGAATTAGAAAAGTATATTCATAAGCTTACATATTAAACTTAGAACTGGCTTATTTAAAAACAAAACCAAAACAAAAGGCAGCTTCATTTGGTCTTAGGTCAAGGGCAAAAGGAATTTATCAATTGCTCCTCTGCTTCTGCTCTTCATGGACTTAGGGACCTCCACTGCTCTCTTCCCTGGTTTCCCTTTCCACCTCCCTCTCCACATTCCCTTGGACCTTCACTGAGGTGAGATTGTACCGTAGACTAGCCCCCAGACTCATCCCATCTTTTCCCTTCCATCTACTCCCTGGGGCCCAGGGCTTGCTAGGACATTTCCTGAAGGGAAATTTCCTGAGGTCCTCGCACCTTTTTGAGGTGAGAGGTGGGTCTGGAGTAGGCTCAGGGTCAAGGGCTCTCTGTTGGCTAGGGCTGCCCAGATGGCCCTTTGGGGAAGCCCTGTTGACTCACACACTCCAGGAGGCTGGAGTCAATTATTATATCCTTACTCCCCGGGCTGTGAAGAGTTGGGAAAGAACCTTTCCGGTCTTCATTCATTCAGTCCTGGAACTGATTAGAGAGCAACTGATTTAGGCAAATATACAAAACTTCCATCTTATCCAGATCTGAGTCTGCCTTGAATACAGGGCTTATTATTCAAGTCTGAAGTGGACTCAATGGTTTGTCCTACTAGGACCCACCCACCTGGGGTTCCCCTTGCCTAAGTTTTCTCAGGAGGCTCAGTTAGGCCCCATAGCAGCAGGCCACAGATCAGGTTTCTTGAAGGACAGGCCGGAAAGCAAAGGTCAGTCTTCTGTGTGGTCTCTGAGAGATGCTGTCTGAGCCTTTCCCACCTTCCTGGTTGGCTTTGTGATGGGTTGGTTTGAAATGGACTCTCCTTAGGCCCTTTAAGGGGAGATGTCGGTTTGTGGGGCAGCTAGCTATACATTGACTCATAATCATTAAGGACTTCAGTTCAAGTGTGAGGTGATACTGAGGAGGAGAAAAGGCTGAGATTCAGCAACTTACCTTCTTTTCCAACTTGCTCTGTCGTTCCCTTTATTGGATTATACCTTAAGCTACATGATGGGTTCTAAGAGGACCTGGATGTGGAACCTGCAGACTCAAGCACTGTCTCCCTCCCACTTAAGTCTCTGCGTGCTTTTGGACAGCTTAGCCAATCTTTCTGAAGATGGTTTATGTTTGAAGACAACAATGCCACATCTCTCATAAGGCCAAAGAGAGTTGCAAGGGGTAAGAATGCTAGAAATTCTTATTCTTTGTGTTTGTTCAAACCTTTGATACAGGGTGGGGTCAGGTCAGTAAGGGTGGGGTAGTTTATCAATGGCTGGGAAATGGAAGGTTTTGAGGTGTTTTTGGTAAGAATGGAAATTTGGGAGCATAAGAAAAGTAATTTTCAATACAGACATGTTTGGGGTTTGGGCAAATTCTCACTCTCATAGTTGAAAACATGCATGCAGGACAGTTCCAGAATAGGCACAGAGCAAAACAGTCACAGTGGTCCAGATATGTATTCCTTGTAGACATGATACTGAGGATTCTGGGATGCTTTTCTAATCTAGCCTTGAGAATCACAGTGAACATGAGACAGACTGTGAATAGAGCAAAGCAAGCTACTGCACGGTCTGTGTCATCCCTCTCATGGTCCTCTCTCTAGAGAAACAGATCACAGAAGAGCTGGATCGAGTACAGGGATCCTCAATTTGGGCTACGCGTTACAATGAACTCGGGAGATTAAACACAACACATATGTGTCTCAAGTACCTGACCTGGGATGGATCTTCTAGGTTTCAGGGCTGTTGGTGTTTGAATGTGTAGACCTCAGAGAGCAGTGTCACTTTACTGAGAAACTTTGACTGTCCAACTTTGCAGTTCTTCCCATGGTGACCTTGGTCAGATTTATAAGCCTCACCATACTTCAGTTTTCTTGTTTTTAAAAAGGAAGTTGGCTCAGTGGAACACACCTGCAGCCCAAGATACTCAGAAGCTGAGGAAACAGAATTGCTTGAGCCCAGAAAATTGAGGCCAGTCTGGGCAACACTGCAAGAACCTGTATAATAAATAAAATAAGGGGCTATGGATGTATTGGAGTGCTTGTCTAGCACACTTGAATTTAATCCATAGCATTGCAAAAATAACTTTGTTCATATGTGTATGAATGTGTGAATGGAGGTCAGAGAAAATCTCAGACATCATTCTACAGGTGCTTTCCACTTTTTTTCTTTGTCTTTGAAACAAGACCTCTTACTAGGTTTGCCTTGTAGAGCTCCAGGGACCATCTGTCCCTATTTTCCCAGTGTTGGGATTACGAGCACAGGTTGCCATATCTGGCGTTTAAATATATTTATATTATTTATGTGTACGTTACGTGTGCATGGTAAATATATGCCATGTATGTGTGGGTGTCTGAGGAGGCCAGAAGAAGGTGCTGGATCCCCTGGGGCTGGAGTTACAGGTAGTTGTGACTATAAGCCATCTGATATGGGTACTGGGAAACTAACTCTGGTCCTCTGAGAGAGCAACAGCAAGTGCTCTTAACCTCTGAATCCTCTCTGCAGCCTCATAGCCCTCTAAGGAATCAACCAACCAAAGCCACTGGGCCCTTGGAATTGCATGCCTGTCTTCATGCATAGAAGACAGGTCCTTTACCAAATGAGCTCCCTCAGCTCACCAGGAAAGTAACTAGTGGTTTCAAGCAGGGCTGGAATGGTAAACTAAGTCACAGTGTTCTGACTATCGATTGAGTCAGGGCATGCAGCAGGCTTTGGAGTTTTAATTCAGCTGTCACTCCCTTGCTTCTCTCCCTTCAGCCCCTGGTTTTCTTGGATTCTCTCTTTCCTGCTCTTCTTCCCTTAACTATTCCCTTCTTTCCAGCTGTCCCTCACCTTGCCCAGTCCAGATGCTTTCTTCTTCCTAGTCCTGGACTGGACCTTGCTGAGGATTTATTAGGGATGTTAGCAGAGTCAACCTAAATTAACGAGACGCCTGACCAGTGGATGACTTGAGGCATGGAGTGGTTTACTGCTTCTATCAGAAAAGCCAGGATGCAGTAAAACAGAAGCCTTGCAAATGTTTCAGATAGATGTCGTCTGCCTGCTGCAGCGCATGTTGCTGCGGCACCCTCCCTCTGACGCACTGAAACAGTCTCACACTTCCCTGTTCAAGCAATGATTTCACACTAATCAGTGCTCTCTCTATGGTAGATAGCAAGATGATTTAGCAGGATGATGGAAAGGGAAACCACAATGAAGTCAAGCCTAGCCAGTGTTTGCTAGTATCTGCCCATCAAGCAGCAACTCCACATCAACATTCCTTAGACCCCATCTCCACAAGGCCAACCCCTGAACATGGACACATTAGGGGCAGGCAGGTGATGCTTTCTCTATGCTTAGTTAAAGCTAGATTGCCCCTCAATATGGGGTCTCCCAGGGAACAGAGCCTGGGTTGATTCTATTTCAAGGTCTTTGAGGATGCAAATGGGTCTCTGAATTCTCTCCTGGCCTTGGGAAGTCCTGGTGACCTTTCTAGCTCTGCTGTACTCAAGATTCAGCCCTGTGCTCTGCCCCTCTCCTATTTCATCAGGACCAAGGGGCACTCTACTGTGGTTTGTCACTTCAATTTAAGGAGGCCACTGCAATTCTGTTAGTTCTGTTTTGGACAATTCCGTCAGGACTGATGGCTGGCTGAGGTCGGGGTATAGGGTAGAGGAAGAAGGTTTAGTGGAAGGAGATATGAGAATGTCCTCTTCTGAGTGTACCTCAGGTCAGATGCACTGCTGCTCTCAATGCACCTGGCGACTCTGCCTTACTCTGGGAGGAGAGGAGATGAGAAAAAGGAAGGGCTGAGAAAAGGGAGCCTAAGAGCACCTCTTTGCCTTTAGACTCATGACAGCAAACCAGGGGGTAGCCTTGTCCGCTTTAGATACCCCACTCCTGCACCCTTTCCCATCTTCTTTGTCCTTTTTCTCTTTCTTTCTTCCTTTCTTTTTCCTTCTTTCTTTTCTTCCTTCCTTCTCCCTCCCCCTTTCTTTCTTTTTCAGAAGAACTTGTAATCACAAAAGGAAGATACGACTTTCTAAACACCTAAGGTTCCTATAAAGTTAAGGGAATTCTGGGAGGGGGAATCCACAGTCCTAGATTCCCCCCCCCCCCCACTTCTTGGGGGCCCTGGGCTAGGGGATTTTGAGCCTCCTACTTTGGCTCCTCCTCCTTCTCTGTATCTCTTCCCTTTGGGTTTTGTTCTCAATCTGCAACTAATCCCCTTAAAGTGATAGCTGATAAAAGGATTAGCTGAGAGCTCCCTAGGGGTATTTATATTGTAGGAAGGGATTTTAAGGACGGTTGGTGGAATTTCAAGCCATTCGACTGGCAGGATGGAGTGGAGCTACTTCAAATGATATCACACAGGAGAAAGGGGAAATTAGCATTCACTGTGTGCATAGCAGTGTCCCAGGCACAGTGCCAGAAGCTTCATATAATGCTATTTCACTTGCTTGGGGAGCTGATAAGGAAGTTAAGACCCAGGGAGGTAAATAATTGCTGCAACCACACATCTAGGAAGTGGGGGAGTGGGGCTTTTAGACTCTCCTGTGTGGTTCTGGAGCTTTCTCCTTGGCCTGTCCATAGCTGCTGCACCAGATGAGAAGTTTCTTTGGGGTCGCATGGCACCTTGCGCCCCTGTGTCTAGCCTCCCTGTTAGATGACCCGAGGATCCTGGGTTCATTCATCCCCACTCGCAGCTGAATGGTGCCTATCTGGAAGGCTGCCTGGGGTCACCCAGAGTTTAAATACACATTTTGAGAGTCCAAAATGATAAAGTACTCTGAAAAGCCACCCGTGACTGACTAAGGAGCCTCTTCCAAGACTGCCAGTGTGGACAGGAATGACTCAGCAGCTCAACTTTCAGTCCTGTGTCTGTCTCACACGCCACTGTTTGCTCAGTTCCAAGATGATGGCGGCCTACCCAGCCTGGGTGGAGGAGGAAGCTTTACTCCCGGAGCAGTTACAGATAAGAAGTCTCCTGTGCTCTGCGAACCAGAGCCTGCACACATCTTCTCACATGTATGTCTAGCTCTGGGGAGACTTGGAGATGTTTCATTACTTCCTCACTGCTCCATTCCTGCCCCCAGTTCTCTGGTTTTTAGTATTTGGGTGCCAGCTGCAAACTCATAAGTAGACCTCACCCCTATCATACCAAGTGCATGAGGTTATAAAAGCAGAGAATGAATGGAACATTTCTAGATAACTCTAATTGAGTCACTGTTCAAAGCCATTGGGCTGCCTCCTAGGCAGGTAAAACCCATTAGATATGTTAGTACTTAATAAACCAGCTATTACTCTGTGACATGGCCATCGCCTCATGGGGAACAGGAGACATGATAACACTGACTTCCAGCTCAAGAGAAATTAGATGCCCTTGTTTATTTCCAATATCTGAAGAGCAGTTGGACAAACAACTTTCTCAATGGGGAAGGAAGTTAAGTATTTAGCAGGCATAGAAGAAGTAGGAAGCTGGTATAATGCTGAGGCTGTAGCTCAATGGGAAAGCCTGTGCTCAGCATGCACAAGGCCATAAATTCAATCCCTAGGATGACCGAACACCAAAGCTGGGCTATTGCTATCCATACTTATTTTAATGTCTAAGTTTCAAAGTAGTTTGGATTTTTTCTCCTTTTCACGTAGTAACTGCTATGGGAGATGTTCACAGATTGAAGAGGATATGAAGGCCCTAGTGCTAAGTGGAGTCAAGGGTGTGACTAGTGTAGGGCTCCAATTAGACACAAACACTTCTTTGCCAGAGAAATGGGCTATACCGTCCACTGTAATTTACAGAAAGCAGCCTGTAGTAAGCATGACACAGACACCCAAGGTATGGGCATAGAGGAACACTCCCAAACCTGGTGCCCCAAGTGATCTGCAGTGGGTAATGGGGTCTGAGCTGCAGAATGAGATGTTTTGTAACTCCCCTGAGTGAGTGTCTCTCTACTTGAACCACACAGAGCAAGTGCCCATCTGCTTGGCTGTTTCTCTAGAGCAAGAGAGGACACTGGATAGTAGTCCAACAGCTTCAAATCCCTCTCATGAGTGCATGAATGTTTGTGCTTCACCCCTCCATGCTCCTGCGCATGTGGAGGTCAGAGATTGACACTAGGTGTCTTCCTCACTCTCCATCTTACTTTTTGAGAAAGGAAGGGTTTCTCATTGGCTGTGGTGCCTGCATTCAGCTAGCAGGGCTGGCCAGCAAGCCACAGGGATCTTCCTGGCTCTGCATCTCCAGTGCTGGTTTCATACTCAAATGTCACAGCAGAAGGCTTTTTACATGGGTGCTGGAGATCAGAACTCACATTCTAATGCTTGCATAGCAAGC
This sequence comes from Myodes glareolus, assembly GCF_982192425.1. Classification (NCBI taxonomy): domain Eukaryota; kingdom Metazoa; phylum Chordata; class Mammalia; order Rodentia; family Cricetidae; genus Myodes; species Myodes glareolus. The sequence goes on from NC_142028.1 coordinate 35,807,447, forward strand.
ACTTCACTGACTAAATAATCGCCCCAGCCTGTTCTTACAACTTTTCTTTGTAAGAAAACCATTTATCTCTCTTATGACCTGGCTTATGATGGTATCTCATTAAGTGGAAACATATTTACTTAGCCATTTGAAGTTTACTGTCTAATTTTGTGGGGAGCTTTGCAAATCATTGTGTCCAGGTGCTTTTTATATGACAGGTGTAAGAACTATAACACCAGCCTTCAGCTTATCACCAGCCCTAGGCCTTGCCCCAGCCAAGCAAGGGGTCTGAGAAGGTGGCTCAGTGGGTAAAGTGCTTGCTAGTTAGTTAAAATTGTATCTTAAGGACATTGAATATTAGTGACAATATATGAACATTCTTAATTATAAATATATATAGGCCACATGGAAATAGTTATGTTTGATAGCTTCTAAAGAACCCTAAGATCAAGGCAATTAAGATCCTTCTTCATCTCAGTGACTCAGCAGGCAACAGAATTTCACAGGGAAGGGCATAATGATGATGATGAGGAGGATTGCTGTTCTGGGTGGGGGAATGAACCCAATTCTGCACATGCTCAATGTGGGCTCTGTCACTGAGCTATACCTCTGGCACTAGCCTGGGTCTGAACTTGGCCTTATTAATTAGTAGCTTTGTGACTAGGCTCTCTGAAGTTGCATTTTCTCCATCTGTAAACTGGGGTAGTGGTCACGTACAGCTCCAGCAAAGACATATCAGAGACTAGGCATAGAGCATATGTTCAGGACCTCTGGGATACTCAACAAACGCAAGTTATTGTTGCTGTTTTACTTATTATAAGCATCTGTCAACTTATCCTAGGCGATGTGCTTTGGCTGCTTTAAGTCCTATAAATTAAGAAGTCTTAATTAAGTATCCCCCAGCCGTAGTCCATGATGAAACCATGGGGCCTCAAGCTGTTGACTTGACAGAACAGGTCAGATTGACAAATAATATCAAGTCAAATGTATAACTATGGGAACACAACCTCCTTCTACCCACTCAGCAGTCAGTCACTCCAAGAACAGTCGTCTAGAGCTGTTTGAAGAAGGAACATTGCTAGGTCTGCAGGAAAGAGCAGGGGACACTCCTTAGGTGGTTGGCACAGGACAGACTCTAGAGAATGAGGAGGTTGAGGACTCCCTGTCTGTTGCTGCTGTAGGGATAGTTGCAGTTTCTCTATCACTCAGACGGCAGTGGCAATTTGCCTTGAAAAATACATTGTAAAATCCAGTGAGTTTCCTCCCTCAAATCTTAAAAAGTTTAGAATGAATTGAAATGGATTCCAAGCTGTTCTGAATTAACAAGCCCTTTTTTTCTGTTGGAGAGTTCCAGCTGGACCTTCCTTGGCTTTTTTTTATCACACGACAGACACTCAAGGGGGCAAAGTGTCCAGTGGAGTGTCCTGGAGTTTGCCAGATTTCCTGGGCTTCACATTTGGCACTGGGCGTGGGGCAGGGCTTGAAAGCTTGCTAGAGAGGCTGGCATGGGTCTATGGCGCCAGTTGCAAACATCTCCTTGCTGGACTCAGTTTTATTACTCTCAACACTACCGACCCCCCCCCCCCCCCGCCCTGCAGTGAGACTAGAGGGTGCAATGGAAGCTGTTATTTGCTGGGATTACAAGGAAGTGCTCCCCTGGCTTCCAGGTTCAGGTCTTAAGGAAGGAACATGGGGGTGGGAATGCGGGCTGCAGCTACCAGCTGCAGAGAGTGAACTGTGATCTTCTAGCAAGGAAACAGAGGGGATAGGGCTATCCCAGCGACAGGACATTTGGCTTTTAGCCCAGTCCTACTATTCAATAGGCATCAGATCTTGTACAAATCCGAGTTCAGGACACTTATTTCTCTGCCTATGAAGTGAGAATAAAAACCCCTGTGCCCCACTGGGATCCAGGGAAGACTGACCACTGCTCTTAAGAAGTGCTACACGTTGGCTCCCAAGCACTACCATTCTTTTTATTTCATTTCTTGATCCAGCTCAGAGGAGACAGATGAGGAGACTTTGAGAACTAGGTCATCTCTCTCAGTAAGCTGGCTGCAACAGCTGAGTACACAAAGAGTTGCTAAACCCAGTTCAAATCTAAGAACCAGATCAACGGGTCCGCAGTGTTCAGTGGGTAGTAACACTTATTTCCCCAGCAAGTCCTGAGTTGGGTCAAATTGACATTTCTATCTACAGTCTTCCTCTTTGGTCCCTCTAACTGCCTCCCCAGCTCTGATCCTCTCCTTATACAGTCTCATCTTCCTCATTCTTTCCCCAGTTTGAGCACCTAAGTGCCTTCACCAGAGCTAAAGTTCCAGCTCAAAAGGGCTCCTATGACCCTTGCCTAAAGCACTGCTTTCCAAAATCACTAAAGCAACAGACTTCTGAAGTGCTGAAGAGATAAGCGCTCTTGCTGAGACTGGATAGGGACAGAAGCCTGTTTTCTGGATATAACCGCTCTTGCTGAGACTGAATAGGGGCAGAGCCCTGTTTTCTGGATATAATTGCTCTTGCTGAGACTGGTTAAGGACAGAACTCTGTTTTCTGGATATAATCGCTCTTGCTGAGATTAGATAGGGGCAGAACTCTGTTTTCTGGATATAATTGCTCTTATTTACAAGATGTTTTCTCGGAATTTTAGAATAAAGAAAAACAATCAACAAGCAATGGCTAATTTGGAAACTGTTTCTAATAAAGCTGGGCTTGGGTTATTGATCTCACATCTATGGATGATGAGAACTTACTGGAAGTCAGTCCTTGGACTGGGAATGGCAATTGGGCAGCTTTTGTTTGGCCTGCACACAACCAGTCTCCTGAGTAAAGAGGAGAATCACATTCCTGTGAGCTCTACAAACATGGGCCAATTTTACTCTTTTCTGTTGCCTGTATTTGGCCTTTATCTATAATTTCAACTTTGGTTGGGGAAGGATTTTTCCTTTCTGTGATGTAGGAGCATATCAGTGGTTAGTCAGCTGCTTTGAGGAAGTCTAGAAATATTCACAAGGTTAAAAGATCTTAATAATCTGGCAGCCTGCTACCTTGGGATATCTTCCATTGTTGTGTGGATGAGATCTGAATCCTGGCTTTTGTGAAGACAAAAGGAACTTCTTTATACAGAGTACTTGTCACTGGTGTTATTCTCACCTTCATGAACTAGCACGAGCTAATAATTACAGCATTAAATCCATGCGCATTGTTTATTGTGTGGTTTCTCAACCAACTAACTAATGGTGTATGCCTGTATATGTGCATGCATGTGTGTATATGTGCACATGTGTATGTATATATGTTTGAGTATATATTTTTATTTCTGTGGTGCTTGGAACCTTTGCATGTATCAGACAATCACTCTTTCACTGAGCTCCTGCCTCAGTCCATCATGATTGTTTCGTGTTCACACTTTTCCTATTTACAAAGTAAGATATTTGAATGGATTTTTTCCAAATGCTTCCCTTAGTGTCTATGGATATAAATGACTGCAAACTTTATGATAATGATGAAATAAAAAGACTTTAAAATGTTCATAGCTTTGAATTCAATTTCTGGAAATTTACAATGACAAAATCATCTGAGGTTAGACAGAAATTTATATAGAAGAATACTTAGCAATTAAAATATAGAACACTTTCCAAAGAAAAGCACAGCCTATATCCCAGCACTGAGGATCAGGAGTTCAAGGCCAGTCTCAACAACATAATGAGTTTAGGGTAACTTGAGTCCCTGTTTCAAAAACTTAAATAATGAAATAAACAAAAAAAAATATAAGGGAACACATTTTTCAGCACTCTTCTATGTTTTTGCTGTCATTCAAAATGAAATAATAATATATAGGGAGATGATTTGATCTATAAGAGACTCTTTATAAAATAGAGTATTTTATGGTCATTATAGTCATTAATGGTGCTTCTGGGGCCGGAAATCTAATTCAGTTGTAGACATGCCTGAGGCCATGAGTTTAATCCCTAGTACCAAAACTCCTAAAAGTCAACCACTCAATTCCAAAAACATGTTGATTCAGTGTGAGGGTGTGCTGAGCTTGGGCAGTAGATGCTCTCTTGTCAGTGGTCACTGCATGCCTGGTTCTTGGTTCCATCCCAACTGACAAAGACAACACAAAATTATCTTAAAGTGAGTGACCACTTGATACTGCCTAACCCTTGCCATACTGCGTATCTCTCTGCTCCCCAGTCACATAAGGCAACTTTGTTTTCACAGAATAAACTTGGAGCATGGACTCTAGAAGCAGACAAGCAATCCCACTGCATCTTTCTTTAGACATGTTTCACTTACTATGTTGTCTGGTTGGGCTGGAACTCATAGAAATCCAGGCTAGCCTTGAACTCATAGAGATCTGCCTGCCTCTGGAGTGCTGGTATTAAAGACATGTGACATTATGCCAGACTACATCTGACACTGGTTATGTCGCTGCGGGCAGGGGCACATGCCTTCCAGTGCTTCGGTTTCCTCACTTAAAAAATGGCACTCACCTCACTGAGCTGTGGTGAGGATTTGTGTAGGAAGCGCTCAGAACACTATCTGGCATTAGAGGTACCTCCTCGGTGTTGGCTCTTACTGCCCTTAGTAATTACCATGCACCTTACTTGAAAGCATCTGCTCTCCATTGCACAAGACTAACCATCAGATCATGCTTTTTATACTAAGCAACAATACACCTTTACACCTATAGATTCCCCTTTCCTACAGGTAAGTTCTCATAAATAGGTTTCTGAACAGTTCACACAGAACGTGCATCTAAAGTCAATTCCAATATAAGACTTCACCATTTAAAAAGCAAAGTTTTGTTTGTTTGTTCTTTTAAAACATTATGTAGCCTAAGCGGACCATCAACTCAAGATTCTCTTGTCTCAGCCTCTCCAGTGCTAGGATTCTAAGTGTGCACTATTACATCTGGCTCAAAGCAATTTTTACAGAAAGAGATGAAAGTGGAAAGTTCTACTTACCTGGAAACAAGAGAGAGAGAGAGAGAGAGAAAGAGAGAGAGAGAGAGAGAGAGAGAGAGAGAGAGAGAGAGAGAGAGAGACCCTTAAAAACAACATTTAATATAAAATGAGGCTTTTGGAGTTGGTTAGTTAGATCATGTATTTGCAAGGCAAAAATTTCGATAAACTGCCAAGTAGCTCAATTTCTTTCTCTGTGGTGTACTCTTGGTTCAAGTGAATTGGTAATCACAGCTAAGAGTCTTACAAAGGCCCAAAAGGGAAGCCATAAGAAGCCAGATGAGAGAGAAGGTGGAGTTTAGCATGTGTACATTCCCTGATTCCTGATGCAAGGAAGGTGGGGTGGAAGCATTAACTGGGCCAAGATCACACACAGTTGCCTGCTCTATACCACAGGGGTATTGTCAAAGTCAAGCTACATGCGTCATTACTAAAATGAGCTGAAGACCAGATAGGCCTTTTGGGAAGGAAGAGGGAAAGACAAGGAAAAATAACGTGAGAAAAGAAAAGAAGGCATTTGTTTTTCAGGATTGGATTTGGCCAGAAAAACAAAACAAAACAAAACAAAACCCAGTGTGATGAATAGAAACAAGGAGCCTGGATCCCCACAGCCTTCACTCCGAATGTCTATGGTATTCAGCTCGGCAGTGACATGTTCATGGCACTGTGCCACCGGCATGTTCTGCACAAGCAGAGTCAGTAAGAAGGAACACAGAATACTGAGAAAATGCAATCCCACCACCATCCCACCTTTTTCTAAATCTAAATCAAAAGATGAATCTTACCTCCACTGAGAATAATGACAGCTATAAATATGGCCAAGTCACTGTCATCTAATTCCAGTGCATTGAACTTCACAGCAAACTCAAACTTGGGCTCCATAAAGTCACCAAAGGGCTTCCGCAGGCTTTTGAGGAACTCCCTGGTCATGAATCCTTGACCCTCTGATATGAGGACTCCATCTTTATTCATCAGGGAGGCCAGCATTGTATAGATGATTTCATGGACACCGTACTTGAGCAGAGTCACTTGGTCATTCAAGTCAAGGTTAATGAAACCAGGGATGTTTTTGGCATATTCTGTGATCTCTTGAACGGCTTCCACAGATCGAAACTGGCACCCTTGGAAAATGCGGATGGCCACTTCTTTGCTCTGCTCCTGCAAAGGGGTGATGTGTTTGAACTTGATTTTATCTTCTCCCATCATTAAGGAATTCATGTCGTAAATGACAAATGGCTGCAAATGAAAAAGGAAAAAGTGGTTGAGTTGGTGATTCCTTGTTCTGGGAGAACACCACCCTAGTCCAGAGCCCATAGATGTATTGCTTTGCTGAGTAAAACTGTGAAGGCTAAAGGGACTTAATCAGGAGAAAGGGCTCTTCCGATTCATCACTGTGATCTGCTGGGGTCAAACATTCCACTGACGCTTTTCCTTCAACTTATACCACCACTGTGTTACTCTGGAACTGGCTAATAGCTTCGATTTGTTAGATTTTTAAAATGACAAAAAAAAAAAAGATTTTTTTTAAAAAAATGAATTTCAAGAAAATACATATTCAATCTTTTTTTAAAACAAAAAGTAGTTAAAGCAAGTTATAATTGAAAAAAACCCACGTGAACATAAGCTAATCTTGCAGCTTTAGATCAAATTTACTCAGATCACAAGGAAACACAGTGTACATATAAAATATATTTCCCTATTAAAAAATCACTCAAAGCAGATTAAAAATATTGAGCCAAGAAAATGTCTATTTCTTTCTTTCTTTCTTTCTTTCTTTTTTTTAAATGCTCTGGAAGCCATCTGTTTCAGAAAAAGCAGCTGTAGGAGGCCTGTGGGCAAAACACTGCAAAAAGTAGTAAAGTAAAAATGGATTTTAGCTTTTTTAATTTTTATAGTTTTGAAAATTTAACCATAGAGCCCCATGCGTGCTAAGTAAATGCTCTATCACTGAGCTGCAGTCCCAGTCCTGAACTTAAATTTTAATATATCCATTCTTAAGGATCAACTAATAAAATGAATGCATCAATTACTCAGGTTTGCAACAGGCTGCTTTCAAAAGCCACTCGTGTTTGCCATGACACTCTGCTCTCTGTTCCTTTGTACAGAACAGCCACAGGCTTATGGTCGTTGTGAAAGTCTCGAGGCTGAGCAACTAGGAAGAAGGAACACTTTGCACTTATTACATGCACTGGACCCTAGAAAGAGCTAACCTCAATCTTATTAAATATTATATTTTTGAGCACTGGAATAAAAACTGAGGCTATTATTAGGTTCTATGATTAACTTTTCCCCCCAGAGATTTATTTTTATTTTATTTGTATGGGTGTTGACTTGTCTGCATATAAATGTACTATGTATGTTTGGTGCTTGTATATGTCAGAACACTGCGTCAGATCCCCTGGAACTAAGGTTACCGAGGGTTGTAGGCTTTGTCAGCTGTTGTGTGATGGCTGGTTAACTATGTAACTTAGGGAAAGCTATTTACCCTTCCAAAGTCTCAAGGTGTTTTGCTTTGTTTTGTTTTTGTTTTTTGAAACAGGGTTTCTCTGTGTATCCTTGGCTGTCTAGGCTGTGACCTCAAATGGTACTGGGATTAAAAGCGTGCAACATCACTGCTAGGGAGCTGACAAAATTGGAGGTTTCTGTTTCTTTTCTAGAGGAGAGTCTAGCTGCATTTCTAGTGTGTATGGAGGCAGGGTGTGTGCGTGTGTGTGTGTGAGATATGTGACACACGATCACACATGATCACATATTCTCTGATGCACTAAAAGTAATTTCTTTTGAGCAGAGGTTCTGAGAGCTAAATGTCAGGATTGGGGGGTGAGGTGCACAGGCGATAACAGTAGCCAGCTTCAGGATGTTCTAGCCAGAGATTTCATTATGAACTCTTGCAGATAAGAGTCCCTGATTTTCAACAAGCTCATTCTGTTCCACACTGAGGACTCCTAGACTCTGAGGAGATTTCCAAATACACACATTGTACAAACTCATCAGAGTTGAGTTGTTCTAGAAACACTGCTGCCCTCAATTCACGTCAACCACAGTGCTCAACACACCTGGGTGGGGGTGGGGGGACTCGGGACTCAGAGGCCATTTGCTTGCTGCCTTTGTGATTCTTCAAGACAATTAGGAGCAAATCTGCTCACTGTTTTTCAGACATCCTGCTTCTGTTTACCCCAAGCAATTGTTTACTCCACAATTGCCATCATTAGTAAGAAGAGGATAAAGAAAGGCACAGTCATTTATATCAGTCAAAATGCACTATTTTATTCCTGAATTCTGATCAGATTTTAACCTTGAGAAAAAATTTGAATGTATGAAGATTTTACATGAGCTCCCTGCCTCCTCCTCCTCTATTGGAGCTCTAGGAGCCTTATAGTGTATTATAATTTATATTAACAAAATGTAAACGACTTAAACATTTTTAAACAAGGTCTCACATACCTAGGCTGGCCTTAAACTTGATATGTACCAGAGGATTATCCTGAACTTCTGGTCCTCCTGCCTCCACCTCCCAAGTGGGGGGATTAAACAGGCACTACCACACCTGGCTCATGCTTTGCTGGGGATTAAGTACAGGGTTCCAAGCTTGCCACACCCCTGGCCCCTTGACTTTCTTTACTCTCATGAGAATATGAATGTGGACAACAAAGAAATAAGTTCAGTCAAACATGTTAGACTACAGACAACATGAACAGAAAAGCATCACCTCAGCTGGGCATATGGTTCCCTATACAGCACTTGCCTAGAATGCTCAAGGCTCTGAGTAAACTATCTTTCACACCCGGGGAGACTGTACCCAGAGCTACCCTTTCAGTTTTTGGGTGAGCTTCTGCTCAGTCATGTGGGTTCTTGGCAAAGCATAAGCATCAGATTCTTTCACCTCCAAGTAAGCGATTTCTCTGGAACTCTGCCCTGGTCCATCACCCTTGTGATTCTCCTTGACTTCCCCTGCCCCTCATATAAAGCCCCAGGTTCCTGTTTTTGAAACTCTAGGATAGCTGAGCATAGGGCACCAAATCCTGCTAATTTTCTCTCCCAATTTAACAACAATGTGACTTTAACCCCTTGGCAATCAGTGTTGGTCAGGATATCCTGGCAGTAAATATTCAAGGACAGAGAAAAGAGGCAGCACCCCCACCATCATGCCAAACCAGTTTTTTTTTTTTTTTTAAATCCCTTCAGCATTTCTGACATTTCTGAAAAAGTGGGAAGCCGGCAGAGAGTTCTGAACACTGACACGCAAGTGAACACCAGTGGAGGTTTTGTTGTTGCTTTTCCTAGTTATGTTTTAATATGCTTTTTTTTTTTGACCCTGCATAAGTTCTTTCTGCTTCTATGTGGTTGTGTCAAACTGTGAGAGTGATTCCCAGGCCACCAGCTTACCAGTTCTCATACCGCAAACCATCCACGAAGGCACCACTTTCACATGTCACTGAGACTTCCCCATCCTCAAACCCACTGAGAAAGCAGCGGCTCGCCTGCTTATTGAGAACTGAGTTATTAATGCACTACAACATAAACAGCTTTCTTTTGGTGCAGTATTCTACATAAAATGAACTGTATGTCTTGGATCACATTTTTGTATTTTGTACAAAGTCAACTGGTGCTTTGGGTTAATTTATACAGTGTCTTTTGATGACACACCATTTGCAGGAAGAGTCACATTGTCTTCAAAATTTGACTAGTTCGAGTTTTTAGTTCGAGTTTACAGTGTGTTTACCTTCAGAAATGGCATCAAATGGCTAGGTAGGCACCCTTACTTACCAGTAAAGAAAACAACAACTAGACATGCTCAGAGGCCCATCTAGGTTTTTAGGGTTCAAAACGCATGCACGGTCTAAGAAAAATATGCAAATGATGAGCACAAAATTTCTCTCAAAACAGTAGACACGGCTCTGGGAACAGGGTTCTCTGCTGCCCAAGCTTTGCTGGCCATAGAAGGATCATTCTTTCCTTCTCTTTCCTTAGTGCTAGGGATTGGACTTGGGGCTCATAAATGCTAAGCACAGCCTGTAACACTGTGTGGATGTGCCTCTTCGTGAGCCATCAGCATGTTAACATCTGAGTTATAGAAGGGCTTCTACACAAAGTGCTAGGTCAGCTCCTCTTGACTAATAAAACAACCCATTCAAGGAGGTAAATAAGAAAGATCGACTAATACAGCTCAGGTTATTCTGAGTAATTTCTCTAATTTGCCACACACACATCTGCATATTAGCTGACCTGTTCACAGAAAATCCCGTGATAATAACAGTATAGAATTACAGCTGAATGGGAGGCCAGGAATGGTGCTGCTTGCTTGTAATCCTAGTATTTGGGAGGTAATGACAGGAGAATCTGAAGCTTAAATTCATCTTGGCTACAGAGAGAATTCTAGGTCAGCCTGGGCTACAGGCGACCCTGTTTCCAAATCAAACCAAACCAACAACCAATACCAGGTTTGGGAAAACGTGGGCCTCATTTCAAGGGCCTTTTCAGATATACAGATTTTTCAAAGAAGAACACTACCTTCTTAGAGCCTATCTTTTGAATATGTTTCTGCCTTCTTGTTTCTTGGCTTTCATAATGTTGGGCATACACCTTGTCCTCTACAATTAAAAAATGCCAACCCAAGTACATTGGTTTCCTCAACTTTCTTTCTGTTCTTGCTCCTCCTGTGTTTCAGTTTTGCTTTGTTGAAACCATGGGATCCACAGGATGCAAAAGCTCTTCTGAAAGTACACATCGCTACTCTCTAAGTGTGAAGAAACTTAAAGTTCAAGAGTTCTTTATATCGAACCCTGGCCGAGAACTGGCATATCCTCCTGACTCTCTTCTTTAATACCCTCTCCCAGCTTCTCCATTTATTTTAACTTTTTTTTCCAGTACACTCGCTTTTCTGGAAAGAACAAGGGCTTTTAAACCCAAGCCCTTCTGTGCTGAGGTCCTTGGGCAGTGCCTTTTGAATGATATTTCTTATAAGCAAGTGCTGCTCGTGATGGAAGTTAAGTTAGAAAGTCTACCAGATGTAATTCTGTGTTCCCATGTGGTCTAGTGATTTAAGACAAACAAATAAAAGCCTAAAAAAATTTATTCACACTCAAATGAACCAACTCATAGCCATAGCTCTTAAATAAATTGTTCAATATCAGCCACTCAGTAGATGAACAAAAGTACTAGTCAACTCAATCCAACAACAAAAATAAATGAATAAATAAAAATAAGAAGCCCAAATTCTTTCCTCCTCAACTATACTGAATATTATTGCTATTGTTTGGTGTTGGGAATGACACCCTGAGCCCTGTATATGCAGGCAAGAGTTCTACCACTGAGTTATACACACAAACCTAGAATAATTTTCTTTTTGTTTCTTCTCTAAAAAGCATTATTAGTTCAGATCTATCATATTGTTAGCTACTACTAAAGACTCTAATCATAAAAGGATTTATTTATTACTATTGATAAATGGATCAATGATGTCAGGAACCTAACTTGAGCAGCCTTGGAAATTGTTCAGTACTGCCTCCTGCTTTATTCGTACGGGGCTCCTAAGTCTTCTTCAACAGCTCCCTCAATACTTCTCTCCTCAGGGGAGGATATTCTAGTTCATTCAGGCTCTTCAAAGATGAAGGGATAGGCTATGCTTTGTCTATCTGTAAGGACATGGCTTAAGAAGATATATCTTTCCTATTATTTGACTCGGTAAAATGTGATGGCCTCTGTATATGTAGAAAGCATAAATGTAAATGGGCAGAGAAATATTTCCACAGCAGTTTACAATTCTGCTTGGGCTTTATGATTCGGTGGTTTTGGATTTCATATACTATTCAGAATGATCATTTTTCTAATGGCACCAGTTTGCCCCTGTTGTTAAAGAAAAAAGTGACTTTACATGTGCCTATCATAAACAACACGATACCTTGGAACCCAAAGTCCAATACAGTATAAATAAAATGTTTTATTTCTTATTTATAGTTTGAATACAGTCAGGGCTTCAGCAGGCATCACCCTTAGGTATATAGTGAAGAGTTGGCAGGTATACCCAGGGGTTTTCTAGTTATTGTTTTATGGCAAGCCATGGCACTGAGAATGGTTTTTGAAAACCACTCTGTTTATTTTCATCAACAAACACGGGATCACGTGACCACTGCACCAGCGTGGTAGTCAAACATCCCAAACTTCCAAAGTCCATTTAGTTATCAAACTGCCTTCAAGAAATGAGGACTCTAGTTCCAGCCCATGTATGGGCTTCAGAGATCTGTAGTATTTCTTCAGTGAGGGAAGGACTGTAGCTGAAGCAAACCATTGGATGAAAATCAGGTGGTGGGGAAATGGGTTCCACCCTGTTTGAGAGCAGAGAAAAGGCATACTGCTCCTAAGAGTTCTTTAGTGATTCTGTAGCTCACATCCCCTTGAGCCTAGAACACCCAGGCCATACTCTTGAAGGCAAGATGATGAAAATTATTGGTATCTTATCCCAAAGATATGATGTTAAAGTTGATAGGGTGAGAGAAGGAACACTTAATTTATCTGTTTGAAAGGTGTGAGTGTCCCCAGGGGATAAGATATAGAAGGAGGAAGTGTAGCTGAGGAGGGGAGTGGCCCTTGCTGGCCTGGAGGCAAGGGCTGTGAGGGCAGCAGCTGGTGGGTTCCTAACAGGCTCTGGTTAAATTGAGCAGTGAGATAAACGTATAAAGAATGGCCTCTTCAGTCCATCATTTCCTTCAGAAGGGTTCTGGGTAATTGGTCATCCACTACACTGAACAGCCTCCCCCAGGCTTGGCCTAACTGATGCCGCTGACATCAGCTGCAAGCTGTGCGCATAATAAGACCTAAACTGCTCTCCTCACAGCCTCAGCCACTTTCTCACATCCCCCACCATCTCGAGAGGCCACACTTCAGCAAAACTTTCCCTATCAATGCAAATCTTAGCTTTCACAGTCCTGGCCAAGAGATAACATAACACCCCTGAGATAGATGCTATCAAATGAATAATAGGACCATGCTGATAAAGAGCAAATCTCACTGCAAATCACATTTTGGGTTTCTCTTCCATATTCTCTACTGAAAAATTTCTTTCCATTGGTGCACAGTTTGATTTCACCAGATAAGGAGAAAACAGTGCCAAACAATTTGATTTTAGTTCTGTATAATCAGTGAATGAGTTTTTTATATTTGACTGGGCCTCTTTTTCTTTTTCGAGACTTCAACTGGAGGCAATTCTGTCACTATCCAATCACTAATGATGTCTAGTTAGATGAACAAATATTGGGATAGTGAAAAGCCCTCTGTTGAAAGTCCATAATTTCAAAGGGCATAAGCAACAGTCTTTAATTCAATTAAACAAATAGTCTGAGTAACTACTATGGGCAAGGCACAAGCCTACTTACTATAGGGAAAAATGACAACCCTTGGCCTCTGAATTGAGAAGTCTATAATCAAGCTTTTGTAGCCCCTTCCTTAAATAGCTTAATAGCTATTTGTTTCACAAAGGGCCTCCAATTATCTTATTTTTAACTCAAAGATTCAGAGCCAAAAAGTCAGTTGGGATGAGGTTTCCAAGGGATTTCTAGTGGTTTGGTCTCTGCGTCCTTCAGAACAGAGATAGGAATACATTGGCAACCCATTATATAAATTTAAATTATTGCCTATTAGGGTAGTCTCTCTCTCTCTCTTCCACCTAACTTTTAAGTAGTACTAAATTGATAAGATTTCCAGCATGGATTTCAGGTGTGCACTGGAGGTGAGGCGATAAGAACCCAGAGCCGGCAAAATGAATGGTAAAGCTGAACTGGCCACTATGGGACTCCTCGCCTTTCAGCAACCCCCTCCCCAGAGCCTAGCTCTGAGATCCCACACTCCAATCCTCTTTCCTGCACCTGCTCTTGGCAAGCTGTTGCAGTTTGCCTTCAAGTGTTCACTCTCGTTAGTCATGTGGCTTCAGTCGTCCTTTACTTTCTTCCTGGGAATGAAGTCAGAGTAGCCGTGTACAGGTGTCTTCATGGCTGTTTTTGGTACTTAGTAGACAGACTGCACTGTACTATGTGTGATTCGTGTTCTGTGGTCCTGGGAATAGCATACTGAGAGTGTTCCCAACTAGAAGTCAGAGAGCTTACATCATAACCTTCAGTTTCCTATGTGCTTAGGCCTCTCCACTTCAGTTCCTTCCCCTTAAATAAAGGTAGTAATACACAACAGCCGCCTTCAGATGGCCCTGAGGCAGAATGTAAAGAAAGTATAAAATACTTGGGAATCACAGGGTCTGGGCCCTTGTGTATCACCGTATAGGTATCAATCCCTCCTGTAAGGAGAAACTCAACTGTTCTTACTGGCATGTGACTCTTTCTCACAGCTATTAGCTGACTACACTCTAAGTCATTTGATTAAAAAGATAGAGCCGAGATAATCATTAAAATATGATTTTTTTTCTAAAATCTGAGTGTGTTACATGTATCTACTTATTAGCTGCCTTGCTCTCCTGGGCTTGTTCACTTGAAAATAAATGACCACACACAAGGCTTTCGAGAGCTGGATTCAGGCTTTTGCATGGGATCTGTAGCTTTTACCGCCTTAGGGACATTCTGTAGACCACATCATCAAAGCCAGGCCCTGCCTGTCAAAATGGAGGGACAGAGATGTGACCCAGGTCACACTCCCAGCTGACAGAGGAATGGGAAGCAGCCTATAGGTTTCATTTTAATGTAATTTGGTGCCGATTCTCAGCTTCATGTCAAAAACTTTCTGCTTCCTAGAAAACTAGACTCAACAATAGTTTTCAACTATTATGAATTTTCTAAACAATGACACTCAACAAACCTCCAGGCACATAAGGATCCTTTTGAGGTTTAGGCATGCAGCTCAGTTCTAGAATACATGTACCTAGCATGTTTGAAGCCTTGAATTCAATCCAATATTTAGCATTAATAATAATAAATAAATATTTAATAATATTAAATAAAATAATAATAAAACAAAATAAAATATTCCATTGGAGCAGCACAGGCAGCTTAGATCCTTGTAGAAACTAGAATTCATACATATAATAAAAGGATAGAACCTCCAGTTTCCCAGTAACAAAGCTCGCTACTGTAAGGAAATAGGCCTCATGATATCCTGGATGTTTTTGTGCCCACTCTGAACTTGGGACAAAAGACTCTGGGAACTTAAAAAGGTAAAAGTGGGACCTCACACCTTCTACACCTGTGTGGCCTCCTCCATGGCTGCTGAGGCATTGTGTTCTGACCAGTTATTTTGATGCTGAGCAAAGAGATGGGTCTAGAAAGTGGGTGAGTTCCTGAGAGGGCTTCACATTCATTCATGAATGTTAGATGACCTATGAGTTCTTGTACTACTCTCAAAGGTGTTTCTGTGTGTGTGTGTGTGTGTGTGTGTGTGTGTTTTCTGTTTTGTTTTTAAATTACAGCTTGGAGGAGTTACTCCTTTTTCAGAATAATGTTTACTTATCCTATTTGAAGACATTTCCTGTGTTTTGGACCTGGCCTGCCACAAGATTTTGATAGCCCGCAGCTGAGCTATATTCTGCATACGCATGCGTACTGAGGCAAATCATTTAGTCAAAATAAAGAACCCCCAGCCCCAACCACCACCATGAAGAGAGCAGAAGAGAACTAACTGATTTGTCTGTTGTCTTTCCTGTCAAGATCGCCCTCGCCTTGGCTTTGGTCAGCGGGAAGGACTTTATGTATGAGTCATACAAATGCTTCGCCAGGGCCCGGAGATCAGCAGACTCTGGGTTCAGCTGGTCGATATCACTGGAGATCTCCGCCAACAGCTTCTCCTTCTCGGCCTGTGGCATCCGCCCAAACCTGATGGCTACAGAGGAAGAGGAATGACAGGATGAATCATTGGATCATTACTATGGCTTTGCCTTGTGCTCTCCCCAGTCCTGGTTCCCACAGTGTACGAGTCCCTCCTCTCTCCACCCACCACTGGTTCTGCTTTCTATCTACCACTTTGCTCGTGTTTTTATTTCACAACAGTAGCACAGAAAAATAAAACCGGAATAATTTACTTCTTCAACTTAAGAAGACAACATATGATCCTATTAGGAAACTGGAAGAATCTGCTTAGCAAATAGGACTCATTTAGTTCTATTAGTCCTAATTAGTCATTTAGACTCAATTAGGACTTAATTAGTCCTAATGAGTAATACGTACTCATTTAGATATGAATTGAAAGACAATTCCTATCCATCCCTGAAGAACCAATGCAAAGAATGTAAAATAAAATTAACAATAACAATAACAACAACAAGGAACCAATGTAAAGTCACCTTCTTTGTAAGGCTTTCAAGTACAGCTAATTATTCCCAGTACACCACCCACCCTGAGCACTTCAATGTTCACATGACACTATAATTATAACTTCATATGCCTCTTGTTCCTCTGTAGAACAATATCCCGAAGACAGGGACACTGTCTTATTTTGGTAACTTCGGCACTTCACAAAACGTCAGGTACCTACATATTTCATGAATTAAGTAAGGAGCTATGCAGGAGTCCAAGCTGTACAAGCCCAGGCTCTGTTCTAGTGCAGGTTGTGTGATCTGTTTGTCCCTGTTGTGAAGAAAGGATGGTACTCTAGCCCCTCTAGTAGACCAAAGAACTTGGACATGGAATGGATGGAGCTGGATTTACCTCTAACTCTGCAGAACTACCCCTTACTGAGAGCATCAGAAAGACAACACCTTTATCCTTGGCTTCTCAAAGGGTGAGGAAGTGTGAATGAAAAAGAAAGATTAAAGAGAGACCATAGAGCCTAAGGTGGGAATTAATCTGGGTGAGTTTTTGTCTGGGGTCAGAACACTTGCTTGGCATGTGAAAATCTTGCATTTCATTCCCAGAAAATAAAATTAATAACAATCTGTTTATAGGGTTTCAACTTGAGTAACTTTTCTTACTTTCTTTCTGATATTTGTAAAAATGTCACTTTTAGTAAGATTTTTCTTTGAGGTCATTTTATGCTGTTGTTTAAAAAATTATAAAAAGTAATAAAATAAATTTAAAATGGGGGTGCTAGAGAGTTGGCTTAGTGGTGAAGAATACCTGCTGCTCTTGTAGAGGACCTAGTTTGATTCCCAGCACTCATTTGATGACTCACAACCATCTACAACTCAAGTTCTAGAGGATCTGACATTCTTTTCCTACCTTCTTGGGCCTCGTGCCTGCTAAACACATGTTCTACTACTGAGCTACAACTCAGTTCTTACTATTTTTTTTATTGTATTTTATATTATATTCTTGAGACTTAGCCTGGAACTTGCATCCTTGCTGTTGGTATTACAGGTCACCACCGTGCTCAGCTGAATTTTGTTTTAGAGAAAAGATTGCTTTGTATCCTTGAGTTTCATATGTGTAAATTCATCTCAGTTGGCCCTAGGCTTTATCACTAATAAAACTAATGCACTACAGGGACCTCAATAGAGACCTTGCTTGGAGTTCGAGGGAAAGAGATGTTTGCCTCTCAGTTTACATTAAATCAGAATATGTTTAGATACTTTTGATAAATATAACTTTTGTACATGACCCCTTCAGAAATCTTTAAACAATTGCCTTTTTTTTTTTTTTGTCAAAATTGAAGCCTCTCATTATTCTCTTCCATTTTAGCTACACTGGGATAGGGAATGTCGGCTTAGTGAGAAGCCTTCTCACCTGGGCCCCAGGTCCACTGGGTTCCCTCAGTCTATGACCTTGACACTTCCCTCTTCTGTTTTATAATTCTGGCTACAGTAGTTGACAATAACGTTTTCTTTTCTCCTCTAGCCTGCAGTCCTCCATAAAGACAGGAGTCTTGCTTGTTACACTCAGCACTTAGTACATTTTTGGGCACACGAATTAAGTTCTTATAGAGCATTTTGAAATAAAATGAATAAAACACATATTCACCAAGCTCAATAAGGTCCTATCCCTCCCTAAGGATCAGTAGTTAATGGTTGCTGGTAGAGGCAGAGGTATTTTCTTCAGTAGTGTAGCCACTGGTAAGCTGCCAAGCTCCTAAAAATAGCTCCCACACACACTTCTGTAAGTTATCCTGAGTAAACTCACTAAGTCACAAAATAAAGGAAGGAGGCAGAAGGAGATGAGAGAGAGAGGGAGAAGAGGAACGAGGAGAAGAAGAGGAAGAAGGACGATGATGACAATAACATGGAAGTAGAAGGGAACTAGCTAGTTTCAGAGAGGAAAGGGACAAGAAAAGGCAATGGGGGTGAATATGATATGTATACATGCAAATGCCATAATTATACTCATTAATTAATATATGCAAAACAACAACTTAACAACTGTGTAGAAGATCCTTTTATAGTCCCCTGCAAAGCCATTCTGAACCACTCCTTTCACACAGAACTAATCATTTGCTTTGCTGTCTTCTGAGTAATGTGGAAGAAAAGGGGCAAATCATGTGAGAACCACTTGAGAACATTCTAAAATTAGGGGTCTCTCATGTAATATTTTAATAAGCCACCCCTATATCCAAATAGGATATATATATCCAAATAGGATATATATATATATATATATCCTAATAGGATATATATATATATATATCCAAATAGGATATATATATATATCCAAGTAGGATATATATATATCCAAGTAGGATATATATATATCCAAGTAGGATATATATATATCCAAGTAGGATATATATATATATATATCCAAATAGGATATATATATATCCAAATAGGATATATATATCCAAATAGGATATATATGTATATATATGTACGTATATATATTTAACTTTATATATATAAAACTTGAAGTTTGAAAAAGCTTTCTAAATGCTAGGCTTTCTTGTATATAAATATTAGTGTGAAGCTTTTTACAAAGTTTCTAATGGGTTTACATTAGTTATTCTGCTAGAACAGAAGCTATATGAATACTAGGTTTTATCTTTGCTCCTGGGTGCAACAAAATACACATATAATAAAAGTGTGAAGAATTAAACTTCAAAACACTGAGTTTAAAAATAGACAGATGAGTCAATATGTACATTGGGAGTTTATATAAAAGAAAGTAAGAATTATGACATATTAAAAGATGAAGAAATTGTGGGTTAGATATAGGGGTCAGTGGTAAAGTGATTTTTTTTAACATGCATGATGAAGCTTTGGGTTTGACTTCCCAGCATGGCAAATAATAAAGCAAAATAAAAATAAAAATAAACACCACAGAAATTACGAAAAAACCTTGGAAAACATCAGAGTTATTATATAGTGAGACAGAAGTTACTAGAATCATCTACTGTTTCATAGACCACTCCACACTGTCTCTTCACTTTGTAAATAATTATTAAGTGAGTCTCATATATTGGATACTGTCCTAAGCTCTGGTTAATTAAAACACTTTTATTTATTTAGTGTATATATATGAATGCATGTTGTATGTATGGGATGTTAGAAGACAATGTGTGGAACTTGGCTCTCTTCTCCCACTATTTGAGTCCTGGGGAAGAAATTCAGGTTAATGGCCAACTTCTTTACCTGCTGATCTATCTCATTGGTCCTCTGACTTTTAAAGAAAGATTTATTTATTTTTTAATGTGTATAAGTATTTTGCTTGCACATACATTTTTGCATCCTGTGTGTGAAATGCCTATGAGGCCAGAAGAGGGTATAGAATTCTTTGAAACTAGAGTTACTGACCCTTGTGAGCCCCCATGTGAGTGCTAGAAACCAAACCTGGATCCTCTGCAAGAGCAGCAAGTGCTCCTAATTACTGAACCATATATCCAGCCCCTCCTATGATTAAAATTTTATAGGTAGAAACTATAAATATACATGGACATTAACATGATTAAAATGTACGGGTAATCAGTATAGCTAATTTAAACAAAGAAGTTACTTATTACCCTGACAGTTCTGCTTTCCCTCATCTGGCAAAAATAGCCAAAAACATTCCAAAATCACTTTAAATAGGATATATTAAGGTAGTACCCCACTAGAATCTGAACAAATGCATATTTTCATAAGCCGAAGTTCTCAACAAAAGCTAAATTTCATGAATAAATTATCTGTATTGCTAAATAACTCTGTTACAAGTTAGGCATAACTTGATCCACAGGTGGTCTTAGCATTTTTACACATCAGGAGTGTAGCAAAGGAAGGAGACAGGTCCTGTTTGGTGGAACTACATCTGCACGTAACAGATCTGAAGTAGAGAAACATTTTATTTGCTTCTTTATACAAGCCAGAGATTCATATAGCTCAGGCTAATCTTGAACTTGCTACATAGTGAAGATGACCTTGAACACCTGATCCTCCTGCTTCTACCTGAGATTGTAGGTGTCTACTCCCGTCCTGGAATTCTGTTTTTTAAAGGGGAGAACGCTGGTTGCATTTGTGTATTTGGAGTCCTGTGTAATTCCAGCTACACCCACGTATTGAGCAAAGTCACAAACAGGGTTTAGCAAGGCACCTGCTTCCTAATGTAACTTTTATTGTTGGGGATGAAGTGGTGTGGGGCTGTGCTTCATCCCCAACAATAATTTAAACAAGAAAATAAATTCTGTGTGTTATAGGTCAGATTGGCAGCTGCTGCTCCCTCAGCACATAAAGAAAAAAAACCCCAAAATTTAGTTTATCTGTTGGTCTCTTAACTTTTCTAAGTCGTTAGGACTGGTGTTTTTAGTTTAGTATTTTTAAAAAAATTTTATTTTTAAGATGTGATAAGGACGGAACCCAGGGCCTGGTACATGCGAGGCAAGTGTTCTGTCAGGGGACTAAATCACCAGTCCAGTTCCCACCCTTTGGGTGGAGAATCAAAGGAGGGAAGGGAAGTTGGGCAGTTGTTTCCTAGAAGGCTAAAGTTAAAATGTAGACACAAAGACGGCCATTATACATTGGGGACCAGGTATATATATATATATATATATATATATATATATATATATATATATATATATATATATAGTCTCCTATCAGTAATGATTAATTTACAAAGACAAAAGGAAAATGTACTCTGTGTTACTCTGAGTCACTGAGAGAGAAGTCTGGCCTCTTGGAAGGCAGCAGAATTAACACTACCATCACTGTTGTCAGGAAGTCAAATTTCTGATTTCTTCTCTGCGATAAAGCAGCTATATGGTTTACAGAAAATTATGCAATATCTATGGTCCCCAATTGCTTTATCTGCAGTAGAGGAACTAGGAAAAGATGTCTCAAGATTCCTTCTTATCTCTATATTTAGCTCTAAAACACTACAAAGATCTAACCACACTGCACTCACAGCACTTGGGGATAAACTTTGCTTTCTTTTCTAAAGCAATACTTGTTCCATCTTTGAGGCTTTACAAAGCCTATTGTAACACTTGTCACGTACTTCAGTTTAGTATTTGGCATGGCTTAGCAGGTAGAGCATGGTAGATCATGTGCTTAGCAGGTTTGATCACTGGCATAAAAAAAAAAAGAATTATCTAGAGAAATGCATCTCAGTTTAAAAAAAAAATCACAGCTGGGTGGTGTGGTGCATGCCTTTAAACCCAGCACTTGGGAGGCAGAGGCAGGTGGATCTCTGTGAGTTCGAGGCCAGCCTGGTCTACAAGAGCTCGTTCCTGGACAGGCTCCAAAGCTACAGAGAAGCCCTGTCTCGAAAAACAAAATAAAACAAAAAGCAAAAAACCATAAGTATAAGAATTGTTAGGTTCCTTCAGGAAGACTGGGTTTGAGAAAGCTCATTAATGTCTTAAAAGATATATTAGTACATATGTGATATAATTACCATATTCTAATATAATATTAGCACATGACAGATTCATCACCTCATATTTAGTACTGATATTATTGAACAATATACTTTAGGAATGTGGAATAATTAACTATCTTATTTTCTGGATCTGAGTATGCTAAAACATAGTAAACAAACATATTTTCAAAATACCTACCTAATTGTAAATGAATTAAAGTCAGATACTACTTAATTATAAAGTCATATTAAAATGGATTTTTAAGATAATAAATCCGATAAAATAAAAGAATAAAGTTGGATCATATGAAAAAGGACTTTTTTTCTTTCAATTTCTAAGGGATTAGTTTGTAGTCATAGCAGGCCTTTAACTGTTAATATGTTTCCTGGTCAGGTTTTCTATTTGTACATGTTTGTTGCATGTAAATCACACAAGACATAGTTGCTAGTGGTATGATCATTGTCAATAAACAATATCATACTCTCTCTTCTTCTCTTATGTCTGTCTCTGTGCATGTGTGCCTGTCTTTATGTGTATGTATGTGTCTGTCTCTCTGTGTGTATGTGTGTCTCTCTCTGTGTCTGTCTGTGTGTGTGTGTCTGTATCTCTCTGTGTCTCTCTCTCTGTATGTGTGTGTGTGTCTGTCTCCCTTTCTCTGTGTCTGTCTCTATGTGTGTCTGTCTGTCTGTTCATCTCTATGTATGTCTCTCTGTATATGTGTGTGTGTCTGTCTCTCTCTATGTGTGTCTGTGTGTCTGTGGGTATATCTGTCTAACTCAGCAGAATATTGTATACTGGGAAGAGGCAAACCATTTTGAAGAGCAAGCAGAAGGAATCAGAGAAGTCTTCAGGAACAGACATTTGAATGGGGCGTTGACTGTCAGGTCGATTCTGAAAGGGAGCATCGGGACAGGATCCAGAAGGAACAGCATTTATCAGTACAGAGATTGTTTCCAGGAAAGGAAAGATACAATTTGCCTGAAGTCTGACTGGTAAGGGGATAGGAGTGGCCCCTAGAGAAAGATCACAAATACTGCCACAGAGTCATTAACGGGGGGGGGGGGGGGAGGCTTTGCCACCTTTTCCTTCACTCCACAAAGAAGACAGGTCCATTGCTCTTGTTTTTGCATGTGATAATAGAGGACATTGTGATAGATGTGTGTGTTAAAAAAGACCAGGAGGGAGGCAAAGGGAGGAGAATGGGGCCAGGGCCTCACATACATCCCCTTCAAGGGAGCACCCCATAGCCTCACTAGGTCCCACCACTTCCACAACACCAGGCAAGCAAGTCTTCAACATGGGGCCTTTGGGTTTGTTTCAGATCTAAAATACAGCAAAGAGGTTTTTTTTTGTTTGTTTTTTTTTTTTTTTTTTTTTTTTGGTAATAAAGTTTAAATCTATCATTTAGGCACCAGGACAACTACCTCAGACATGCTGAATGCCACAAACAATTGTGAAACCACTTTTTTCCTTCAGATTTTTATGAAACCATGAGAAACTATTTTTAAAGTTGTCAGCTTTTTATCTTCAGTAAAAGGAAAACCCCCACATCATTTGTATCGTAGAACATCTTGGTCAGCAAAGCTTTCACTAACTTTTAAACATACAAAAAATATTATTATCAAATTTCAATGTTATAGGGAAAGCCTGACTGAGTGACTCATTCGTAGCACAAGCTAATTCTTTTCTACTTCAAACTATCTTTTAAATGTATTTACCCTAAAACTAGTGATTTAGTTTATATGGAAAAAGTAGCTCTAAATATGAAATAGTCGCTGTTCAAAGTGCTTTATGACAGGGCATCACATTGATTGTGCCCAGAGATACAAAAGACATCTAAGCAATCCGTGGGACTATAAATGGGCCAGCAAATGATAGATTTTAAATGATCAGAATAATTGGCACATGTTTCTCTTGGTTATTTACAGGAAAACTGGCAGTGTTATTATGGTTTTTTTTTTCTGTCCATGCCGAAGATGGGCATTTGAGAAACAGCTTTGTTTCCAGCAAGGAGGATTCTAAAGGTGTGTCCTTCAGCAGCATCTAGTCTGTGACCGAATAGAGCTGCAAGTGCTACCTGAAGAACTTTGGCTGTAGGCTGTCATCTGCATCTAGAGTGTCTCTCAAAGACCCAAGTGTTCAAGTGTCACTGCCCTTGGGTAGTAATGGAACCTTTCAGAGGTGGGAAGTCTCCAGGTCCTCGAGGGTGTGTTTTTGGAGGGGACTGTGTGACCTCAGCTCTTCTCTTTCTCCTTTTCTTTCTCTCAAGGATGACCTGTTTCACTACAGGCAACAGGGCCAAATGACAGTGGATTAGAACCCCGAAGCTGTGAGGTAAAACTTTTTTAGTTTGATTTTGTTTGTTTGTTTGTTTGTTTGTTTTGAGACAGGATCTCACACTGTAGCCTAGGCTGGCTTTGAATGGAAATTCCCCTGCCTCAGCTTCTTGAGTCTAGAGTTACAAGTATGTACCACCACCCTGGCTCAACCTTTAGTGAACTTTGAAATTTGAAGAGAAAGTTGAAATGGACCATGTGTACTTTTTAGGTAGACTGCTTTAGGTTTTTACTCTAGCCTTGCATCATTATACAACCAATATGCTAAGTATCTCAAACTGATGAGCACCTGACAACTCACACAGACTTGATTCAGGCACACAAACTATGATTTTATGGCACCAAAACATATGGGTGAAACATTCAAATTCAGGTAACTGATATGCAGATGCTTACATGTCTTTGAAAGACTCTACCATTGTCTAGTAGAATGTATGAACTGGCTGGCTGAAAGGTGAAGAATTCAGTGAATTATGTTTTCCACTATAAATAATGAGCTAATGTCAACTCTAAAAGAGTTTAGTGATCACTGGCTCTGGGGACTTTGGGCATTATTCTCCAGAGCCTTTTGGTTCCTTGAAGGTCATTTCAGAATCTCCCTTCAAAGCTACAAGGACATTGCTATTAAAGAATTTAAACAGATTAAGTGGGCTAAACAGAGGCAAAGAACAGAAAGAAAGGAATGCAGAGTATATGTGGGAGAATGCGACAGGAGGATTGTGAGATCCAGGTCACACTGGGCTACATAGTAAGACTTGTTGCTGTGAAACAATCTTTGTACACTGTCAGTATGTATTACTTTCATTGTTTAATAAAGAGCTGACTGGCCTATAGTTGGGCAGGATGAGATTGGGTGGGAAGTAAGACTAGTAGGACACTGAGAAGAAGAAAGGAGTCTGAGGATTCACCAGCCAAAGGCAGAGAAAGCAGGGTATGTACAAAATGAGGTAATAAGCCATGAGTCAAGTGGCAGCAGTAAATAAACATTAATGGGTTCATTTAAGTTATAAGAGCTAGCTAAAAGGAAGCCTGTGCTATTGGCTGAGCATTTATAATTAACAATAAGTCAGTGTGGTTATTTGGGAGACAGCTGGCAGAACAGAGAACTCTGCCTACACTTTGTCTCCAAATAAAACAGATAAAATAAAAATTAGAAATAAAGCAACACATCCTGGGGCAGGTTGTCTCAGTGGAGTACTTATTCCTGTGCACAGTGACAGCAACTCCATACTGATGTTTAGTAGAATGCACAGGAAATCTCCTCTAGTAATTTAAAAAGGCATTTTATGTGGATGGAAGCCTCACATTGACTAGTATGATCACCACAACCACTAAAAAAAATATTGTATTCAGAAATGTTTCCTCATCAGGACTTAAAGCCCTCTGCAGATTCCCTTCCTGTATATAGACAATATGGATGTTTCCTCTATTATTTAGCAAACACACTTCTCTGAAAACCTCTGAGGAGGAGTTTTGTTAGTCATCTTTAATTTATTTAATGGTTGAACTCCTTAGGTCTCTGATACCTTGACTTTTAACTCCCGTTGGTTCTTGCTTTTGCACGGACAAACTGAACACACTGCTCATATCGGCCCCCTCTAGGTAGAGTAAGTGAAATAGGTTTGTTTACTTGTTTGTTTTTGAGACAGGATCTCACTATGTTGCCATGTTGGCCTAGAAATTGCTATGTAGACCATGCTGACCTCGAACTCATAGATCTTCCTGCCCCTGCTTCCTGAGTGCAAGTTAACTGTTAGATAAAGTCAACTGATAACTTTATTATCAAGTGCATGTTTTTTTTCTTTGATTTTTCTGGATGGAGAAAAATATACTATTCATATTACATAAGTCCAATATTTGGAAAGAAGGGTTTTAGGAATGGACTTTGGGGTCTTGTGTATGCTAAGCTCTGCACTAAGCCATACTCCCTGCATATAATTGAAATACTATTTTACTTGCAAATGCTAAACAATTGGAGATACATTTCATGTAAGGTGTGCTTGTTTGTAATCCACAGGAAATAAATTTTACATCAGTGTTGTAGTTCCTATAAGTGCTAAAAACTATATTTCATATAAATGTGAGAAATGATAATTTTTCTAAATAGGCAAAACCCCAAAAATAAGCATTAGAAGCAGTACTGGCATGCTTTCCGAGACTATCTTGATAATAATGACCTCAAAGTCAATGATTTCTTCATAAAGATGAAATAAGTTTGCTGCAACTTGATTGCATCAACTAAAATAAAGTTCTTGGCTTAAAAACTTGATCTTATGTTTTATGAGGTCTGAAATAAAAAGGAAACTGATGGAATTAAACCAGCAAATTATTTTGCAATCAACGACTGCAGTTATACACTGCTACAAAGCAGATGTGGTCAAATGTTGAGGAAAGTTGGACCAAATTCCCTCCCTGTCCAGTGCTGTTGATAGCTCTATTCATAATGTACTCTTGCTTTTAAAGGAACCAGCCCATAATGACAACTACAGCTTTTACTGCTTTCAAGAGGGCAGAGTATCAACCAATTGTTCATTGACAAGCATCTTGATGGTAACCACTGCGAGGAACAAACAACTTCAAGATGGAACACAAATTAATCCTTACAGATATATCAGAGTCCACACAGATGAACACTAAGTTCAAAGATTATCTTCTTACCAGATCAGTTTTGCGAGAGATGAAAGCAAAAGAAAGTAAAGATCGGAGCTGGGGTGTAGCTCAGTGGTAAAGTGCATACTTAGTATGTACAAGGCCCTGGTTCTGATCTCCTGCATGAAAGAAAGAAAAGAGGAGAAAGGAAGGAAGGAGGAAAGCAGGGAGGGAGCAAGGGAGGGAAAAATTGGATATCAAATGAAATAAAACTTTAGACTTAATTTGATAACTTTAGTATATATTAGTTCTTGAACCCATGAGGATTTTTTTTTAAAAGAATTGACTAATAAGACTTGACAAACATAACACTGTGAAGTTACAACTAAAATTAGTTTTGTGGGCCAGCCAATCAATCAGAACCAAATGGGAATGAAGAATTTGTTTTTTAGCAGGCATAGATCGTTTATGATTATTGAGGGTGAGTGTTATAGCTCATGAACACATGGTCTTCTCTACTATTTCTCTGAAGCCAACAAAATCATTTTTTTTAATGCTGGGGATGGAACCCCAGGATCTCATGTGTACTATAAAATACTCCTTCATATGGCTGCACCCTATAAGTCTGAATCTAAATAGAGCTTAAAAAGTGTGAAGTTTTATCCTCTTGTATTTATGTAGCATTGAAATTTTGTGGGAATTAAAGATATTTGTGATTTCTACAAATTTGTGTGTTTTCTGAAGTAAAAGACAACACTATGCTCATCTTTGCATGGTAAAGAGCAATGAGAAAATACATGAGCCCAAATTCTGATATGCTACTTAATTCTGATACTCTCAGAGACAGTATTTTTTAAAAAGTGAGTATTAATGACCAATGCATATTATTATAATTTAGCTTTTAAACTGTTTTTAAAGAGATTTCAATGAAACATATAAATCATGTTTATTATTACATTTGTGTTAAAATATTATAGTTTTCCATAGATCTTTTCCCCAAGTTTTAAATCTTCTCTCCAGCCCAGCCAAACAGAGGAGGATTCTATTTAAAATCTGAAATATTGGGCCTACATGAATAAGCTCTCATCAGGATGATTTTGAAGCCTGTCGTTTTAAAGAAGAATCGTACCCATTTCCATTAGCTGTCCTAGTGCCTACTGACCTGGACTTAGCATTGGCCATGAGAGTGACAAGGTGCATGCATGGTCCTCAGGATCCACTTACCATTGTGAGACATCCCCACGGCGAGGCACTTCTGAAACCGACAGTACTGACATTTATTTCTACTTTTTTTGTGGATCCGACAGTTAAGATCACACCTATCATAAATAAGCTTCAATCGGATGGTTCTTCGGAAAAAACCCTACAAAGGGATATGGAAAATAAACAATTTTTAAGTCTGTGTGATACATGGAAGCAGCAACCTGTGGATAAAGACATGCTCACTGACCTGGATATCAGAAAAAGAGGATTTGGATTGGGAAAATAGCTCAATCAGGAAAGTGCTTGCCTTGCAAGACTGAGGGCCATACATAATTCAATACTCAGGACCCTTTGGAAAGAGGTTGGGCCTCGTGTGGTATATGCTTGTCATTCCAGGACTGGAAGGTAGAGACCAGAGGAATTCTGGAACCCATTGACCAGTCAATTTAGTCTAATTGATGAGCTCCAAGATAGTGGGAGACCCTGTCTCAAATATGGTTGACAGTATTCATAAGGACGATACCTGAGGCTGTCCCCCATCTTTCACGTGCATGCATATACATCTGCATCTGTACCCTATAAATACGCACATCTGTGTACATACATGAACTTGTGCATATACTCTTAAGTATGTGGGTTTGTGACACAGTTTTTCCATGGGGGCCTTGTATAAGTGGCTTTCTGTGGCTTACTGTAAACCAAAGAACAGGAGGATCCTCCGGGATCCTTTTGTACCTCTTAGACACTGAGCACATCCCAGTGATGTCAGGCAGTGTACCTTGGCTCTACATTTGGTTTTCAGCATGTTCTAAGAAGTGCTCTGGATTTAATGTAATGCAAATAAAACACCATGTAATCAGTCCAGTCTCTCAGCGAATGATTCCAGCAGCGTGCCCCGGCCTTCATAATTGTGCTAAGCAGCTTGGCAAAGTTATAGTCATTTCCTTCTAAAGTATGATCAGGGCCAATAAAAATCCACATGTGGATAACTTTTTGGAATTCTCCATGTTGCAATTTCCTGCAGAATTTGCTTTATTTATTTATGTAGTTGAAAGAATCCCCCATCATTGTAACTTGCAAGCAGAAAGAGATAGCAGGAAATAATATGAGAAGCAATTGGGAAATCCTCAGAAAATCTGCTACTTCAAGATGCAAATACGTCCTTCTGGGGCTAAGAGAGTACTCTTCTGAATTTACTACATATTTTGGATGGAACTGTAGAAAATTTAATTGTAGTTGCCTTCTAGCTCTATTTTGTGTGTGTGTGTGTGTGTGTCAATAGTTTTCTCTCACTTCTTATTGTGTTAATCTTCATAAAACTCATTTCTCTCAAATTCATCTGGTCCTGTTAGGTATGGAAAACTTGGAATTGGTCAGCAAGATGACTTAGCAGGTAAAAGCACCACGTAAATCTAACAGTTCAAGTCTGATCTCTGGAACCCATGTTGGAAGAAGCAAATGGGCCCCTCAAGGTTGTCCTCTGACTCTATATGAGCACTGTGCCATATGTGCATGCTCATACTCAAACATCATACACAGACAACAATATAAATAAAAATAAAATTTAATTATAAACAAAACAAGCCTCCACTTGAAGGAGCTACCTCCCTGACTTCAGCATTATGTCTTGGACACTAAACAATAGGCATGTTCTATGGCCTGCTTGACATCCTTACCGGAAAGGTCAATAGTCCTTCAACTCACTGTCCGCAAATGAAGTCCTGGCCTTCCCTATAGGCTCCTTTACTGCGGCCTTTTCCAATTTATCTGGGGCTGCTCCATGCCCTGTTTCTCAAGCCAAAATTCATGAAGTCATATTGGCTTTTTTTTCCCCTTGAAGTTACTTGATCCCTTTCTTTCCCTCAAGTGGCTAGCCTTTTCTCTAAATACAAGTTTAGTATTCCATTATCTGAAATATTTGGAAGCGTAAGTATTTTGGATATCAGATTAAAAATAATTCTCTAGAATAGTTGCATATACAAAGTAAGTTATCTTGGTCTTGGGGGAACATATGGACCCATGTCTGTAAACGTTAAACCAGTGTTCCTCCTTACCTTATTTCCTGTGCTAGGATTCCAACTCAAGGCCTTATGCGTGCTAGGAAAGCACTCCACCTACCACTGATCCACACCCCCCTTTCTGAGAAAGGGTCTCACTGTATAGCCCAGGCTGTCTTCAAACTTATGGTATTCTTGCACTAGTCTCCCAAGTGCTGTGATTGCAAGGCAGGTGCTACTATTATCAGGTCATATACATTTTATATGTGGAGTCTGAAGGTGGTGATAGGGATCAATCCAAGGAATTGTACAAGCTAGGCAAGCTATCTTTGAGCTATCGAGCCTTTGGATTTTTAAAGACAATAGTCTCACTATGTAGCTAGGCTGAACTTGAACTTGGGTTTCTCCAGTTTTGTCCTTCTAAGTGCTGGTATTTTAGCTCCATGAGGAGCTGAAAAATACCTTTATAAAGTAATTTTAGTGAACTCATGTTTTGACTATGACCTGTTCAATGAGGTCAGCCGTGGAATTTTCCATATGACATTATGTTGGCACTCAAAAATTTTGGGGCCTTGTGGATTTTGTATTCTAGGATTTGGAAAATTTAATCTGTATACATATGTCCACTTTCTTCATTACAAATTTTTGGTAACATCTTAACTTCTTAGTCATCTAACTTGATGCTGTTGTCCTGTCCTTCTATGTGCCCCACTTCTGGAACTCAGTCTCCTTACTTTTTATTCTGTCTTGTTTCTAGTAGTACTTGTGACTTTCTAGCATATGACAGTGACAGAAAACACCTACCCAAGAGATTAAATGCTCAGCATACATGCCTAAATGTTTATTCTCTGCTCTTCCCAACTCCCCACTTAAAATTGTGAGTTCTAAAGAATAGAGTTGTTTCCTAACCACTGGACACAGCCAGAGCCCACAATATACTTTATTAAAATCTCACGTGTGATTTTATTTCCTTCTGATCATTTTCTGAGCTTGGTACAGTTTATTAATCTACTCACATGGTGACAGCTGTTTGAATTACTGATGTTTGCTATTATGAGTGCACTTCTATAAGCATTACTATAAAGTGTTATTTACTTATTGAGGTAAAGTCTTGCTATGTAACCCAAGCTGGCCTCAAACTTCCAGCAATTCTCCTACCTCAGCCATTTGAGTGCTAGAATTACAGGCATGTGTCATCATGCTCAGGTCATTATATATATCAGGGTTTTCTTTAGTCAGAATTTCTATACTATATGGTACACAATTGATATATGTTATAAGATAATGAAAGATTATTTTCCAAATTGGCCATGTTTTTTATAGCCCTCTAAACTGTTATGAAAATTCGAGTGCCTCATTACTGCTTGGTGTAGTCAGACCTCCTTAAGTTTGCTGCCCTCCTCAGCCTCCCTTGCACCTGTGACCACAGGTCCATGACACCATGCCCAGTTGTCAGATTTCATTGAGAATCTATTATATGTAAAATGTAACTATGATCTCAACATGTATTTCTCTGGCTTTTCATTTCCAAGTTTGTAACAGGCTATCTTGTCTAAAACCGAACATTAGGCATTCTTTATAAGTTCTAGATGCTTATTTAATGTCTGCACATGTGTTGGTAGGTATCGTCTCTCTGGCTTTATGCTGAAATGCATTTTTTCAGTGATTTGTAAAAGCTTTTAAACATTTCATTTAACTTTCATTCTTGAGAGATGACAGGCACACCCTTAACACTTTGAATTCTGTTGCATTTGTGTATCCATTGTTGCTGTGGGAAGTATCCTGTCAACTATTTTGGTGATCTTTCTGCCTTACTGGTTGCTTTTATACATTCTCTTTCTCTGTAGGCTTACTACAGTGTGTGTAGGTATAGGTTTTCATACCTTGCTCATTTCCTTGGTTGTGTTTTCTAATTCTGGGTTTCCCTTGTTCATCAGTTTTGGGATTCTAACTAGACAAATGTTATTCCTTGTACTAATTTTGCATTTCTGAACTTCTCTTTTGTGCTTTCCATATTCTTGTCCCTATTTGTTTACTAATATTAATTTCATATGTAAAAATCAGAACACCAATCAAATAAGGTCACATAAAACCCCAATTATATTGATAGAAGTAAAAACAAGCATTTCTCACCAAGTTTACTAGTGAGAACTTTTCTGAATTTACTCTGATGTTGTTTAGTGCAAACATACCTTTTTAACCTGAACAACACTACCAACCAGCTCTAAGAGCTAAATGAGCCTTCAAAATCTGGCCAGCTCCAGAATGAACATTTTTTCCATATTCTTTGTGATTTGGATACTATCTTTCCCCTCTGTGTCCAGTATGATATTTTGAGCTTTTCATTGGCTTTTTCATTGTGATATTTGTATGCTTAACTTTTAGACATTTCAGTTGATTTGGTTTTTAAGCCTGGGCATTTTAAGCGGTCTGTTTAGCTGGTTCCTATCCTCCTTTAAAGTAAGTCTTACAGATCTGTTCTTTATCCTGTATCAGGCCTTCCCAATACCTGCTTTTGGGAGATGAATAAACAGTGTCAATAATAGTTTTCCTTTCTTTTTCTTGCTTCATTTCTCCCTTCTTTCCCTTCTTTCTTTCTCTGATATATGTCATTCAAAATGATTGCTTTTGTATGTGGTTTCTGATGTTTTATTTTGAAGTTATCTTTTGACCATAAACTGTGGAAATTCTATAAAGTCTAAATTGGGAATTCTTTCCTTCAAAGAGAATTTGAAGATGCTTCTTCTGGAAGTTCAGGCACCACTGGCTTATGACATCCTAATATCATTGAGAATCCTGGCTCCATCTGAAAGCCCCAAACTCAGCTCCTCTTACTTGTTGGCTCTGACCGAGCATGGCAAATCAGCACCTTCCCAGCTCTGTGAGCATCTCCCCAGGAAAGCCCTGCTGAAGACTGTATTGTCAGCTTGTTTTGTCTTTGATATGGTTTTGGAATTTCTGCTACTCCTGAGTGCTAATACTGTAATATTAACAGTATCCTAAAGAGTATGTCCCATAACAAACCTGATGCAATAGAAGGCTCTTTCTGCTCAAAGGGTCCCAAGACTGTGGTTGTGCCAATGTTGATGATTAGCAGCAAGTTAATGTGCATCCTATCCATACTGATGAGGAATTTTGATTGCTCAATTTTGATAATAAAAAATTTAACTTTATTCATATGATATATATTGAAAGTGAATCATTTTGGGGTTATTTGGAGTCCTTCAATGGTAAAAGAATAATCATCCTGGATATCATTTATGCATTCTATATCAGTATAAAAATTCTTTTGAGACAAGGTCTCATGTAGCCCTGGTTGTCCTGAAACTCACTGTGTAGACTAGACCTTCCTTGAACTCATATAGATGTGCATGCCTCTGCCTCCTGATGCTGGGACTAATGGTATACTAATGGTATATGGACTAATAGTTGGCTGCTATGACCAACCCCACATATAACTTCTTAATCTGAATATATATAGAATACATATCTAAGAACTTACTTTTACTGTTATTCCCCTCTAAATTAATGGTAAGCAATTGTATTCATGTCACTTAACTCTTTCAAGAAACATGAGGAAGATATAAGAATCTCACTGAATATTTTCCTGTGGATTTATTTACCGACTTGAATGAAGTTGGCTTTTCCAAAACTTCTTCATAACGCTAATAAGGAAACACTCCAACAGTATGCTCTTCAGCATTTTAGGGTCTATAAAACAATGTGCATTTTCAGTTGGCATTCTTTTTCTTATCCTTTTCACAGCTGTCTCTTTGGAATACCATGTAGTGAATGTGATGAAGTTTGTAGGTTACTGATTCAGAAGCTGCTCTTGTGTATACATTGATTCCAGTGTCTTTCTATTTGCCTGTGAGAAAACTACTCTGGCTCTTGTTTATGTCTTATTTTTAAATATTTATCAGCTCCACTCTAATTGCTTTATTTAACTATTATTATTGTGTATAGGGGGGAAGGGTATCAGATAACTACTCTGTGGATCTGATTTTCTCCTTTTATCTTTAAGTAGGTTCTGGGTACTTAACTCAGGTGATCAAGTTTGTTTAGAAAGCACCTTTACCTAAGGAGTCATGTTAATGATCTAATTATTTTATTCATTTTTTGTTTTTATTTTATGTGTATGAGCGTTTTGCATGCACATTGTCCTTATACCCCACAAAGTTCCCACAAAGGCCAGAAGAGGGCGTATGATTCCTAGGACTGGCGGTCTAGACTGCAGTGAAGGTGCTAGGAACTGAACCTGAGTCCTCAGGAAGAACAGTCAGGGCTCTTAACTCCAGCTCCACAGTTCTTCCATCTTTCACAAAACTTCATGTACAACAAGTTTAGCATGGTAGTGCTTTACCATGAGATTAACAGTTCTGTGCTGGAATTGCATGCAGCCTTCTCATGAAATACTCAGCCTGTAGAAGCTGTTATTGAGCTACCCTTGGCAAGCAGGAATGTCTTCAAGCCATTTACACAAGACAGGGCCCCACACAGAAGTAGGGTTCATTGTGTTGTAGTGCAGATTGTATTTACTCAGAGCTTTAGTAAGTCTTGGTTCTAAATGATCTTTCAGAAGAGATTACAAAGTATGATTGCTCTGGTTTGAGTATGTCTCCTAAGGTTCCAGTGTTAAATTTTAATCTTCCTGTGAGTAGAAAAGGGTGGAACTGAATCTGACTGAAGCTGGGGGTGGGGCCTTTGGTCAGTGATTAAGATTAGATAAGGACCTTAGGGTGGAGTCTGTGATTGAATACTGGTTACCTTATAAGAGGAAGAGAGACTAAAAGATACACACACAGACACACAGACACACAGACACACAGACACACACACACACACACCCCACTTCCTGTCTCTCACCATGTAAAGTCCTACACTACTTTAGAATTCTGCATCAAGAAAACAACCACCAGTTGTGGACTCTCAACCTGGAGCCAGAACCATGAGCCAAAAGAACTCTTCTTTTTAAGTATGAAGCCTCAGGTATTCTATTTTACTAAAGAAAGGGGCCCTAAAACAAGGATTACATGCAAGAAAACAAAACCACAAACGTGGATTTGCAAACAGCAAATGGCACTTTTTTGAGCCCTAAGCCATGTGTAAACTCTCAGAAGGAGGAGGCTTTATTTTGTGTAAGTCTGCAGTAGTAACATAACGCACCAAGAGCCTGTCACTATTCACTTTATCAACTCCAATCATTTGTTCCTGCTTGAATTTTGACAGGGATCACAGACACAAGCTATACACTGGCATCCTAATCTCACAGGAGAAGATTCCACAACAGTTACCTTATGCAATATTCCTTTTGATCCATAAATGAGTCCATAAGCTTTATGGTCAACTTAATTTTAATTATGGGAGCACCCCATACCCTATGGAAATGACAAATATTAAATTGCCAAGGTTCATTTTAAGCTATGTCCAGGTGAGACAAAAACATTTGCTGATTTCATTCTCCTTAGTTCTCACAGGCACCGGTGATAGGCTGAGCAGACATCATTGTTATTAATGGCCATCGACCTAATGTATTGGGAATAAGGCAGCAGTTTGGAGCTTAAGTTATATTTCTTCAGGCTCCATGCCCTATAATAAGTGAACATCAAACTTTTGAGTCTTAGGACTCCTTTTTTATTAAATTATTGTGATGACTTTAAAGAGCTTTTATTTATGTAGACTTCATTTACACATATTTCTTAGACAAATTAAAACTGAGAACAACTTATTTTTGATACAGAATCTGTGTTTCCTAAATTGGTTTCAAACTTCTGTTCTCAAGTGATCTTTCTTCCTCATCCTCTTCGGCAACTGGGGCTATGTGTACATGTTATAGTAATGTGGTGGTTTGAGTAAGAATGACCCCCATAGGCTCATTCATATGTTAGATGGTTACTCACCAGGAAGTAGAAATATTGAGTAGGATTAGAAAGATTAGGAGTAGCCCTGTTAGAGGAAATGTGTTATTGGGGGTGGGCTTTGAAGTTTCAAAAGCCCATACCAGTTCCAGTCTCGCTCTCTCTGCCTACAGATCGGGTTGTAGCTCTCAGCTACTGCTCCAGCATTTGCCTGCATGCTGCCATGTTCCTTGCCATGATAATGGACCATAACTCTGAAACTGTAAGCCAGACCTCATTAAATGCTTTCTTTTCTAAGAGTTGCTATGGTCATGGTGGCTCTTCCCAGCAATAGAACAGTGACTGGTACAAGTACCAGCATCCAACAAAGAAATCACATGTAAGGGCATACAAGCAAACATTCCTCTAGCTGCAAGTGTTGTTATCACCCCAAATCCTGTAGTTTCTATAACTCTTCAGTTATATTTGCAAAGAATGAGAATGGGAAGGTGAATAAACAGTGTTAACACCATGGAATAATTCCAAACCTGTGGCTGTCATGAAAGAGTCTCATGGACCTCTGAGGCTCTGTTTTAACTCTGAGCACTGAGACATGAAGAAGCCAATCAATCACATTGTTTCACTAGCATTTTTACTTTTCTGTTATTAATTTAAGCGTGCACACCAACCAATGGGTTCCATTATGTCATCATTGTACATATGCACCATTATGCTTTTCCCCCATTAATCTTTTTTCATCTTTAGCATGTACAAGTCTTCGTCTAGGAGTGGTGTCACAGGTCTACAATCCCAGAAAGGTGGGCAGAGACAGGAAGATTGTGAGTTTGAAGCCTGTCTCAAAAAATAAAATAATATATGTACATGTTTATTTTTCCTTCCTAGGGAAGCACAACTCTTTTGTTTATGTCTAGGAATTCCGTCTCCTACATTTTGGGAGGTTTGTAAATTATTACAGTTAAGTATAATATTCCTAGTTCTCTTGTACTGTTTTTTGCTTGGTGGGTTTGTCTATGACAGGTATGGACTTACCTGCATTTTGTCAATTTTATTGTTTACTCTGCATCTCTGCCTTCCACCCTGTTTTTCTTGTCTGCTTGGTTTGTTTGGCATTGCAGGGGATGGAGCTCAGTCTTGTTCATGTTAGGCAGGTGTCCTGTCACTAAGTTACACTTCCAGGACCCTTTTTAGCCTTTCCTGATCACAATGTGAAGACTTCTGGATTTTCTCCCTTTTTCTTTTTTGCTTGTGCTGCCTTCTGAGTCTTAGTGTCTTCAGGGCATAACTTTTATCACTATCACCAAATACTGAAAATGTTGCTGACTTTCAATTCTCAGCTGTCATCACCGATGTTAACTCCTATGAATGTGTGACTAGAGCTAGGGTGAAATTGCTTGCTTGCAGGTTCCAATTTTCTAGGCACTTAACCAACATGTAGGAAATAAATTACTACAAAATCTGAGCAATCAGACTGTTCACACTCATTAACACACACTCATGTTCACACACTGTTCACACACTCATGACTAGCATTACCCAAACTGAATGTTTTTTTTCAGATAAATATGGCTCAGAATTCAGCAACTCAAAAAAAAACTGTAAACCTTACTCATTAGATACAATGGCATGTGCTTATTACTTACAGGGATCTCAGATTATTGGTTGTGCAGAATGATTTAATTTCATAGTTATTTCAATCACAGAGTGATTTCTTTTCATTGTTTTTGTTTTTTGAAACAAGGTGTCTTGCTATCTGTCCTTCTGCTTCCACCTCCTGTGGGTGGGGCTCACAGGCATGTAGCATTAGGTGAAGGAATGTGCCATCAGGCCAAGCATATGCCATGTACCATCAGGCCAGGCATGTGTTCAACAGGCCATACATGTGCCATCAGG
The DNA here is from genome assembly GCF_982192425.1 of Myodes glareolus. NCBI lineage: Eukaryota > Metazoa > Chordata > Mammalia > Rodentia > Cricetidae > Myodes > Myodes glareolus. The sequence continues at coordinate 35,844,949 of NC_142028.1, forward strand.
CCAAGGCATGTGCCATCAGGCCAGGCATGTGTCATCAGGCCAGGCATGTGCCATCAGGCCAAGGCATGTGCCATCAGGCCAAGGCATGTTCCATCAGGCCAAGGCATGTGCCATCAGGTCAAGGCACTAATATCAGGCCAAGGCATGTGCCATCAGGTCAAGTATGTGCCATGTGCCATCAGGCCAGGCATGTGCCATCAGGTCAAGCATGTGCCATGTGCCATCAGGCCAGGCATGTGCCATCAGGCCAGGCATGTGCCATCAGGACAAAACATGTGACATCAGGACAAGGCTTGTGCCATGTGCCATCAGGACAAGGCATGAGCCATCAGGACAAGATCATGAGTGGGCTTTAGTGTTTTAAGTGAGAGCATCTCTTGCCAGGAGTTCTTCAAGGACTCATTTTGAAATTCAAGACTTAGAGATGTAAGACCTTGGCTGTCAACCCAACCAAATCATTTTCTACATGAGGTGATTGGTAAAGTGTTTCTGTGACTAGTAGGCTATGACTGAGAAAGTGGCAGCGGTGACTGGCTTGAATCTTTTTAACATATTATATTGCTTTTGGACTGAAAAAAACCTTAGAGAAAGCTGAATTTCATTGTTTTACAGATAAGAAAATGATTGTATAATGTGGTTAAGTAATGGCACAACACACACACACACACACACACACACACGCGCACACACACATACACACACACATCCCACTACTACTACCACCACCACCACACCCCACATAGTTATACAATATCTGCTGGGGGTAAGAATTTAATAAAAACTAGTTCCCCTTCTTGGTCTATCATCCATCTAGAACCCAGAAGTCCTAACTCATGGCTACCTGGTGTATTTCACCTTTATTCCCCAGAAAAATCTAAAGGAAACAGTACTTACTTCATTTAATTATGTTTGTTTTTCTTTGAGACAGGGCTGGCTTAAAATTCGCTATGTAGACCAGGCTGGTCTTGAACTCACAGAGATGCTGCTGCCTCTGTTCCTGAGTACTAGTATTAATGGTGTGTACTACCACACTCCCCAGTATTTATAAGGTAAGTACTGATGAACAATGTATTATATGGGCACATGATAGATTAAATATTATTTTATCCCTGAGTATTTTAAAGTTATTTTAAACTGTATAAAAACATGAATGCATTGATGTATTTTCTTTATAACTGGGGCAGCATATTACTAACTTTCTAAAGTACTAAAGTTTCTAAAGGAAGTGTGTCATTGTCTCTTTTCACCTATTACACAGGCTTAGGCTGATGCTGGACCAAGAAAACACAGTACTAGCCATTGGGCTTGGTAGGGACAAGCCTCACTAATTCACAATTTGTTTTTCCTTTTGTAGTCTTCAGATGAAATACAGGGTCTTGTTCCTGGTCTACCACTGAAGCCCTCACCCTGGTGACCCCATGCCTTTGATTCACAGTTTCTACAGTCATAATGTAGAAATATGTTCAATATTACAGAATTAGTCTATGGATCAAGTGATACACATATATAATCTGTCAAATATTACTTGTATAAGAGATTTCATAGCATGATGAAAAACACACTAGGGAAATCAGGAAATTTAGATCCTGGTGCTGGCCCACTGTCTTGCTATGACACCTTAGATAAGTCCTTTTAAAAAAATTCTTCAAGATACATGTAGATGGGTGTCTCAAAGAGTCATTTGGGGGAGAGGGGCAGAGTAACCCTGCTTTTATCAGCTTTTCTTAGATTTTCAAATATTATATTACATGAAGAATGAGTTCTGCCAAAAAATTACAATTTTATCTTAATTCCCCAGAGTGAGTTTACAACAGGAAAAGGGATAGGCAAAATTTCAGAAAATTCTTGGATGATTTTTTTAAAATCTGTCTTTACCTTGCATCCTTCGCAAGCATGAACTCCATAGTGGAAGCCTGATGCTTTATCCCCGCAGACTCGGCACTCAATGGCCATGAGGGAGTTGGCAGGCTCTTCATGAGGCCTGTTGTAGAGCTGGGTCTTTTCAGAATAATAAGGTGGGGATGCAGGTTCTACTTTGATCGCACCTGTGCATCGGAAAATTTGAGAAGATGGTTATCTCATGACAAACAATCCTAAAAGGGCACCGTGGCTTCCCATGGTGGCCTTCATATGTTCGTGCCATAACTTTACTACTCAGAGAAGTGCTGGGGAGCATGAAAGCACACTGGTGCTCAGATAGGAAAAAGTAGACTGTCATCTCAGGCAAGTCCCAACACCCCACACTCACCTGCACAAATAAAGCGGGAAGGGAATTAAGAGCGAGGGAATGAAGTCTGCCTCCTTGCTCCCCACAGACACTGCACATAGTTTGAAGCAGTGCAGTTTATTTGGCAGGCGGATGGACTGCATCTGGCACTCACTCTGTTATCATGGGTTTTATTGAAATGCTGCTCTTTAGAATTAGTTTTAAACCTTCCTTGAAAAAGAAACACAGAAGGAGGAACATGGCCAAGAAAATGCCACAGTGAGCCCAGCCCGAGGTGCCAGGTTATCAACAGGGTTGAGTCAAGAGGTGGTTTGTGAAGTGATCTCTGATAGAAAGCGGGAGAAACCTGTGTGAAGCAAGCGCTGCTTTTGCTGGTGGCTCAGGTCTACCAAATTTCCATATTAGGCTTTAACCCAGAACCACACAGATAAACACAACCACATATACTATCTATCTAAAGAAAACAACTAGAAATTACAGGAAGTTCTTACTTATGATCAAGTAATGATTGCTAGTGACACAGGGGTGACTCTGGAAAACCAGCACATCAGCCCACAAGATAGAAATCAAGGAAACAGCATCACAGAAATGATACTTTATCTTGAAAAGTTCAGTTCTGGTTTTTTTTTTTTTTTGATGATAATTTCCTTAATGGCATGATGATCTGTCAATCAGCTACAATGTTAAAATGTAAGTTTGTGCCCCAAAATAGGGTTTGGGGTAAATTTCACAAACTACAGATTAGAAAAAAATAACTGTAATAGTAACTTAGGGATGACCAGTCACAAAAATTGATCTACAACTGTGACACCAACTCATAAGAAGCTGGGGGAATGCAGTTTACACGATGGACTCTCAGCTAAAGGCACAACGGATAAAGTAATCATGCTAGAAATGCTCTTAAGAAGGTATCAAGGAAGGAAAGAAAGGAGGGGGGAGGAGAAGGAAAGGGAAAAGAGGTTGGAACAAACATTCATGTGCTGCCTTCTTTTGGCCTCTCTCACAGATATCTAGAACATCAAGGGCAATGGAAAAATGAGAGATAATGCTTTCTTTTTGGAGCTCTAATCCCCCGAACATTTATTCCAGGGTTACTCAGAGATTTGCCTAATCCAGTTTTAGGAGTTTGAAAAGCGAACATACTTTGGTATTCTTGGAGCTTCAGGTCATATTTGTAATCAGCGACCATTGGGTCAGCTCTTGTGTAGGGAATATCTTCATAGTGCGGAGCAGAAATGCTGGAGAAATCAACCGTGGTGAAGGGCTTGATGTCAAAGGAATGGGAGTGCTCATCCATCATAGAGAGGTCCACAGAGCTGATCCCGAAGTTGGTGGGCCAAAATGGCATCTCTGTGTCAACCATGGTAATTTCTGAAATGGAAAAAGAACAGGGTGTGAGTCAGGTTTTGGAGGAGAGAGCAGTCCTCTATGGACATACAGAGAGGGAGCTGAGTTTATCCCTAGTGAGGGAGGAGTGCATTACTGCCTTCCTAGTACCATCCAGGTGGCTTTACAGGGAGAAGGAAGTCAGCTTTCACTCGAGTATACTAGCAGACACCCTACAGTGTGTAGCTACATGGAAAAAATCAATCTAAATGTGATTTAGATTGCTCACACTGTCTGCTGCAGCAGGTCAGCTGGATCTAGTAATGGTTATTTTTCTTACTTCATATTGTTTCCACTTTTATTAAGATATAACTGATAAAATATTTAAATGATCACCGTAGTGCACTGTGAAATAATTACCATCATCAAATTAATTAAAATATTCCTCACTTTATAGAATTTTCTTTGTCTGTGTTGAAAAAACTTAAGGTTTGCTTCCTTAGCCAATTTCAACTATAGGATACAGTATTCCTAACTGTAGTCAGCTGTTGTCCATCAGGTCTCCAGAGCCTAATGGAAACTCTGGCCAGCCTTCCCATTTTCCTTATGCCCAGTCCTTGGCAATCAGCAACAGTGTGTGGGATTTGCTTTCCTGCTTCTGGTTTATTTCCCTTAGTACAACGTTTCTTTGGGTCATTTATATTGCTACAAGGGACAGAATTTTCTCCTTTCTAAAGGCCATACAGTACTCCAGTATACGTATATGTGTGCACATGCATATGTATGTGTGTACATTCTGCACATGTGTGTATCTACATATCACAGAGTTTTTTTTTGTTTTTACTTGTTCATGTGTCTTACGACTCTTATGTTGATTTCATCTCTTGGCAATAGCCAATAGTGTCATAATGAAATCTTGACATAGTGATTTTAGTTTCCTAGCCATATGTCTAGCAGAGGTACTGTTAATCACATGGAAATTTTACTTTTGGTTTTCTGAGGATCTCCACTTGTGTCCTATAATGGCTTTGCAGTACACAGCATATATCACTAAAAAGGTTTCTGTTGCTTGATATCCTTTCTTCTCTTTATGGGTCAGCCATTTGAACAGGCGTGGATCAGTATATTTTATTCTAGTTTTGATTTGCATTTCCCCAGGGATTAGTGATGTTGAACACTTTTTCATACACCTGTTGACCATTTGTATATTTTCTTTTCAGAAGTGGCTACGAATAGCCTTTGTGCATTGTCTTGGACTGAGCTCTTCGGTGTTTTGTTACTGATTTGTATTTCTCTTGTGTTCGTGTTCCTCTCTCTCTCTCTCTCTCTCTCTCTCTGTGTGTGTGTGCACTCACACACACACGTGTATCCCTGTGCATGGGAGGTGTCATCCTCAGGAACGTCTTTCACAACCTTTGAGATGTGGTCTCTTGTGGCCTGAAGTTCACAGTTAGGCTAGAATGACTGGTGTTAAGCTCCAGATATATTTTTTTCTTCACTTCCCAGGAGTACAAGTGTGTACTAGTATGCCTGTTATTTTTATGTGGGTTCTGGGTATTGAACTCAGTTTCTTATGCTTACAAGCACTTTACTGGCTAAGCATTCCTTCTCCCAGTCCTATGTATTTAAGATTCCTCTTTTCTCTCTCTCTCTCTCTCTCTCTCTCTCTCTCTCTCTCTCTCTCCTTTTAATTTTTTCTTTTCACTTCTGCCTCCCGGGTACTGAGATTAAAAGTGTGTGCCACCATGCCTGGCTCTTTTTTTAAAATTTATTTTTATGTGTATGAGTGTTTGCCTACATGTATGTATGTGTACCATGTAAATGTTCAGTGCCTGTGGAGGCCAGAAGATTGTGCCAGATCCCCTAGAACTGTAGTTACTGACAGTTATGAACTATCATGTAGGTGCTGGGAACTGAACCAGGGACCTCTGGAAGAGCAGCAAATGTGCATTTTTCTAAGTGTGATTTGCTACCATAGTAAGTAAAACAAAGCTCTAATCCATTTGGGTTCCAAGTACTAGATATGAACTGTGAGTCAGTGGTTAGTATAGACTATAAATCTTTATGCAATTGTAAGTCTGACTTAGTTCACTTGAAATGAGATCACCATTCAAAGTGGTGCCTAGAAAAATAATTACTCTAAATGCTCCAGAGCTATGTACATTCAAGGTTGTTAACCCTGGTAACAAAGAAATGACCTCATAAAGTTTTATCTTTGCTGTAGTCATATTGGCACCATTTGACAAAGGTTTTACTTACAGTAGGTGCTCATTAAATATTTATCTTTAAACATTAAATGACTTGATGGTTTGAGGAAAGTGAACTTTTAGCAAAGGGGTCAGGGAAGGAAACAAACAGACCCATTGAGTACCTCCTGTGTGCCAGACATATCTTCCTTTTCTTCCACGTGTGCTGAAATATTCTCACTTTATAGATTAATAAGACAGGACTTGCCCTGTAAGGTTACATGACTTGCCCAAGGTCCATGGGCTAGGTAGGTGTGGACAATTCAAACTGAAGGCTGACTCAGAAACTCTGTCCTTCCAATTAATCTCTCATTGATAAAAATGTTCTGGAAGATGGACTCTTCTCACAAGGGAATGGTCCTCTTGCTTTTCTTCCAGCATGCATTTTTCCCCCACAAAGGCTGCATGAGATGAAGAGGCTCAGATATGGTCTTCACAAGAAACCATGTGCCTCGTAGATACAAATGAGGAGACTGGCTTTGTGGATGAGCTCTGTGACTGCAAGAGGGCTCATTAGGCAACGTTTGGGTTCCCATGCCAGATATCTGCATAGTAAGTACCCAAACAACCTTCAGTTATCTGTGCTACGGTATAAACACTGCACACCAAAAAAGAGGAATGTGCATTGGTGATAACTTAGAGGACTCCATGGTCTCCGTGACATCTAGAAAGAAGTCTTTGCTCCTAATTATCAGGAGCACCCATCAAACTATGCTGTTTGCTTCAAAATCCATCTATATGGACCCAGCCCAAGTCACTGCATTTACTTTGCTGCTCTCCCCTAATTTTCATTTCTCTATGTTCTCACCCTTTGCTATCAGTCATTTTCACTTCAAAAGATATCTCTTCTTGTCCAGAGAGTAATGTCCTTAAAGCTGGATGTTTCTCATGACATCTATCGTGACTGATAGTGAGTTAAAGGTAGTGAGCATGCCTCTGTATAGACACTGAGAAGTGAAAATAAGGATGGAATACCTAGATTCCTAGGTTGCAGAAAAATTGGTAATTCATCATTTTATTGGTTAACTTCTTTTTCTGTTTGGGGATGGAACCCACGACTTTGCACATGCTAGGCAAATGCTCTATCATTTTCTTAGCTTTCCATGTGAGCAGGGGCTTTACAAGTGTGCAGTATCAAGTCTGGCTTTACAGGCTTTAAAAATACTTTTCAGGTTTATATAAAATTAAGTAAAAGGAAAACTCTTATATAGACTCTTACCTTCTGAGACAAAGGGTGTCCCCCTCTGCCACTAACCTGTGCTATTATGGCACATCTGTGACAACTAACAAGCCAGTATGGATATGCTCGGATGAACTAAAGTCATGTCTACATTACACACTGTGTGTAGATAAGTCTAAGGACGTTAGCAGGAGTATAATGTGATGTGTCTATCATTACAGTACCATACAGAACTAGTGTTCTGTCCTAACCAACCCCTGCATTCCCACATCCACCCTACCCTTCCTTTAAGGAATTCTGTTTCACTGAGTTCTATTATTAAGGTTGTGTTGTCAGGGAAGCAGGACAACAGCACCTTGCATCTCAACCTGGCATTAGAAGCCCTCCATGGCACATCCATGACTTGTTTTTTCAGCCTTATTTTCCATTGGTCATTTCAGACCTTTCCCCATACTTGGTATGTACTACCTCTAGATACCATGCTACTACCTGTCCTGCATTCTCTACTCTTGTCCTTCTTCATAGATGCAGAAGGTCATTGTATCTTTTTCCTATCCTTCATTTCTGTGCACCACATTCTTCCTTGTCTTTCAAAGCTAAATACTACTTTCTCCATGAAACCTTCCATGAATCCTCCTCTTCTTCAATGCTGACATAATTTCTGATCTGTTTAAGTATCTATGCTATAGATACAACATATTTATATAATATATAATACTATAGCCATAAATTCGATAGCCTCTATAACATTTACATTTTCATTTTGTCTGGAACGAAGAGACACCTTATCACCCTGTTTTTCGTGAGTCCTTCTGCATGGTTGTTGTGTTCTAAACACTTGCTAATTAAGTAATAATGTTATCTGGAGAAGAATAGAATGACTTCTCATTTTGCTGAGAAGGAAGAAGAAAATTAAGATACTTTCTCAGTGACTTAGTTTTGTTAAGATGTAAGCTCCCCTGAAAAGATTAAGCTTTGATGTTATAACTAAGACACAACATGAGCTCAAAACCTGTCCCCAACCCTTTGGGCACTATCAGGAAGATTAGAACTAAGTTATTTTTTCTTCTTTTGTCATACTGGGCACTGAACTTGGAATTGTCCATATGATAGGTAAGTGCTTTACTACTGAATTATGCCCTAGCCCAGGTTTCCTTATTTTTCTAGGAAGGGAGGACAAGGAAGAAAGAAAAGCATTTGCCTCTTCATCTTTAAGAAGACATATTGCTAACACACATGACTTCCTCCCCTTCTCCTTTTTCTGTAATTCTGGGACACCTTGACCTCAACAGTATTACTCCATGGACACGATTACTGAGAGGCACGGGATCCAAACATGCTTTATTTTACTTTGACTTAGAGATGGTCCAGGAAAGCTGCTTCTTATTTTGTCTTTAGAAAACATAAGCTTCTGTTGCTGCCAAGCTGTAAGTCAAGTAGGTGTTTTTTGTTACTCCGTGCAATTATCCATGAAAGAGCAAATGGACAAAATATTTGCATGAACAACAGCCCTTCTTAGGAATAACTCAGTGTCTTAACTTTCCAGCTGGGTGACATGAGTCCTGTTGCCTCAGGACTTATCCTTCAATTTCACAACCTTTCAAGAAAGTCTTTAGACACACTTTGTGTGCAATGACACAGCTCTATGCTGTTTCTCTTTGACCATCAAACTTGGCTTTCAATTCTCTTATGGTTAATGAGCAGCCTTCTCACACTACTCCAAATTATAATGCATTCCAAACAAAAGTGTAATCGATTTCACGCAAGAGTAAAGTGACTTCTCTAATCGAATAGGCTCTAGTTGGGAGTATGGAAGTGGGTCAGAAAGGTATCAGATTATGAAATCAAGCACCAGGATTATATGGTTTGCCTTTGGAATATTATGTTGTTCTCCAGGGAAAGAATTCTACTAGAAATCTAAGGAGGGTTGGGGTGTGATTTAGTGAGAGTTTGCCTGGCATAAGTGAAGTCCCAGGTTCAATCCCCAGTACAGAAAAAAAGGTAAATGACATCACATCTATAAGATGATTGTTTTAAAACCCAGGGTATAAGTTCTATAGAGGTTGGGGTTGTAGCTGGGTAGTAGAGTGCTAGCTCAGCACGTACAAGATCCTGGATTCAATTTCCAGCACCAAAAGAGAGGGGGAGAAAGGACACCTGAGCTAATGTTTCAACCCTCAGTATTTACAGTGCTTGATATTTAAGACCCCCGAGTCTTTGATTATCCTGGCTACTGGACTGTAATGATCTCTTTTAATCCTCGCAACAGCTCTGCACAGGATACTCAGAATGCTTTCATTGGTTTGCTTTTTTTTTTCTGTCTTGACAGGATCTTACTGTGCAGTTCTGGCTGTCCTGGAACTCACTCTGTAGACTAGACTGGCCTTAAACTCACGGAGTTCTTCCTGCCTCTGCCTCTAGAGAACTGGGATTACAGGAATGTGCCACCAAGTACTCAGAATTCTCAAAGAGGAGTAATCAAGCACTGATGATATATCTCAGTGACAAAACACTTGCTTAACATATATGAAGCTGAGTTCTAAGCCCATCTCTGAAAGCTTTGAGGGAAATATGGCACAAATACAAAAGTAATGTATGGACAATTATTAGCAAGAGCTGGGTGTTGAGCACAAAGGTTTGAAACACTGTGACCACACATTTAACCTCTTAAACTAAACTATTCTGCCTAGGAAAATATCTCTCTTTCTGATCTTCTAGATTTACACTAAACATCAACATATTTCTTTCTTTATTTAAAATCAATAAATTTTTTAAATTTCATTTTACGTTCCAACCATAGTTATCCTTCCCCCATACTCTCCTCCTCTTCCCCCATCACACCTCATCTACTCCTCCCAACGCGTAAGGACTCCCATGGGGAGTCAACAAAGTCTGGCACATTAAGTTGGGGTAGGACCAAGCCCCTCCCCCTTGCATTAAGGCTGAGAATGGTATTCCAATATAGGGAATGGACTCCAACAAACTAGCTGATGCACCAGGGATAGATCCTGGCCCCACTGCCAGGGGCCCCTCAGATAGTCCAAGCTTTCTTCGATAGCTCAGTTGGTAGAGCAGAGGACTATAGTTGATGACCATCAACACAATTCAACAGCTCCTGCTAGACCAGGCATGACACAGGATGCTGGTGATAAAGAGTAACTCAGAGAAATATATTCAGAGGGTAACGAAGCAATGTGGCAACATCTCATAGAGTCTCTAGAGCTTAGTGATTTGGTTAGCAATGACTTTCAAGAGACATTTAACCATGGATTTTCAATGTCTTCTTGTTTTAGTTAATGTCATGGTACTCACAAGTATGGCTCCTACTTGTTTACCCAGTCAACTCTTCTTTAATGATATATGTAAATCACAGTACAGTACAAACTAACTTGGGAATTATATGGTTCCTTTTCCATCACTGAACCAACATCCATAAATAAAAAAATCTTCCTAAAACATTATAAGGGAAAAAAGCCATTTTGTAGTAATTGTTGTTTTCCATTTGACAGTAAAAGAACATGGGCATAATGATCTGCTTATGAATACAGTCAGTGAGAGACTGGGTGGGCAAGAAAACATCTTTTCTGTCTCCTGGCCCAGCATCCTTTGAGCTTTGTGGTGTTGTCACTATATTGATATAATATGTTGAAAAAGAGACTTTTATCCTAAGCCAATTTTCATAGATCAAGATGTATTTGGTCTTAATTAATATATACGAGTCACCAGCAAATTTCAAAAGCTTCACGCAAAAAACCATTTACCAGATGACAGACAGTCACAGAATAAGATTCAGAAGAAATATGCAACAGAATTATTCCTGTTCTGGTTTGAATGTGAAATGTACCCTACAGGATCACATGTTGAAGCACTTGGTACCCAGATAGCATGCACAATTTTGGAACCTTTAAGAGGTGGGGCCTACCTGGAGCAAGTAGGCTGTTCAGTGGTGAGCCTTGAGCCCCACTTCATCCTTTAGACTTTTTCTGCTTCCTGTTCCCTCAAGGCGTGAAGACTTGAGAAATCTGAACTGCCTACTGACATTTCTAGCCATAGTGATACCTTCTCAAACCAGGATCCCCAATAAATCCTTCTTTTTCCAGGTCATTTCTTGTCAAGCATTTGGTCACAGTGAAGAGAAAAATATGCACTACTAACAAAAATAATAACCTCCAAATGAATGGGGAGGTTAAAGGAATGATTCATCTAATAGATTAAGCATTGTAGTGGTCTGAGTTTTCACATAATAAATAGAAATAACCTTATCTTATTTGTTACTTTTGTAGGTTGTTGTTCTGAACACTAACAACAAAGAAGGAAAAAGCATTGCTATTCCCAATGCCCAGATTAAAATTCTGCCTTGGAGGTCTTAGTTTCGTAATCTCTCTATAGCTAATTTTGCCATCTCATTCTGTTCTGAAGACTAATGAGACAATATACGTAAAACATCTAGCATAGGGACAGATACTTATTAAGCTCTAAATAAACAATAGTGGTCATTTTTGTACATATTAGTAGCCAGAGTCCCATCGACGTATAAAAGGTGGGCTAAAAGCCTCCAAAGTGGCCTCTGGGGGTAAGGAAGAGGAAGAAACACCAGCAGAGTTCTATTGTTCAAATAGAACTATGCCTAAAACAGATGTCCTGTTTTAAAAACCTGTGGTAAAGGAGAGTGAGTGCCTGGCTTCTCAAAGTTACTCACTCCAAAGCTTAATTGTTCCTTTGTGGCAGGGAAAGTCTTTCTTATTTGGCATCACCCCAACTGTATTATACATATGCTAATTATGTTCCTTTAAAAATCATTACACAGAAAAATATCAGGTAGTCAAGCAAATTTAGAAAGCCTGGGTTAGGCAAGGTTGAACATGTTGTCTGCAAGACTTAAACTCATGATTCACACTCAAGGAAAGAAACAAGCAGTATTACAGTTTAATGTTTGAAGGACAATTGCGTATGAAACCACAGTCTACTGATATTGGAGCTTTTAACTATTCCTTTCAAAGTTATTGCAGTGTAATTATGGACAACCAACTTAACCCCAAACTACAGGAAACTACGCTGTGGAGCAGAGAGGAGAAAAAGGTGTATTGGGGAAAGGCAACGTGGTAGTAAAAGGGTTGAAGGCTTATGTTCTACAGTAAGAGGTTAACAGTTGGGAACACAGTATAAAAATTAGCAGCCAAGCACGTGATTATCAAGACATGGAGGTGAATGCCAAAAGAGAGCTCTGGAGATAAATATCAATACTTTTGAAACAGAATTATTGTGGTGGGGATCTCTATTATTTTAATTAAGATCTTTATACTGACTGATTTCTAAAAAAGATGAATTCAATTGGTTACATTAAAAATTAAGTCTCAAATATGCTTTATTTTTAACTCTACTACTGAAATATATCCCAACCTCTTAAATACTTTTAACTATAATATTTTCCCATGATTTCACCTAACAAGTAGGAGTAAGTCTATTCCTTGCTTGTACTTTATGTTATTAAAAAGGAATGCTTGTGTAATAATATAGAAAAGTAGAAAAGATAAATCAAAATAAAAGAATAGATATTTGATCAAAAGATGACTCTCCTTCTGAGTAACACGCTTATAAAATAAAAGTCTATTTATTTACTTTAAAGAATTGTGGGTATCTGTGTGCGAGTGCACCCCTGCTCACATGTACACATGTGTTCAGGAGCCCAATTATGTGTGGGAGCCAGAGGAAAATGTTGGGTGTCACTTTCAGGACATCACTCATCCTAGTTTTGGCACAGGTTCCAAAACTAGGAACCTCTCATTAGTCTGGAGCTCACCATTAGGTTAGGGTGACTGACTACTGAGCCCCAGGGATCTATCTACTCCTGCCCCCTCGGCCCTGGGATTACAAATGTGTGCCAGATTTTTAAAAATATGGGTTCTGGGGATTAACTCAGGTTGTGTCTTCTAGGCAAGTGCTTTTATCAAGTGAGCCATTTCCTTAACCCCTGTATCAATTTTCTTCTCCTTGATTAGTGCCGCAGGCCTTTCTTTACTAAGGGAGGAAAATAACTCTCAATCTCATTCAGAAAAGTACAATTTAATAATGATAGCTAACAATCTTTAATCACTTAAGCAGAAGGCATTTTATCTTATGCCCATCTTGCATGCACTTTCGTGTATAAGATACATAAAGTATAATTTGCATATAAAATGGACCAGGAAGTTATATATAATTATTACCACCTAATAGTGTTAAAAATAGAGTTAAGTAAATTTCATAACATTACATAGTTAATTGATATTACAGCAGGAATTTAAATTCAGTTGTGGCATCTATGACAATAGAAAGGTTTAGAGATGAATTCTATGTTGTGCTGTAGTCTAGAGGGATGAAGCCGACTATAAGCTATATGGTGTAGAAGATGACCCAATGCTTTAGAAATCGGAAACTGGAGAACAGAAGAGGAGGAAGGCAATGGGAAGGACAGGGTGGACAAGACTGTTTTTACTAGAAGGTAAGATCTAAGCAAAGACTTGAGGGGCGAAGAGAGACAGTCAATGATGTTTCAGAGGCAACGTACCTGTGGAAGAAAAGGAGCTGAGGGAGAAACACCAGGCAGGACAATGCATAGAATATTGGGGGCCTAGAAAGAATGCCAGTAATGTTGAAGCAGAGTCAAGGGGAGATGGACAGGAGAAGAAAGGAACTGTAGAAGTCTCCTGGGGTGGGGAAACAGCTTTCATTACCTGTGAGTTGGAAGCCTCTGAAGGGTGTTGAGCTAGGGACAGGCCCGACTTTTTAACATGATGGATAGGAGGTGGGTGGAAAACAATATTGGAAGGACAGACACATTAAACAAACAAACAAATAAAACCTGTCAGGAGACCACTTTCTAGTGCAGAGGCAGTATATTGGATCAGGCTTTGGCAGCCTAGGTGGTAGAGGAGAGAGCACATTTTCAGACTGGAGGAGACAAGAGCCATAGATGTGGCTTTTCAGAGAAATTTTCATGCTTCCAATTGGAAGAAAGCTTCCAATTCACAGGTTGAACAGGTTGAAGTTCCTTGAACCTGACCTTGAAAAACAGGGAGGATTTGAAAAGGTAGACAACTGGGAAAGGCATTTAAGGACATGCTAAACTTGGAGGCAAGAGGGAATGTGGGCCTATTTTTGCAAAATGAAATTGTCTGAAGAGGGCTTGACAGGTTCTTTCCCGGATATGGTGGGAAGGAAGGAAATGGAGCCATGCTACCAAAAGGCAGTGAAAACCAGGCAAAGGTGTGGACGTCTCAACACTATGATGCCTTGCAAGCAGCGGATACTCAGTAATAGTCAAAGCTGCTGGAGACAGCTGTAGGGCTGCTCCTCTGCCAGTCTAGTGTGGACATAAGAGCTTCTACCTGGCACAGACTGAGAAGGGGTAACTCACATGTAACTTATAGTTGACTGTTTAAAATCTACTTTATGGTGTTAACCACACATGGTACTTTCCATAGCTATGAGGGCACCTTAATCTTGTTTTGGCAATCTCTTATTCAAATAAAAATTACATGGGTCTAAAGCACTGTGTGTTCAAATAGCCACGTGACCTCCATTCTGGAGTTGTGAGAGTGGGATTGCAGTTGCTGTTAGTTGCACATGCAATTTCTTCATCTGTAAATCAGCTACAGGTGCAAAACTGGGCATTCAAAGGAAGGAGCAGCCCAGTAGAAATGTACAGAAACAAGATTCTATTCAAAGGATTCCAACATATTATCATAAGTACTCAGTACCAGCAGATGGACAGGAAGCAGTCACTAACTCCTATGTCACTCTAGTGTGGCCAAAGAAGCTAAAATAATGAAACTGTGAGTCAGTTGTGGTCCCTCAAGTCAGTGAAGAAATTTACTCAGCCCAGATTTCCTCTGAGCTAAGAAATGCATACATAGCAATATAGTGTGATGTTAGAATTTCTTCAGCATTACTTCTTCAGGGCAAAGGTATAACTAAGGGAGTGTACTCACAGACACAATGAGCTGACAATATCAGAGCTATGATTGTGTTTTTTGTTAAAGAGATCATATTTTAAACTACATATTTCCACTTATATTTTACTACATATTTTGCACTCACATTTTAGCATTTTGAGAGAATAACTGCTTTTTGGTCACTTTCAAAACCAACTATAATGAGATTAACAAAAGTCAGTCAGCTGTGGCAGGCCTGCCTGTGAGCCAGCACTAATGAGGAGGAGGCAGAAAGAGTGTGGATTTAAGGTTTGATAGCAAGACCCTGCTTTAAAAAAATTCATGTGTTTTCCTGTGACATTTCTTTCATGATTTTCAAATACTTTAATTTCACAAATATTGAGAGAATACAAGAGAACTGACCATTTTAGGAAGATACCAAGTCTAGAAATCAACTTAATTCAAGTCTTGGAGTTTAAGAAAGAAGTTCAAAACAGTTAAATTGGAAATACAGACAGAACTAGAGCCATGCTAAAGAGAAAGAAAGTTAGTACCAACAACTACAAAATTCTCTAAAAATGCCTTGAATTGTTTTTCCTTCTTCATTGCTGGGGATGGAACCAGGGTTTTTGTACATACTAGGTAAGTACCTTCCCCCCACCACAAGCTACATTCCAGTTCTCTGAATTGCTATTGCACGGGAGATTATGAAATTCAGAGTTGTATCAATAATTTAAATCTTTTCCGGACTTTCACTTCAACAAATAAAGACTATCAGAACTTAGACAGTTTTTTTAATGTCTCTAAGGAAAAAGATGAACAATTACTGCTTCCATTTAAATTCAGAGAATAATTTCAATTTTGGGCATTTGATTTCTTTGGTTTCTTCAGAGCTAAATGTTAATGCAGTGGAAGCAATTTCCCCATCTTAAACACAACAAAACAAAGCAACCCAAGGCTGGAGATAAAGCTCAGTGGTAGAGAACTTGCCTAGCAAACACAGGCTCCTGAGGTCCATCCCTAGTACTGTAAAGTTTTTTGTTATTGTTGTTTTGTTTTTAAAGATGAGATATAGAGCTGTTTTCTTCAGGCTTGTATTTTCTTCTTAAAGCACTCAAGGCAGGTTCATAATGATGTCCCATTTTTATCATCGGCAGTATACTAGTGATCATAGCTGCTTTCCAAGAAGTCTTTTTATTCAGAAACTGCTACTCATTTTAGTGCAAAGTAGATGATTCCAGGTTCTGTTTTCCATATTCTTTAAACTGCTTAAAAATCAGATACTCTCAGAATTTTCTGTTTCATCCTCCAGTAACAAATATGTCAAGGCTAAAAACAATAAACTTCACAGAGGGCTTTAGATCTGCTTTTATAAACACTGTGCTATTCAATCTTCACAGTACCCTGTTAAAATAAGGCCCAAAAGGAAAAAGGAAAAGAACCTGCTCCATTCACAAAACTTGTATGTAGGCAAAATAGGACTGGTCCTTACATTTTGGTCCCTTTAACCTTCTGGCCAGGTGAGAACTTCAATTATCTGTTTCTAGCATATACCATTGCCCAGAGCCCCTTACACAGTTTAAATATCCCCCATAGAAGTATATGCAATCAACACTGCTCCATCTCTGTGGGACTCTGGTTTCGAAGGGCTCTATTGCAGCATTTGTCATGTCTCTGAGGCGCATTTCCATTGCTCAATCAGATCCAGAGGACAAGTGTCATCATCCTTCAAGCTCTGGTGCAACAGCCGAAAATTATAGAATCCACACAGGACTGAGTCTGGCACTCAGAGCAGGAGGCGTATCGAGCATGAGCCTGAGGAAGCGTCCCTTCCACTGTGCCAATTTTGATTAGTGGAAATCAGAGCCAGCACGAGGTTACTTAGGGTTGCCTGCAGAACTCTTGAAAAAGAAAAGGAGTGGGATGAAAGGGACAGAGTGCTCATGAAGCCTATGAAAAAATGTACAGATGTTCTCTTTGGGTATAACGGTTAACTAAGAGACTTTAACTTCATGGATACGAACAATGCAGCTGTATCTCTAGGACCAAAACTAAACATGTAGGGTTTTTTTTCCCTTTTCTTCAGTAGCAGTACCCAGCTTCAGTACCACTTTGCTTCAGATGGCGGAAGAATGAACCCCTAAGCCGATGGTCTAGGTCAACGATAGAATCTCTATGGCACTTCATCAGTGCTGGCTTTAGATAGCTAATGATGATTGTACACTTGATTTATTTTCAAGTTTATCTGTTTGTTTTAGCAGGAGTGGAATAAATATTTTATGATCAACCATAAAACACAATAGAAGTAACAAACAGGTTGCTGAACTTTAGTAGCTCAAATTAATATTTTAATAACTTTAAAAAGACAGATACTATGTTACCCAGGATAGCCCCAACTCTTGTTCATGATAGATCTTCCTAGCCCAGTCTCCCAAGTAGCTGAGACTATAAGCCACAGCATTACACCTGGCAAATAATTACCATTTTAATGAAGAAATAAAGTCTTGTGTTAGTATACTAGAGAGATTTCAGACTCAGAGAAATTACATTTAGGACAAAGTCATGGCATCAAAATAAGAGATTGGTACAGAATAAAAGTCTTGAATCACCTAACCATCCCTTGCCATAATTAGCACTTGCCCTGGAGTCAACCTAAAATATTTATTGTGCTACATTTTAGACAAGTTCTTTTCAAAGAGACAAAACCACCAAAGTAGGAATCGACTATTTCATAATGTAGTCAGGATATGCCCTGAGGCAGGCTACAACTAAGCTTTTATAGCTTACAGAAAATGGAATATTTTATAGGATATAATGAAACTAAATTCCTGTATAAAAAAAACCTCAGAAGACAAAAATACACATGGAGTTAATGACAGAACTGGGGGTCAGATCAGGGATAGACAGTCATTCAATCCTGAGTTGGGTTCTTAGCATCATACACAAAAACAAAAGCAGAATAAAATTTCAGGAAACATTTTTTTGCACTCTCAAAATGGATTTTTTTAAAATTGTGACAAACATGTTTAAACTTTAGGCTTTCAGAAAAATTAAAAGTCAAAGTTATTCATTTTAACCAATAAATTACTTTAATGCTTTCACACTTCCATTGTAAAATACAAGTCACTCTGCTTAAACAATCTATTTTATATTCAGTCTATGAGATGAGAAAAATAAACAAACATTAGACTAAATAAGAAATGATACAAAATAGAAGAAGTTGTGCTTAAGAAACTCCAGTAGAAGGAGCTATAGAAATAGAGAACGTAACATTTTGCAATGGACAAGAAGAAAAGGCTGGAAAAGGAGACTTTTGACCCTGCACCACAAATCTAAATAGAAGTTATGGTGAATCGTTAGTTTAGCATGTGTCTAACCTTACAGAGACCTCTGAAGAGAAGTGATGGCAAATTGTTAGTTTAGCATGGATCTAGTCTTACAGTTTCCTTGTGTGTAAAGTGAGAGGCTTAGAACAGATATTCTTCAATTAGGCTCAGAGTATCCTAAAAATTCTAAAAAAAGAATCTAATATGTTCCTATGCTCTAAGAGTTTGCAATTCTTTGGGAGAAAGAGGATGTATATTTCAAAATACAATAAAAAATACTTGAAGAAAAATAAAAATTCTACAAGAGGGATAAGAACTGCTATGAAAGCTAACTAACACAATAAAAGAGGGAAAGCTGATTCTTCAAGTGTTCTAAAATGCTCACACATATTTTTTGAGACATGTATGCAAATGCCAGGAACAAAAACGAACAGGTTTAATTTTGAATATCAAAATATCATCAACACTTATCATTCAGGAGATGGAAGCCATGCACGGAAATAACTATGAATTTGGTTAGGGTTCTATGCTGACAGCTCTGAATATGTTTATAAGTGACCACCATAGAAATGATCAAAGGATTAAAATATTGTAATAAATGTGTGGAAAACAGACACACAATTTCACCCACACACGAGTGCCCGAAGCATCCCCAGCAGCAATGTCAGGAGTGGACTTTACCTTGTGAAGTGCTCACAGTTAGAGCATCAGTGAAGGTACCAGGCTCTGGGTCAACAGACGAGTCTCCCAGAGTTTCACCCATAACAGCATAAAACAGATTTGGTGTAATTCACATTGGTTTTGTCTACGTCTTGCAAAAGATCAGTTTGTTAAAGGAAAAAGGCTTGTGGCCATAGAGCTTATGAATATGCTAATGAGTCAAGACACCAGTTTTCAAATATTTGGGAGAGGTGGGAATAAACACAGAAAGGATCAGGCCTGAATTGGCTGGCACTGTCCTGAGCAAGAGCCAGTTGTGACAAAATGGTGTGTCATAATGTTGTCTGCTGCTTTGGCAAGACTTGGTACATTACAAGGAAAACGTTGCTACACTGTCTCGCCAGTGACCCACACGTTCAGTGTCTTGTGAGGGGTGTGAACTGTACAGTATTTGCAATTATCAGAGCAGAGATTGTTCAATATTTGATTGTTTTTAAAATTGTAGTAAAATACAATAATGGCTTTTTAAATAGAAAACTTCATTCTTTAATTTTTGAAATACCAGATAAACGTATTTGACTAAAGTTTCTCTTAAGTATTCCCCTTTGGTTGAATCTTCTGATCACATTATTTAAAGAAAACTCTAGAATCAAAATACATATACATTCTTAAAATAAATTTGCTACCCACATATTACTGAATGATACATTTCAAGGTGATTTATTCAACAAGTTTACAAAAGGTTCAAAACTATTACTGCTATCCAAATTCTATAAACCTGAACAGTTGACAGAAGAAAGTTCTGGTAAGGCTATACTTTTATATATCAAGGTATTTGTTTTAAATTTGTTTATCCATCAATAGCAACTGCAGCAATGCTCCAATGGCTGATGCTGAATGTTAAGTGCTCTGTCACAATGAAAAAATTGGAGTCCTCTCTGAGAATAATGCATTACCAGAAGAAAAAAAATTACCCTGCTAGGTTGGCAAGGAATTGTGGTCAGTTTTGTAATCAGGAAAATGCTGGCTTCTTGCTTAAGGCCTTTGCCCTTTTTGGCAGAAAAAACACTAGCCGTGCCAAACTGCTAACGTGGGAGCAGCCCTTGTCACTTAAGTGGCCTAATAGAATTCAGTGACTTGCAGACTTTAAAAGAGCCCATACACAGGGCAATATATCAGATAGCAATAATTCCCTGAATTATATTCATCCTGATAGCCCCCAAATGGAGTAACCATATATC
Source organism: Myodes glareolus (assembly GCF_982192425.1). NCBI lineage: Eukaryota > Metazoa > Chordata > Mammalia > Rodentia > Cricetidae > Myodes > Myodes glareolus. The sequence goes on from NC_142028.1 coordinate 35,865,068, forward strand.
TAGTTAATCTATGTTGAGTAACTATTCATTCTTCACGGGGACTAGCAATAGTTTCCCTGTCAATTATGAAGCAATAGCTCAATGGGAAAATACTCATGGGGTCTAACTAGCACATGGTGAGGTGAGAAGTTGGCAATTGTATCATTTAACCCCCCAAAAACATTACTAAAATAATTCAAGCTAAAGTAAGTTTCTAGGTAGTCCAAATGATGGGGCTAATAATCACTGTTAGTAGAGTTAGTTTTATCTCTATTTAATTTAAATTCTCAATAAAAGAATTTTTCCTTCCTTCTCAAAGCTTAGAAATGTCCTTAAATTACAAAGTAATCATACATAAGAATGGAACTACAGACACAAAGACATAATACTTAAGGATGTGATAGAATCCAAAATTCTTGGTAGAACTCACAGGTTAAAATCAATCACTAAAGTCAAGAACAGAAACAAGCAGAAATAAAATTTAACAGAATGGAACAAAAACCGGACTCCCATTCTAGCTATTGATAAGCCTATGTGATGTTCCTGGTATCTGTGTCTAGAAAGCAAACTTCAGCCTCATTTCCTATGAAGATCAACATGTCACTTGGTTCCCTTTTTCCTGTTCCCAGGTCCTCATTTAACTTTTTAAACATAGTTGAGGAGGAGAAGTATAGCATGATAATGCTTTTTCTTGGTATGTGTAGGCCCTGGGTTTGATTCTCAGTGTCCTACCATCAAAAGGGGAACATTTATTAAGACTTTCTTAAGATTACATGTGTATTTCAAATGCTAACATATGGCAGAATGCTACCATTTTAGAAGAAGTGCAGATAAGATGAGAAAGGGAGGCCCCTGGGTAATGAGTGTGTCTTCTAAATTAAAAAGAGAGGCAAGGCCAGTACTGGAACTAGATTCCAGTGCTCAAGTGCCATAAGGATAGAGGAAGAGAAGGCTTAACAGGGATATTAATGAGTACCTACATTATTCTATTTTCAATACCAATGACTATGGTGAAACTGGGGCCTGGTCTTTCAATACATTCTTTCCCATGTTCTCACATTCCCTCAATGCTGATATAGCTCATTCATTTCGTGTGACTCAGTGTGGATCTTCTCAGTTCGGTTTCTAAGATCAACAGTCTCACTTGGTTCTCAGGTTCTGTTTTAGTCTCTGTTATTTTCTGGGCTGGGCACCACCCAGGGCACCATGAAAATCTAGTCTTTCCAACCACCCTTCAAGGGATAAAATTATAGACTCTTTGCTTAATGCTTCCCTTTCCCTCCCTCCCCCTTCCCTTTCTCCCTTTACCAAGACAACATAAAACTTGTGTATCTATTGTTTAACTAGGCTTTCTGAGTCTACTTGTTCTTATTGTGTGCTTGTTATTCAACCACACAATTATTTTAGCATTTACTTAATCCCTAGTACCCAAATCTGGCTACATATACTCCTAGGATTGTGTTTTGTGTTTTGTCATTCTGACTTGCCTATTTTTTTATTTTAAAGCAAAAGTTTCTTGATTATATTTATATACATTTATTTATTCAATTTTTATATTTCATTCATTTGTTCAACAAATATTTATTGATAATATAAGAGATAGCAGACCTTAAGCTTTGTGCTAGGGCACTAATGAACAAGATGGGTGTGTTTTTATGAGCTTCAAAAATAGCCAATAAACAAAAGTCACAGTTTAAATAAACATAGAGCATTGAACAGAGCAGGTTCAAGAAATCTTGCTTACATATTTGATGGCACATTTGAACTATGCAATACATAAAACACCCAAGTGACATAATATATATAGTTTAAGATAGGTGATGTTTATGTTTATTACAATCTGTTGTACTACCATACTGTAGTGCTAGGTCACTTAAGAAATAATTTGCTCCCATGGACATTTAGAAGTTGAAAATAGCTAGGCGGTGGTAGCGCACACCTTTAATCCCAGTACTCTGGAGACAGAAGCCGGTGGATCTCTGTGAGTTTGAGACCAGCCTGGTCTACAAGAGCTAGTCCCAGGACAGGTAGGACTGTTACACAGAAAAAACTTGTCTCGAAAAAAACAAAAAACAAAACAGAAGTTGAAAATAAATGGAGTTAATCTCATTTTTATATAACTGTCCATCTGTTTTGTTCTTAAATATTGGAAAGACTACAAATTTTGTTTTCTGTCAGTTTCAACACCCATCCACCCATTAGGTATTACTGTAGACACCCCCAACAGACACATTAATAGGCACAGCTTTTGGCTTCAGTGAGTTCACATTTAATTATATTTACCAAAATTATCCAAACAAACCCAAAAGAGTGATCATTTAGCTTACTTAACTTTGAAAGTAAATTAGCATATATTAATATAGGAAATATATTTGCTTTAGTAAAGTTGTTATCGGAGGCAGTACTAATCACCAGAAAATTCATAATGCCATAGGATTAGGACATGTAGGTGAATGTCTTTGTCTTTAAAACCTTAATAATCACAGTGTTCTACTCTTGAAATTGACAATGAGATTCACAAAGGAGCTGGCAGCATTAATATCATAACACTATCAATGTGTTATCAGAATTTTGTACTTCAGTGGAGAAGATCATCAGCACTGATCCAGTGGAAAGATGCCTGGAAGGGTAATTTTACAGAGTCAAGAAACAAAAGCATCTGACATTAGGAGAACTTGACTTAAATGGAGGAATGTAGGACTTTCTGTAATATGAAGTAGATCAGCATCTTGCCTTGGATTTTGAGAACATAAGGAATGTGGATTTGGCTGTGGATTGAATATTACATTCTTGGTAAAAGAAAGAATGTAGATAATGAATTATACAACAAAGAGGATGGAAAGCCTATTTTTAATTCATGTGTTGCCAAAGTGAGCACAGGAAGATGATTTAATTCTCTCTCAGTTCGTGATACCTGAAAACACATTTACAGTTTGCTATTTAAAAGACTATGTTTCTTTTTCTTTTTTTATTTTTAAAGACAGGCTGAGCTCAAACTCACTCTTTAGCTGAGGATGGTCTTGAACTCCTATTCACCCTGCCTCTACCTCCCAAGAGCTAGGATTTCAGGAGTGTACTACAATGTTAGGTGAGAAGGCTACTCTTTAATATTTAATCTTGAATGTTAATTATAAAATCTCCTATTTGCCAAAAAGCCCTAAATTTTGTACATTTGAAAGGTAATTAGATCCATAAAAGTTGTGAATAATTTAATATCAAAAGACCAAAAATTCATTAGTAAAATTACAATATTAATATTTTAACATTATCCAGTATGGAATGACTTATATAAAATCTTTCCATGATATATAATTAATAATTTAATATTTAATAATTTGAATTTCACCTTCAGATTGAATTTGGAGTTTTTAGAATTTCTTTGATTGATTTCTTTGGTATAAAATAATATGTTTGTGTTGTATAGAATAGTATTTTTTGAATATTCTCATTCAAAAGTTGTGCTATTCAATTTTATCAGTACTGTTAATACTTATGTCAGGCCCTAACAGTTTGGGAGAAACTGCTCTCTGCCCTCCAGAACCTAGCACAATGCCTCTGGTTGGCATTCAACCAGAGTCGGATTGTTTTTGTTGATGATGAGGATGATGAGGTAACAGTTGCTTGCCACATTTCTGTCTCATGTGTCATTCAAGGAGGCTAGCACCTAATAAATGGGTAACAGCATCCTTTACTTTTCTTGTCTTAACAAGACTCCAGTTTCCTGGTGATGCTTCAAAGTGACAGGCAGATTGACTGCCCAACTCCCTCCTGTCCTTCTCCAGTACAACTGCCCTTTTCCTAGCTCAACTGAATCTGGTTCAGAACCTTATCTTCAAGTGGTTGGTTGCATCAACTCAGGGTTTCTTCACATCACAAGGAGACAGCTTGGGAAGAATGATGTGCCAATGAAACACAGGCTTTGAGAAGAAACAATCCTGATCCTAGATATCATCCCAGCAAGCCTGAGGATGCTCACAGTGGAAGAGAACAAGGAAGGCTATTGTCCAGTACATTTATGCCATTTGGTTCATAGGCACAACCCATTCTTTCACTAAAACCAGTAATTTCATTCTTATTTTTAGAAAGTAAACTTTTAATGCAATTAACACATTAAAACTACATTACATGGTTTTAAAGAAAAATAACTCAGTAAAATGATGTTAATTTGTGGCCAACAGTGTCAGTGGGTGGATGAATGGATGGATATATATATGGTGTTCAGACTGGCCTTAAACACCCAGGTCAGTTACCTTTCTGCCTAAGAAAATAATCAAGGTTCTTTTAGGTTATGATGCTAACATATATAATAGAATGCCTATAATTATTTTAAAATTTATCAGGAATTCTCTATATTCTAAGCCAGCATCACTTATATACCCTTTCTGCACACGGCTGATAACAAAAAAAAGAAAAGCCTTTCATGTGGAGAAATGAGCTTTCTTAGTAAAATTAAAAGTCTTAAGAGAGGAAAAACTAGGCATCATAGTAAATTAAATGTCTCAAGTGAACAAAACAACTGAAAACCTCCTTTCCCCCTTTTCCTTCAAAAGTTAACTTTCGTAACATTTGAAACATTTGAAAAAGAGCCTAACCTGTCTAACCACTTTGCAGGGCTCAACTTAACACTTCAGTTACTATGCCTTTGAACCAAAGACATCCTATCTAAACTGTTAACTTGTCTTTGCATGTAATATCTAACATCTGAAATTCTTTTGTAACTGGGTTTTCTAGCATGATAAAATACAATGGCCTATATTATCAACATGCATTGATGTGGGACATTCTGGCCTTCTAAAGCATGTATCTTCGTTAATTTTGACTTTTATCAATTGCTTTTTCAAGATCAGTAGTATGAAGATTTCTTAGGCAACATCCTATTATGGGGGAACCACACTGACAATCAACCGATGTTACAGGAATTCAGAGTCACAGAACTAGATATAAGTTTAGTTCTGTAAAATGAGCAATTTACTACTACTGTGATTGCACTAAAGAAAATGGATGGACTGTTGGAATCACTGACTGACAAAACTTTGTACTAGGACAATTAACACACTTTAATTTTTCCTTTAGGAAAAATGAACTTCAAAGAAATGAAGTGACTCACCTAGGTCATTACTCAGGTAGTGTTGTAGCAGAGTTTGAGTTACAAATAGTTTCTTGATTCCCAGTTCAAAGTCACAAACTATACTCTATCTCATTAAGATAAAACAATAAAACATTCAAATATATGTTGCAATTAATTATTCTTAATTCTACCATTCATGGCCTATCAGTCTGAATGTATCTTGCTGTCTGACTCACTTAATGTGAATGAATTAGGATGGAAATCTGAGTTCACAACAGAGTTCCAACCCAGGACTCTATAGAAGGGAAGTGCTTCACAGGACCTTGTTAATAAAATGTGATGACATTCAGAGAGCAATTTGGGAATTGATTTTGCTGACACATGTTTTCTTCCCTCCTTTATAGATTTTACAGGTTAGTCCTAGACTCTAGGACTCTTCTGTGCTAACAGTTGTCCCTCCCATGACACAGCCCCTTGTTCTTATGAAATAATAATATTACTGTGGGAAAATTACTTTATAGTAATAAAATTCTAGCAAAAAGTATCTTAGAGCTGTACAGATTTTTTATTTCCAGTTTTAAGCTGAGAGGTTATCTAAAGCAAAATAAGAAAATAATAGTACCTCAACTGATTGATCAAGCTTCAGTATGACGCCCAGGGGGATAGAGGTGTAGACCAGAGGTAGAAAACTTGCCTAGCATGTGTGAAGTACAATCTTCAGCAACACAGAAAAGAGGGAAAAGAAGTTTGCCTGTGTCTCTACTCAGTACAAGAGACCAGGGTTTGCATTCCAGTGCTGGAGTTCACAAACATCCTTTCTTTGTGATATATTAAGCCACTGTCCCCTCATCTGAAGGAGACTTACTAGAGTTAGACATGGTTTAAATAAATAGTGCTTAGGGTAGAGCAGGCCCTCAAAATTATTATGAATTCTGATAATCAAAACCTTGACCCTCTATGCCTGATTCTTGGTTAACAAACAGCACCATCACCAAGTAACATACCCACTGATCTTATATTTTAGCCACAAACTTATAAACTTATATATCACAGAGAAACTATGTATGTGGAACATGGAATCCTCAGGATCAAGTAGGAATTTTATAAATCCACTTAGAAGCAGACATTCTGTTCATGATAGCCAACAGAGATCTGATAGAGAATGAGACAGAATTTTAAAACATGCTCACAAGAAACTGAATTTTGATGATAACTAGGTAATAAACAGCATAGAATGTATTTTTACATCAGTTTTCTAATTGGGTTTATTGACCATGTAATAGTCAGTTACCTAAAGGTTAATCTCCTTATGGTCTTTCCTAGACACAATATAATTCTATTACAGTCTAGGCCTCTAAGTTTGAATTTATGTAATAAAGCCACGACAGTTTCTGAAAGCTAGTAGGCTGGGGACAGCAACAAACCCAGCAAGTAGCTTTAAAATTCAGATGTTGTATTTACTGAGTACCTACTCTGCCAGGTATTGTGCGGTCCTAAGACACAAACTCCTGACAGACTTAAAAAAACCCCAACAACTCTGTGAGCTTAAAAGACAGCTCTACTTTGGGAGAAGGACAACACACTGAGCTACAGAGCAGGTTTAGAGAACTCAGTTTCTATCCAGCTGTGTACCTGGTATATGCCGAACTAAGCCATGAGCAACAGCATACTGCTATTATTTTACAGGTAGGGAAGTTGAGTTTCAGCTCACAAAGTCATTAAAGGACAGAGAAGGTATTTAAATTAATTGAAACTGAGTACTAATGAGGTTCAGAAGATGAACAGCATCCATCCGAGTGGTATAGAACTAAAGGGACTCTGAAAGGAATTCAAGAATAGGAAGAAAACTTGAGATGAGTCCAGAGAGATAGAAACTGTGGGTGGTGGTAAGAGAGAGTGGAATGAACAAGGCAAAATTAAATGGGAGAAAACTGAGAATGAGACAAGTGTCTGATGCAAAACTCCAAGGGAGTAGGAGATCAGTTCAGATGGGCTAAAGTCCAATAACCCAAACATTTTACAACTGCTCTTTAAACAATACGATCCCCATGTAGCACAGTTAAAAGAAATCTCTGTGGTAAAGATATCGAGAGTCTCAAGGAAATACAGCATAGTTTACACCTAACAAGTCCTTGATCTTGAATGCATGTTGCTCTGAGAAAGGCTAAGGTGTTTTCTAGTTTTCCTATCTTCTTTCCTCACAGCAAACATGATATGTCATTCCAGTACTCAGAGGCTGAGGTAAGAGGATAGGAGGATCATAATTCAAGGCCATCTGGGTCTACACAGTGAGTTATTATTGCTATCATTACAAAACTAATTCACATTGTTGGAAATTAGAAAATTCAGAGTACTGAGTGAAGTCATTATATTCCTACTATCCAGAGAGCATCCATCTTGAGTTCTTAGTGTTCCTGTGAGTCTTTCCCTGCTCATATGTAAAATCATAAACATAGACACATAATATAAGCACACATATACAATACAGGTGTCATTCGTTGTTCATCAAAATGAGATTTTGTATTTACTGGTAGTAACTCTCTTCTTAAAGTCTCTACGCTTTTATTTCAAACAACACCCAGTTCCTATTCACATTTCCCTAGGCCCAAATGTTTAGAGTTGGTTTGCTCTCACCTAAACTTCATCGATAACGATGAAATGATTGTACGCTCCTTAAGCCCTTCTAAATCTAGCACAGTTCTCTTTTCCGAATGTCCACCAACCCTCCCAGCATCAAAGGCCACTGAGCAATCAGGCCAGTGGGCACCTAGAAAGTCCCACCTCATGGATTAGACCAGTTATTTTTTTTGTGGCATCATTTATATCACTTCTCTATCCACTGTATTTCTGAAAAATTAGATAGTTTATGCAAAGTTTATGTGCCACAGTCAAGTCATAAATGTTGGAGACATTCACTTCTTCCTGCAGTTCCACAGAAGACATGCCTGCAATCCCTGCTACTCAGGAGGCTGAGACAGGAGGATTACTCATTGATGGTTAAGCAGGGCAGATCAGTGAGACCCTTTCTCAAAACATAAAATAAGGACTGGAGGCTATTGTTCAATGGTAGAACATTGATGTCTTGATGATTGAGGCTATAATGTCAATCCTCCATTTCAATGTCTCTTCATTCTCTCTCTTTCTTTTTCTCTCTCACATACACATACATACATACATACATACACACACACACACACACACACACACAGAGAGAGAGAGAGAGAGAGAGAGAGAGAGAGAGAGAGAGAGAACATTAGTGATGCTAAGATCAATTACTAATTTGGGAACCACACTTTGGTTTTGAGCCTAGCCTTTAATGGCTAAACTGTCTCTTCAGTCCACTAATTACCAGTCTGGTCAAACAGTAGTCTGACCTCTAATCTCTCCCTTGTATGGCTACTTCCCCCTCCTTGCAGCTAAAAAGAAATATGTGCAGTTACTGTGACAGTCAAAGTTTTTCAAAATATTTTTTAAAAAATTATTTATTTATTTACTTCTGTGTATGTATGTGTATCTCTGTGAATGTGTACCACATGTGAATGGGGACCCACAGAGTCCAGAAGAGAGTTTCTGGAGCTGGAGATACAGACACTTGTGAACCACCCAATGTGGGTGTTAGGAACTGAATTCAGGTCCTCTTCAAGAGCGATAGACACTCCTAACTATCTCCCCTGCCCTAGTTTCAGTAACCATTCTGCCGAGGGTTCTAATAAATTTGATCATCTTTTCTCCAAATCAATAGTTTGAGTTTATAAAATGAAGTCTTTCTAATTCTATCATTTATACATAACTTAGCTAACATCCTCTAAGGAGAAAATGTTTCTTCGGTAAAGTTGTGTAATAACTCTGAAATGCAGTTCCTACTGGGAAGAAAGACTAAATGTTTAATTCTCTCTCTTTTATTAAAAGGTGAATAATTTCAATACATAACTTCCTTGGTTAGGTTTATCAGTGTCTCTTATTCACTGAACACTCGTGTTGCAAAACATCTTTTTTCTTTTTTTCTTTTTAGAGAATTTTTATTTCCACTTCATTTTTCTCCAATGACAGTTACAAGTAAGACTCATGTGTCTTGGTCCTTCAAATCACTTATCTTTTTATCACACACAAAACTATTTACTAACCCCTAAATAGCAGAACCAGTGTTTCAGTTTTACCTAAGTTTCCATTCGCAGGGATTTTCAGTTTTTAGCAAGTAATTTTCCTTAATGGGAGGGGGAGGTTAGCAAATGAACTCAACTGGTTCCACCAAAGTTATCTAGAGTGTCAGCAAAGTTTTGCAAAGTGAGTCTAAGATTCCTGACAAGTTTGTGGACTAATTAAACCACATCCCAACCATATTCTTTATTCTTTGTTCTCTAGGTTTCTGAAGCTATACTGAGATATAGGAGGCAGGATTTTCTGTTTACATGTTCACAAATATGAGTTTCATTTGAACAAACTTCATTTGAAATATTTAGAGACATTTTATTAAAACACAAAGAAGAGTGTACAAAAAAGAAAGACAGAAAAGAAACATTTTTCTAACTCTGAAACAGGTGTCTCCCTCTGCAACTAAAACAAATATAAAACTGAGCCTTAACTTAATACCTCTAATTATGTTTTTATTTGTTATCTATTGCACACAGTCAGATGAACAGCTCAAAATGCCTACAGTCATTCTGGGCAAGTTGACAAATATCCTACACATTGAAATGAGCAGTGGGAAGGAGGCCAGATTGCTTAATTGTTTGTTACTTGGGAGTCTGAAAAGGTGGACAAGCCAAAATCTTTATGGGGATCCAAAGAGTACAGCTCCTTCCTTAGGCAGCTGAGGAAAACAATGGGCCAGATTCTCACTCTGTGTAATCACAGAGGACTACTCCATTGTATAGCCCATTGTTTCTTCCATGTACCGCCTGAAGGGGAAGTGTATTGTTATCTACAGGAGACCTTCCATAAGAGAGTTACTTAGGATGAGAACATAGCCTCTGGGAGACTAATGAAGATGTGGCATTCAGTTCAGGAGGGAACCTTCAGATAAACATTTTTGGGAATTGTGCACTTAAAAGACCTACGCATTAAAATCAGAAAGCTGTGGTGACTAAGAATTAGTGCAAAAATCAATATGCCAGGCTGAATAAAGGGGCTCTGAAAAGCTTAGAGGGCAGTAAATGAGTAGTTGGAGCTTTTCACATGTCCAAGAAATCCTAAGCACATCTATTCTAACCTCTCCCTCGTTAATAGCTGGGGAAACTGAGGCACAAAGAAGTGCTTCATTTACAGATGATGCAGACAAGGCACAAGGAAGTAGAATGGCTTACACATTGCCTCATTTTATGTAGTGCAGTCTTAGTGATAATATCAAAGCTAGAATCCATGATGTTCTATTAGATCTGATCTTTGATTCCACTAAAATAGCAACGTTTTTATAGCTGGGCCTTATGTGGGGAGAAAGAGTACTAACAGAAAAGTATCATCATGAATCACTACAGTTCTTTAGAAAAAGATTTCTTCAAACAACACACTGAGATATATTTTGTTGTTCTGTTTTGAGACAAGGTCTCTCAGACTATCCTTGAACAGTCCTCTGGTTTCATCTTCCTTCTCAAGTGCTAGAATTATAGGCATGTACCACCAGGCCTGGCATTTTAGGTTTGATATTGTTTGCTATTCAGTTTGCCAAGATTTACACCACCATTATAAATTAGCTTTATAATATTTTCATCACCCAAATGCATACTGCTTTATATTTAACCTCAGCTCCTACTACCAATCCTAGGCAATCACTGATCTATAATTTTTCCTCAGGAGACTGACTGCTTTCATCAGACCAGTGTAGTCAGATGGGCTCATGTTGTGAAGAATCCAATTGGCTAGGGATTGTATGGCTGTTGTAGCCTAAGTTTTAGTATGTATCAACCTCTAGTAGGCTGTGCATGGATGTAGAATATTTTGACTATCTATGTAGCTCATGAACACTTGGGTTGCCTTATTTTTGAGTAAAGATATATTTTTCTTTGAAACAAAATCTGTGTTTCTTGGTGTCTTGTTTGTTTCAGTGCTAGGGATTGTACCCAGGGTCTCGTTGATTCTAAGTAAGCACTGTACCGCAAGTTCAATTCTATAATTTTAATCTTGCTTCATGTTGATGACATACAAATTACTCTTTTAGATTATCTTCATGGTTTTATAACTAAATTCTTAGAAGTTTCAGTGCTACAGTTTATAAATTCTCCAGAATTACCATTTTCTTTGTACAAGATTATGAAGCAGGCAAAGGTAGACCTTTAATATGTAAATAATTACTTTGCATTTACTGAAGGCCAAATGAGAGCCAGTGTTGCTGTAGGAAGGAATGCTTCAGAGTTCCAAAGGAGAAGAGTCCCAGGGATAATGTAATTGTATATACAGCAATGATAGCACAAAAGTACTAGGTAGCATTTCCATACCTGCTCTTCTAATGTAAACGTTAAAGGTCTTATAACTTCACACAAAACTTGCTTTAGTTCTATAGATACAGATAATCAAGAACTATAATTGTACAGCACATATTAATAGTCAATTTTATGTATATCTGCTACATTAAAATAAAATGCTATGGATACTGAGAATCACAAAAATTATCCTCCCTTGAAATAAAAATGCAATACACTGCCATAAAATCCTTGGAACCAACGCAGAACAACCCCCTGGATTCCCCCACCAGACGCACAAGTAAGTAAACAGATAAGGAAATAAAATGTGTATGCTGAGAGTTGGAAACAGCTGTGCCATGATGCTAACAGTTGTTACTTCCAGGTGATGGAATTCATAACGAGGAACTCTTTGCTCTATGTGCTTCTGTAGACTTTGCAAAAGCAGCTATTATTTTAATCACCACTTCCCTTAACATAAAATAAAGATGCTGTACAGCATTAGAAAAAGAACAGCTGTCAGTCTAGAGGGCTCTCTAAGGGAGGAGACATGCACAGTAAACCTCACACAGCTGAGCTGATAAAACTAAGTTTCTGTAGATTGCTAAGATAAACAGCAGTGATGTTTGGCTAAGCTTTTTCAGTGACTGGATTTATCAAGAACAGTGCAAATTTTTCCATTTTTCTATGGAACTATTATCTCTTATCTGTTTTTCCTCTCTGAAGTGTTTCTATTAGACAATCGTAGCACTAGTTCCCAGAAAGTACAAATAGGTGAAAGACACAGGAAAACAGATAGAAAGTTTAACATTAGCCTTGCATAAACTATACCACAATCCCCTGACTTTACTGTCACCACACCTCTCTGCCTGCTCCCAGCTCCCGAGAACGACCATGCTGTCTCCTGTGATGCTCAGGGTGTATGTCAGTCTTTCCAACTCAGCCTTCATCTTATTACTGAGATTTTTTTTTTTAAAGAGATCTTGCTTTGCTGCCCAGGCTGGTCTTGAAGTTGGCTCAAATGATCTTTGTGCCTGAGATCCTGAGTGACCAGGGCTGAGAAGAGGAATGGCACCACCTATGGCTTTTATTTTACTGAGAATTCTGATCAGTTTTTGTTTCTAGCACTATCTCAGCTTTAAAATCACTGTCCTTTGAATTCATTCTCATTATCCCACTTCTTAGCCTTGTTGAGTAGTGTCTCTGAGATAAGGGTCACTTAAGACGATCAGGTACTGCATTAACTCCCAGCAGAACACATATTAGGAATGAAACAGGCACTGCTAGCAAGCATATGGGACTTTGGGCATGGACTGAAACTGTCACGGGCAAACCAGGTCATCATCACCTTAAGATTAAGCAAGATGAGGCGATGAGGAGAGGATAGGTGTCTTGATGCCTTTGGTTCTTAGCAACTAGCAATTAGGTCAGTGCTGTCTTAGCTGTTGTTTGTTTGTTCCTCATAACCTTCCCTTTCTGACATTTCACTCATTGATCCAGGACTTGTAACAATACATTTTTTTTAAAATAAATTTGTAGTAGAATGTAGTGCTGTAAAATTTCTTCCCTCTCTTTTTTAAACGTTGAAGGTTCACACGGGCAGTTGTTTTGCAAAGGAAGGTGGGAATTGCACAGTTTTTGCCCTAGGCTCTCTTGCATTAAGGAGTGTTGTATCTGGCCACTTCTCAAGCCACCAGATGTGAAATAATTAATGCCCACTCGGATTACAAATCTCATTTTAATGTCTTTCAACATAAATAACAATAACAATAGTCAATTTGTGTATTCTGAGGCTCCCAAAAGGGGAGACATACTTAAAAAAAAAAACTGACAAAGTGCTTACCTTAGCAAAAACAAGAATGAATAAAATAGCCAATTTCAATGACGGTCATAGCATAACACTGGGTTTGATGACTACAATTAACTCAACCAACAAAAACCAAGATAAAATCCAGTTTAGTAAATTCTTAGGACTTGGGGAGTCTGAATCCTATATTTCAACTAGGGAAGTGATAGTGATTGTTTTTTGGGGTTATTTCTAGTTCTTCTGAGGACCTCTAAATACACATCTTTAAAGCACTGGTCTAATGTATTCTCTGGAGAATATACAGATAAGGTGTTGGTGTTGGGGAAAGATTGGGGGTTCCTGTTGGAACCTGGAAAGTAGAGACAGAAGGACCGCACAAGATCAAGGCCAGCTTGTTGTCTAGCCAAAACAAAACAAAACACAAAGACACACCCTCCCAAAAATAACAACAAAGCTCTAATATAGTCCAGAGTAAATCTCTATATCTAGTTCCTAATAATACAATCTATCAATCTAAAACTTCAAGTAAATAAACTATCTTGAAAGAAAACTCACAGTTTCTCTTCCTGCTCTTCTGTTGTTGTTTATGATTTTTACAGTGATGGACCTGTGAGAGCCAGCATTTCTAACTAGCTAAGTGCAGTCCACACCATTTTAATCCAAGGTCATAAATAAGATTAAGGCCAGGAAAGCCAGGGTGTGGTGCACTCTGAAGGTTAGGGTAGGAAGATTGGAAGTTCAAAGCTACCATGGGCTACATAGCAAGACTGTCTCAAGAAAAAAGTTAGATTTGGTAGTAAAATGAAGAAGTAGAAATAAAGCAACAGTAACACTCACTGTAAAGAGGTGACTGGTAAATAACGTAGTAGATCATGTGAGCAATGCAAGTGAGAGCAGAGATGTGAAGATTTACTGGAGATTCAGAACAAGAGGACTGACCATGAAGCTCAAAGTGACTAATCATGACTACATAATCTTTTAGCGATTATAGAACATGCTTTATATAGAGCCCTTATTTAATACTGAGAAGTACAAATTGCTACCATTCTAGTAAAAGTTGAAGCTCAAGAAAGCTGAGCAACTTGGCCCAGATCATTGAATCAGGAAATAAAATGTGTACAAAAAAAATTCAACCAAAATCATAAAAATGTATCAGAACAACTTAAAATAAAACACACACACACAAAAATAAAACAACAAAAATCCTGAGCACCAGGGGTGAGGCAGGAGGATTGATAGAGCCCAGGAGTTTGAGGCTAGCTTGGGCAACACAAAAATGCCTTGTCTCAAACCAAATTAAGAAGTGCTTGCTGTTTACAAGACACTGTGGGAAATACACTAGAGTTTAAGTCTGCCCTTCAAGTATCTGTAATCTTGCAAGAGAAGCAAGTGACAATAAAGTGAGACATTAGGCAACATTAGGTTTATGATTTGGCTAAGAATTGAGCCAACATCAGAGGAGATGTCAAAAGTAGACCTGGCACACTGCCAAGGTAATGGGAAGATTAAAAAATTTCACAGGGATTCAGAGGAACATGTCAAGTGGGATGGTTCTGGAAAAATCCCAGTGGAAGACATGGGATTTCAATGAGGGCTTGTATGGGGAGCAGGGTATAGACTCTAGGAGGAGCATGGCTTCTGGAGGAAGGTGACTGTGTTGGTGTTATTTTTTATTCCTATCTTCATCATTTGATACAGCGTACTATTATGGATAAAGACTGACTAATGACAGAAGGAACGAGCACATGTAGAAGAAAGATGGGATGTTTGGAAAAGAGAAGTAAAAGTGTGATGAGGGTAGGAGAGACAGTGCAGGTAAACAAATTATTTTGCTTTAAAGTAAGTTGCCTGATAAATGGTTTAGCCAAGGTGTATGTATAAAACAGTACAGGTCTCCAGACTTTCAGAGAGGCATATAGACATAGATATGAGAAATTCATCACAGTTTGAGTTCCAACATTGCCTTTATAACTAGTGCTGTAACTGTGTGTGCAGACTATTTAAGTCTCAGTTTCCTCATTTTAGACCAGCAGTTCTCAACCTATGGATTGTGATCCCTTAGAGGTAAAATGGCTCTTTTACAGGGGTTGTCTAAGACCATCCCACACATCAGATATTTATATTACTATTCATAACAGTAGCAAAATTACAGTTATGAAGTAGCAATGAAAATGATTTTGCGGTTGGGGTCACCACAACATAAGGACCTGTATTTAAAGGGTCGCAGCCTTAGGAAGGCTGAGAACCACTGTTGAAAATGAATGTCATGAGGACTGAGAGAAATAATGTGAGGCTAGGGGTATGATTCAAGTCTTCATAATCTTTGAATGTTTGTGTTCAACTCTCAGAAACAGAGGGATTTGGGGGGAAGAAAGCAAGTGAAGAAAAAGCAAACAAACAAGAGCCAGGCATGTAATCTAAGCACCCAGGAGGATGAGGCAGGTGGATCTCTGTGAGTTCTAAGCCAGCTAAGTCAACAGAGTGGGACCCTGTCTCAAACAAAACAAAACAAAACAAAACAAAACAAAACAAAACAAAACAAAACAAAACAAAACAAGAAAAGAAAGGAGCCTGAACTGAAAGTGCTTGTCACATGGTAAGTATAAATGGTAAGTCAGGGCTGGGAGACAGCTCATTCAATAAAGTGCTTGCTATTCAAGCACAAAGACCTGAGTTCAAATCTCCCGCACTCATGTAAAAAAGAAGGTGCACAAAACCCCAGCACTAGGCGTTTGGGAGAATAGAGAGAGGAAGATCCCTGGAGCTCACGAGCCAGCCAATCTCACCAAACCCATAAACTCCATGTTCATTGAGAGACCCTGTCTCAAAAAACAATGCGGAAAGCAATTAAGGAAGATACACAACGTAGGGCTCTAACCTCCAGGCACATTTGCATCCATGTATGTTAGCATCCATACTCACACTGCACATGCATACACACAGTTATTGCCACCATTTGAAATAGTCCTAGCAGAGTCTCCTCATGACTTAATTCACTCAAACCTAATGTAACATAATGACTCTTTACTGTATGAATACACACACACACACACACACACACACACACGCACACACACACACCCCTACTTTTAATGTTAATGGAACTGTGAAAAAAAAACATGGCTTATTTATTAAGTCATTTATCAAAAATAGGGTTTTTTTTTATAAAATTAATGATGCTGGAGAAAACATTGGCATACCTAATCATACTAGCTGGAATTATATTAAAACCCATGTACTAAAAAAAAAAAAAAAATGAAATCTAACTGATTTGACCGAGAGTTGTGAAGTAGTTGGAAGACTTGAATCAACCCTCTGGCCTGACTCACTTAATTATAGAGTTTAGAGCTCTGGGAGCTAAGCACTACATGCCTATTAGCTTTGCTGTCCACAACATTTCTGACACATCTGCCAGGATACAAATTGTCTAAATCTTTTTTGGGAACTTAGATGCTGCTTTTGTGTAGTGTAGCATGAGGGCCGGCTTGTTGGGGTTTCTGTCCCACCCGGTACCCCAACAGCCGGCAAATCCCAAAGAGAAATTACACACAGGACTCCATAAGGTTATAAACTGATTGGCCCAATAGGTCAGGCTTATTATTAGTCCTTGTAACTTATATTAATCCATTATCATTATCTATGTTAGCCATAATGGCTCAGTACCTTTTCCAGCTGGGCAGCTTACATGTTTCCTCTCCAGTGGTCTGCGCAGGAGTGGCTGAGGAACTTTTCTCCTCCCTAGCCTTATCCTATTCTCATTACTCCGCCTCTACTTCCTGTCTGGTTGACCCGCCTATACTTCCTGCCTGGCCAATCAGCGTTTTATTAAAATACATGATTGACAGAATACAGATAATTCTCCCACACCAGTGTAGTTCAAACTGGTTGAGAATAGAGACACTTAACTAAGGATCGTGCAAGTACTGTCCACTGGGTGACCTTGTTATGTAAGAAAATCAAATCCTCATTTTGAGGTATGCTAAAACCACCATGTTCTGAACACATATTTAGGAAGAGCCATGAAGCTCAATTATACTGCCTTTCCACCATCCCTTCCCTTCAATTTCTTTTCTTCATGCCACCCACCAACCTGCTTCACTTTCCCCCAAGTACCCCAAGCTTTCTCCGCCAGGAGACATGCTTGGAGCTTGGGCTTTCTGTCTCCTCATGTTTGTCTGCCTTATTAATGAACTATTTTCCTTCTACAAAACTTATTATTTCAGTGACTGGTGATCAGCCAGTCAGCAGCACAGTACTGGTTCAGCAAGCTCTTTGCACACCTTTAGAAAAAAACGGACAGATGATAAAGGGGGAACAGAGGCTGAAAAGTGACTTCTCTAAAAGTAGCTTCTAGAGCAGTGGTTCATAACCTTTGTAACACTGTGACCCTTTAATACAGTTACTCATGTTGTGGTGACCACAGATCATAAAATTATTTCCATAGGCTGGGCCATGGTGGCACATGCCTTTAATCCCAGCACTTGGGAGGCTGAGGCAGGCAGATTTCTGTGAGTTCAAGGCTAGCCTGGTCTACAAGAACTAGTTCCAGGACAGGCTCCAAAGCTATAAAGAAACAGTCTCGAAAAAACAACAACAAAAAGTTCAGTTGCTATTCCATAACTGTAATTCTATAATTTTGCTGCTGTTATGAATCATAATACAAATAACTGATATGCAGGATGGTGTTAGGAATCATAAAGAGTCATTTGACTCCAAAGGGGTCGAGACACAAAGGACAAAAGCTACTCTTCTAGAGTGTTTCCTGAAATAACCTTGTATGTTTTTATACCTAGAGTCAAATGTCATTAATCAAAATGAAATGATGATATTAAAAGTTCCAAACTCATCAATTTTGGACTATCTAAATTTAATGTATATTTAGTTTTCCTATAATATTTATCAAAACAAAAATGGCTTGCTATGAAGAAAGATTTTATACAAATGGAAATGAAAAGAGCCTTCTTGTGCATTGAGTTAGCCAGAAATTAATTTTACCAGAAACAGGGGCCTATGGTGGAGCACAGTGACAGAGTGGGTGAGTATTAGCATGCTTGAGGCCCAGAATTCTATTCCAGCACTTGTCTAGAAACAAAAAAATAATAGTAGTTTTACCAAGAATAATCTATTCCTTGCATGGGTTGACCACCACTTCATATGATAAGACTCTAATAAAAGAACTGGAAAACTGTTCAACTTGACAGTCATTGGCATGAAACTATCTACCTTGGCGTGTAAGTTTTGAAAATATCAGAGATGTGTGGTACTGAATTTTGTTTCTGTATCAGTGCCATCTCTGTGATTCAGCCCCATAGACAAATATCTATGACATCTCCATCCAAATATCTCATAGACAACTCAGAGTTAATGGTCATCAACTAAATATACATCAATTCCCCTAATACCATTCTCTTTCACTTAGTCCTACCTTCTAAAGGGTTGGACCCATCTACCAACCGATCATCTGTACAAGGTCACACATGTCTGTGCTAACAGCTATATTCTTTTGACTCTACTTGTTAAGTATTTACATTTGATTCCTTCTCTGCCTCCTTATCCTTGTAATTCAGACCAGCCACCTCTCATGTATCTTCACTCTTACACACCACACACACACACACACACACACACACACACACACACACACACATTGCTATCAGGTGTCCCATCTACTCTAATCTCCAGCAGCCAGTTCACTTGCTGTTGGTCAGAGGGATCCTCTAAGGATGCCAATTAGAAAACGTTGCTCCCCCACCCTCAGTTTAACTTCTGACTTCTGCCTTAAACCCAAACTTCCATTTTTCTCTGAAGCCTCAGTTGACTCCTTTCCTCTTAAGTCAGTAAGAGAGAAGCTTTTCCCAGCCCAGAGCCTCCACACCTCACTTTGTCTCCTGCTGTTCTCATGACTTCCTAAGATAATTCTCCATGCCAATTGGTAGAGTATAAAAATCACTTCTTCCAACAAAGACCAGATAGTTCCTTCCTGTTCTAAACAACTTACCATATTCCTTCTCCTCCCTTGTGGTACTCATCATTTCATGACAACTTGCTTGCCTTCTGCCTTCCCACCACACTGTAGATTCACTGCTGTGGCACAGTGCCAGCTACAAAGAACGGTGGCCAGTAGAGTTTAGGGTTGTGCTAGTTACTTAACCAGCCCTATTTTATTTTTCATGTATGTGTTTGTATATATGGCACATGTGAGCAATGCCCATGGAGGTAAGAAGAGGGTGTCAGATTCCCTAGAGCTGGAGTTACAGGCAGCTATGAGCCATTTCATGTGGGTGCTAGAAACCTAACCTGGTGTCCTCTAGAAAAGCAGCAAGCACTTTTAACCACCAAATCTTCGCCAGCACCAAAGACATGCTTTTGTTTGTTTGTTTGTTTTGGTGAATTTTTCCTTCCTTCCTTCCTTCCTTCCTTCCTTCCTTCCTTCCTTCCTTCCTTCCTTCCTTCCTTCTTTTCTTTTTTCTTTTCTTTCCTTCCTTCTTACCTTTCTCTCTCTCCCCTTTATCCCACCAGAGGCAGGGTTTCTCTGTGTAATAGTCCTGGATGTCCTGGAATTCACTTTGTGACCTGAGTGACCTTGGACTCACAGAGATCTGCCTGTCTCTACCTCCTGAGTGCTGGGATTAAAGGCATGCACCACCACCACCCAGCTAAGACATGTTCTTAACCTGTGGAATTCAGTCTTTATAATGATTTGTTATGACACAAAGACAATATTTTTATTTTTACATTCATGTGTGGATCTCCAGGAATCTGTGGGTCTCTATTTGAGACATTGATAGCCTGCCTCCTTAAGATCTAAAGTTTCATCATTTCTGGGAGAAAAATAGATATTTATCTTCTAGATTTCTTCCCAGTGATACAGACCCACACATGGGCTTGTGAAGTTAGGTCTTAGAAAGAACACACACAGTTCCACTGCACTGAGGAATCCATTTGAAGAGCAATAGACTCTTAGGTAATGCTTTTAGGCAATAGCATGAAAAGCACTCAGTTTTTTCACTGTGTGTGGCTTATGGAGGCTGATGAGAATATCTACCTACATTCAGATGGGATGAGAGCTTTTACTATCTGGAAAAGGACGTGAGAAAATGAATTTAAATGTGGAAAAGAAACCAAGGGATACCAAGGGCAAACAAAGCAATTAAAAATTGGGCAAAGGGCAGTGTTTTCCAAAGAAGATGTATAACCAACCAATGATACATGAGAAGATTCTCAAGAGTCATTAGTCATCAACAAAAAGCAAATCAAAACCATAGTGAGATATTTCACACCTAACAAGATGGCTGCTATACTGCTGCAAAGTACATAGAAACTTTGAACCCAAATATATTGTTGGTTGGAATATAGACTGCTGACTTGGTAGTGGAAATCAGCTTGACAGCTCTTTAAAACATAAAGCACAATCCACACATGCCGTTTAGTTCAACAGTTAAGAGCCTGAGAGGCAGGAGGATGGCAAGTTCAAGGCAAGCCTGTACATATTAAGACCCTGTCTCAAGACAATAACAACAAAATCCCATGGGATTACCACATTCCACTGTTTAGATATGGCTTGTTCCTCCCTAAAGGTTTAAGTGTTGGAAGTCTGGTTCTCAGTGTGGTGATATTAAGTGGTGGTGGGACTGTTAAGAGGTGGGACCTGTGGGGACACTGCCTTCAGAAGTGACTGTGGTACCTGGCTGGTTCTCCCTACAGAGCTGCTACTAAATAGCAATATTTGCCCTGCCCAGGCTTTCCTGAGTCCTCCCCTCACATTCCTGGTATTATGATAGCACTCTCTCCAAGGTCCTCACCATAGCCCAATCAAGACCAGAACTATGCCCTGTAACCTTTAGGATTGAGAGCTAAAGTAAGTTTCTTTTCTTTTCAGAGTATCCATTTATATCAATGGAAAATGGATTAACTCACCATGTGACTCCATGGTTCTACACGTAAGTATATTATATCTCAAAGAACTGAGAGCAGAAATTTCAACACACTGGTGAACATCAATAGTCATTGCAGTGCAATTCGTAAAGGAAAAGATTTAAAAAAGTAAGTGCAACAGATGAATGAATAAAATGTGATACACACATAAAATGGAGTATTGTTCAGTAACAAAAGGGAATGTTACGACACATGAGTGAACCTTAAAGACATTGTGCTAAGTGAAACAAACCATGAGTAAAACCACACATATGGTATGATTTTCATTGATATGAAACAATTGGGATAGGCAAATTGGCAGAAAGCAAAAAAGAGGTAACCCAAAGCTAGGGATGAGCAATGGGGTGGGGGTTACTGTTCAGAGGGTACAGAACTTGAGTTTCCATGACAGAAATGTTTTAGAAATAGTTATAAGGGACAGCTGTACAACAGTGTGAATATCATTAATGTCCCTGAGTTTAATTAAAATGGTAATTTTTTGTTTAATATTTTTCTACAATAAAAAGGAGAGATGAACAGCTTGCTGTTTACTGATTGACCATTTTCAACTCTAAGTTAATTCTAATCTCAGAAAGCCATAAATTATTCAGGAATTAGCAGCTTGTTGCTATGGAGGAAGGATGCACCTCTCAACAGTGCTGCAAAATAATTCCCATCAGCCACCATCCTAACACTCTGTGGTCTTAGTTGCTTCCCCCTGCTCCCTCATTCTACCTCTGAGGTTACTTGGAAAGGGGTAAGGTGACTACTCACAGCAAATGCTCTGTTTTTCAGGCTTCTTTTTGCTGGAGTTCTTACCATGTGCCCGGGGGCCATGTACTAAAATTATCTAAATATAAACAAAATGCTGCTTTCCTGAGTAAGGTCTCATCTGCCAAGATTCCACTTAGATTGCTGATTTATAGGTGTGCAAACTCCCACACAAAGGGTCACCATGGCTCTGTCTTTAGGAGGCAAATGAACCACTGAATTCTCAGGCCAGGGAGGACAAGTCAGCCTTGGTTAAAACAATGAGTTTCTGTCTTTTCTACCAGTATGTTCTTTTCACCTCATCCCTCAAACTGCAAGATCATTTCTTCCAAGGTTATTTCTATGTATATCACAGAAAATTAGCCACTCTTCTAAAGATAATATGATAGTCCATATTGAAAAATAAGCTAGTATCTATAACTGAACAGCCCTTTAACCAATTACCAAGTATTTTAGCAGGCTGGCCACTTCTACCAGCCTTCTCAGCAGCTCCCAATGGACCTTCAGTCTGTAGCTGCCTGGCTGTCCTGCTTGGAGTTTTAGTTTCTACCCAAGAACCAAAGAGCCATTTATGAAAATCTGCATTTCTCTTTATATAAACAAATACTCTAAATTTCTACCTGGGGGAAAGGGAATTTGAGAGATAAACTGCCAAGCTTGAAACTCCATAATGAAAAGAGACAAAGATGTCTTCAAATCACCAGTTGGCTAGAACTGGCCTGCCAAGTGTGAAGTGTTTGACTCTGCTCATTCCTGATCAGAAAGATGGAAAGAATCATTGACCTCCAAGATAATATGATAAGTGATAGTGTTCTGGGACAGCAAAAGTATACAAAATGGGTTTGGACAAATATTCTTGCAGGCAGTTTTCTCACTTCCAACATTAACCAGAGGGCTCTGCTGACTTGGTTGCAGCTGTAACTTTCCCACTGTACAGAGTATTGAGGCTTCATGCTGGTTTGGCACTGGAGTAGTCTGAAAAAGGTTGTTTGGTATCACTGGACTGCTGTAAGTTCAGATGCATTTCTCTAGCCCACAGTTAATCCTAGCAAAATATTTCCAATAAAAGTGCAATAAGATGTATTGTCCGACTTTGGGGTTTTTAACAACTCAGCCCACCATATTTTGGGGATGCAAGGGGTTGCAAAAACCAACAGGAAGTAAAAGGTATTGTAGTGATATCTGGCAACTTTAGCTAGCTGGGAGACAACTGCAATCATGGGTTTAATGAGATTACTGAATTTGGAATGACTGTGTGTGCGCGCATGCATTACCAGATTTCTTCAGATATAAATTTCTGTTTTTTTAGTTAATCTTCTCATGAAAATATAAACATAGCTCCTTCTTATAACAAAAGCATTCTTGGCAAATTTTAAATTAACAAAAAGTGAAAAAAAAAGCTAGAAGCAAATTAACTTTTAAGTTACTACAGTGGGCATTTTTAAAAATCTTATTTTCTTTAAATTAGGTCAATTCCGGAGTTTGGCTTCCTTTTAACAAAAAGTTAACACAGCAGTTGTCTTAGAGTTTCTATTGCTTTAAAGAGACACCATGACTACAGCAACTCTTATAAAGGAAAAACATTTAATTGGGGTGGCTTACATTTTCAGAGGTTGAGTCCATTATCATCATGGTGTGACATGGTGGCATGCAGGCAGACATGGTGCTGGAGAGGTACTTGAGTGTCCTACATCTTGACATGTAGGTAACAGAAAACGGTCTGTGACACTAGGTGTGACTTCAGCAGATATGAGATCTCAAAGCCCACCTCCACAGTGACACACTTCCTCTAACAAGACTATACCTACTCCAATAAAGTCACACCTCCTAATAGTGCCACTCTCTTTGGGGGCCATTTTCTTTCAAACCACCATAGCAGCCAAATGAAAAACACAATTAAAAGCATGTAAAACCAGTTAGTCATGAAAAGCAACATTTAAACATGATCGACAAGCCCCTAAATTTTCATGAAAGAGACTGAGGGAACAAGAGGAAAGAAACAACATAAAGCCTCTTTGTTGGCGGCATTTGTAATTTAACTTTCACTCATTTAACAAATATTTACTGATCAGCTATTATGAGTCATATACTATACTGTATGCTAACTATGATGAAGATGATGTTGATTTTTGCTTCCAAAAACATTCTACAGTTAGGAAAATACATAGACATTTACCAATTAACTGTTTGCTCCTTTGTTTTTGTTTTCCTTTGAAATAAGGTTTCACTGTGTAACTCAGGCTAGTCTGGAATTCCCTCTATAGCTCAGGCTTTGAACTCCTAAGTGCTGAGATTATAGATATGTGCGCCACACCTAGCTTCTGAATTGATTCTTAGGGGCTCATCTTTCAGTGAGTTCTTCAATAGGTACTGCAGACATGCAAACTGACATGCCTACTTCTGATGTCTGAAATGAAACTTAGTCATGTATCTTCATTTCACTCTGGGTCATTCTATCAGCTGTTCCACCTTCACTTCAATTTCAACAAGTCCAGAATTAGCTTGTCTTCCTAAACACAGTTTCTTTCCTGTTTCTTTTCATACCTCTATTTCTGTACATCAATTAAAAGTTATGGGGTATTATGTCATTTCTCCATCCTCAATATATACCTTTTATCCAATAGGGGTGTTTTAAATTTCAGATTTTTGAATATTTGCATTTATATGCTGAGCTATCTTGAATGACAGACTCCAGACTATGCACAAAGTTCATTTATACCCCAATGTACACCCCAGACCTACAGTTTGAAAGTAATTTTATACAGTATCTTTTGTGTACCTATCTATTAACAGCAACCTGTCACACAAGGTTAGGTGTAGAATTTTCTGTTTGTGTTATCATGTTAGCTTTCAGATTTTCAGATTAGAACTGATCAATTATAGAATTTAAAAACATAATACAGTTCTGTAGCATACTTTGAATCTCAGGTTGATAAATTTAAAAATAAATTCTAAGGGCTGGGAAGACAGTTCACTGAGATGACTCTCTTGGTAAAGGCACTCGCCCCACAAGCTTGGTGACATGTCTGTGCTCCAGAACCACGTAAAGGTAGGAGAGGACCGACTGCACAAAACTGTCCTCTGACTTCCATGCACCTCCTCATCATGTGTACACTCACAGTACCAATGAATGAAAACCAACAGGAATCAAGGTGAGTGGCTCCTGAACAAGGACACTGGAGGCTGACCTCTGACTTTCACATTCACTCTCTAACATACATAATTCTTAGTGAAGACCACTAATAATACTATGCTTATTTATTAGAAACAAAGATGTTTGAATAATTTAATTTCAGTTGAATTATAATTTTATAACTTGAATATTAGCTAGGAATTGTGTTAAGCACTAGATAGTCAGCATTCTTAAGAAGTCTACTACAGTAAGACCAGGCACATACCATCACATCAAAGCTAGATGAGACAAGTCAGTGGGAGGAAAAGTGTTCCAAAAGTAGGCAAAAAGAGTCAATGACTGCCCCTGCCACTCTCTTATTGTAGCATATTATGCAGTGTTTGGTTGATGCCCATGGGAGGCCTGTTATTTTCTGAGGGGAGACAGAGAGGAATGGGTCTGGGGAAGAGGAGAGGTGAGGGGAACCAGGGAAAGGGAAGGGAAGAGAAACAGCAGTTGGGATGTAATATGTGAGAGAAGAATAAAGGGTACTACAGAAAAATTTACTCAGACCAACAATAACAGGATATAATTGGTCCTGTCCAGTTAAGAGCTCAAAGCTGTTGAGAGTCTGGTGTCAGACCATTGGAGTAACCACACTACAGTACAGGGAGCCGTCAACCACAAAGTTTACAGACTCCCTTCAGAGGGGGCGGAACACTACCTTGGAGTTTTAGAGAGGTGCAGAAGGCGACTCTGTAGTGAAAATGAAATTAGATGATGGACTATTCATCTAGTGATACATCTGCAATCAAAAATGAAAAGTAAGGTTGGTTTTTTTCCACCCAGTAACATTTAGTACCTAACAACAGAGTATTTGAAAATATGGATTCTGAGATGCTTGTTCACTGTTATTATTGCTTTTGTTACAAAGTCTAGTAGATAAAAGAGTGACTTTACAAAATAAGAATATGCCTTGGCAAGATGATTATAAACTCACCACATATCATGTTAGTTTAGCACATGCTAGGTGCCACTGTCCCAGGTCAGTTTCTCTTTAGTAAGATGTGAATCTGCAGGGGCTGAGTGCTCTGTCAGGCTCAGGGATTCACATTTGTAAGAGAGTGCCTACTGTTAGCACAAAGCAGCTTACTCTGGTAATGTACAGTAGGGTGCCAAGGCCTCCTACATCTTCATGCTTTTTGTGTTGGTTTGTAGCAATAATTAACATGAACAATGAACTTAAATTTTTTCCTGAGTGAAGATTGAGATTGTGAGACACTGAAGAGTTCCAGGAATTCTCTGAACTCATATCCCATAGATAAACAGTTAAGTAAATAAGTTGCTGTTTTGGGGGTTAATTTTATTTTGTTTTTGATGCTTAGGGATTGGAACTCATATATGCTAAGTATGGACTCTACCAATGAACATCACAGATATCCAAGTCCCTAAGTAAACTGTGTTTCTTATTGTACGAAATTATTATATTATGAGGCCTGAAACTGAAAAACAAATGCAGGTATATGTAAATAATCTCAACAAACAGCTAGCTCTTGCCACAAACTAAATCCCTGGAAGCAAGGCACCCAGATATATTCTTATTAATCTTTAATTACTGGAAGTTCACTATCATCATGAAGCAAGTAGATAACAGTACGTCAAACGACAAAGCCCAAAAAACTGGGAAGAGACAAAAAACACACACTGTGCTTTGCTTTATTTTGTATTAATTAAGGAGAGACTCAGGAATAATAATGCACATTGCTCCAAATCAATAAAGACATCTCTAAGATGTTTTTCTAACATCTTCAGAAAAAATTAGTATGTTCTCTTGTACTTGGTATAATGTGTTGGCTTCCATGAGAAGTCCACCCTTTTCGGGAATGACTTGGACTTGGCAGTAAGAAGGGTCAGACAGGGGTCTGTAAAAGATTATGGATGTGAGCTGTATAGAGTGAACTGACTCACTTCTCTCTGTTTTTTATTTCTTTTGGGGGGAAAAGAGTAAAAGTCATGATAATATTTTAAGAACAGTCCTATAACAGTTTCTGAGTTCTTTATTAATCTGTTCTTACTTGACTCTAGAAATAAACACACTCTCCTACTTAACAGATAAAGAAATGAGGTCTAAAGTCTTTGAGAATTAACCAGTTCACTGACGAGATCACATTTGTTGACTTCCCAGGCAGTGCGTTTTTCTGGAATTATAGAGTAAGTTCTAGAAGCCAGTTAGTGAAAAGCTGAGTATGAGGCACATCTACAGTAGCAGGAAAGGCCGTTCTCACTGCATGATTATACTACTTCCCAATAACAATCCTCATAGTCCAGTGAAAGTAACAAGAACAGATTTTGTGGTTTATTAGTCATGCTAAATTTCTCAGGGTATTTATTGTAGAAAACAAACAAAACTAGACCTTGTCAACTGCATGTAAACTCCAGTGGTTACTTCTGGACTCAGAGGTGCTTCGGTTCTACAGCACTCTCTGGAAGAAATTGAATAACACATCATGGATACTCCACTTCTACAGGACGATTTCAAAGCTCCATGGGAATTTAGATTTGCACAAGTTATTAGGATGTGACCTTTCCCTTAGATTTCTTATTTTAGGATCAAGTTAACATGGTATTTCCCCAGTGGGAGCTGCTGTACTTCCTTCGCAGATAAGCAAAAGCAATCACAAATTACAGTGAGTAAATTCAGGGAAATATATATTTCTGAGATGCAGATGAAAATGAAATCTTAAAAGGAGATCACACTACGTGTTCTTGAATTTGAAAGGAAAAGCCATGTGGTTTGCTAACAAAAGAAAACAAAACTCGTGCCATTATGGTATTTCCCTGAAATTTATTCCTGATTGTTTCTTGTCCTGGCTAAGTCTTGTGACTTTTAAAGATTATTAAAGATGTTTACGTCACTTAATTTCCTATGTCCTGCCTACAGGGAGTATAAAAGGTTAAAAACATCAAATAATTTAAATGATTTCAGACCATAGGATCTAGAGAACAAGGAGTTCATAAGCTTAAAGAAAAACAAACTAAAATAAAATGAAAGAGATCATAGCTTTGCCCCACTGAATAATAGCAGCTTTTATAATTGTGTATGATTTATATGCATTATTTGCAACATACAAATGATTGGCAGGAACTAAAGGCAGGTGCTCACAGGCACATACATACACACAGACTTAACCTCTGAAAGAGCTAACAATAAAAATGAATTTTATCCATAAACTAATATTTTTCCTGTTCATTTTTCTATCTTCAATTTTCCTCTTATGTTTTCTTTACCCTAAAAATATTCTTCTAAATATTTAAAGTATAAATTTAAAAGAGTTGATTTTTCCAAGGTACTTGGACCATTATCACATTAAAATGGTTAATAATATTTTTTAAAGATTTATTTATTTTTATTTTATGTGTATGAATGTATCTATGTCTGTACACTGTGTATATGCCTGGTGCCCAAGGAGGCCAGAAAGGGCACTGGATCTCCTGGAACTAGAGTCACAGACTACGTGAGGTACCATGTGGGTGCTAGGAATTGAACTCTTAATCACTGAGCTATGTCTCCAGCCCCCTATAATCATTTCTCAATTGATGAAAAACTATTTTTCAGAAATGATCTCCCCATATAGTTCAAGTTGGCCTTGAATTTGAGATCTCCTTGTCTCAGCCTCCTGAGTGTTGGGATTACAGGTCTGTGCTATCATGCTTTGCTAAATATATACAATTTCAAAGTTGGGTTGTATTCTATTTTATCGGATCTACATTTTCAGAAGTTGCTATTCCTTCCTCTTAGTCGGCAGTACATAGATTTAGTCATCAGCACATGTAGTAGTGCTACATTTTATTTAAATCTACATAGCCTCAGGAAATATTCTTTAGGAAGTAATCCTTGCTATAAAGTCAATTGTTGGTTTTATTGGTTGGTAGGATTGGTTGGTTTGTTTGACTTTGAGGGATGGGACTCAAGTGCTTGTGCAAACGAGAAACCACTCTACCACTTGAGCTATATCCCAACCCTACTGGGCTTTTTGTTTTGTTTTGTTTTTTAGAAAAAAAAACAACAAAATCACTTGTGTTACTTTATTCCTAAATAACTGATAAACTCTGTGTTCCCCAAATCCTTCCACTATCACATAATCACAAATAACACAGGTAAAAACTAATTCATTTAAATAAGCCGGTTATGATGAGACACAGTTCTGTAATCCTAACATTTGGGAGGTGGAGAACAAAAAAAGAGTTATTTGAACTTGTTCATTTGTTTCTAGTGTACCATAATGAAGCAAAAACAATATAATTATCCAAGCAGTTCCATTAACGATTCCTCTTAACTAAAGACGACAACCTTGAAAATTAAATGGAATATGTGCCAGGAAATAATTGTGACACATAAAAGCATAAACAGTTATTTCATCCAAAAACCAAATCAAAACAAGTAAACAAAAACCAAACAGCACCTAAAACCTGGCTTAGTAAATTAGGTAATGTCACTACAGTCGCTACAATGGAAAGTCTTGTTGCCATAACAACACATTTATTAGTCAGGCAGAAACTAGAGAAAATGTAAATGTCCTAGCAGCAGAGTGAGATGAGCCAAGTGGGACATACAAGAGGAAAACGTATCCCTGTTAACAAAAACTAGAAAAATTATGGGAGAAAGTTTTTGTGTGATTGTGATATTTTTATTTTAAATAAATTTTTGTAAATTTTTAAGAATAAAAGTGTTTAGAATGAAATGATAAGAGGGACAAAGGGGGCAAATGAATATGTTAGAAGTATATTGTATATTTGCATGAAAATCTTGTGATGAGACTCATTCTTAAGAAAGAGAGGCAGAGAGTGAGATAAATGATAGATAGACAGATGGATAGACAGACAGACAGACAGACAGACAGATGATAAGTGGGGATGGTGTGGCCTGAAATCCCAGCACTTTGGAGGTGAGACAAGAAGATTGTCACAAGTGTAGACAATTTGAGCTATATAGTGAATTCCAGACCAGTATAGAGTACATGAAGTCCTGTCTCATAAAACAACAAAAGGGCTAGAGATATGGTTCAATGATTATGAGCATTTGCTGCACTTCCAGAACACCAGAGTTTCCCAGCATCTACATCAAACAACTCACAACTGTTTATAACTCCAGCTCCAGGTTATTCAACACCTTTGGCTTCCAAATGCACATGTATACCTATGAGTAATTAAATTACTAAAAATGAGTCTAAAAATGCAAACAAAAAAGAAAAGAAATTACTGTAAACCTTGACTGCAGCTCTGTAGTAAAGTGTGTACTTACTTTACTAATCCCCAGCACAATCAAATTAAGAAAAAGAAGAAAAAAATAAAGTAAAACAAACCCATTAGCTAAAATTCCAAGTAATTTATGTTAGCTTCATATATTGCTGCAAACATAGCACTTGCCTACCCTTAAGGTTTCAATGTTATGTATGATCTGTATTTCAACCCGAAGCTCTGAATTCAGGCATAGAGGCCAGCTAGGCAGAGCTGTGTACAGAAAACACGCCCCCAATGCTGCCTGTGTCACATAGAGAAACTGATAAAGATCGCTGTGTCTTATTAGCGATTTATAGACTTGTGATTCGCTCTACTCAGTACAGCTATAGTTGAATTCCTCTGTCATAAAATCACTGGGACCAAACAAGTTCAAGTATCTTTTATCTACATGCTTGTCTCCCTCACCATCCGTTAACGTATATCTTTTGGGGGCTTTTCTTCTTTGTATAGATTCATCCGCCTTAGTTGTAAATTAACCCACAGGCAACTCATTGGGTTTTTCTTTGAACTTCACAATTTATGGCACAGGGGCCGTTTAAACTGCCAGCAGGCAAATTATGTTCAGAAAATCATCCTAGGTTTAAAAATAAAATGATTCCAAGGTTAAAGGCACCATAGCAAAGAAATGAAATGTAACTATTGAAGACTTCTGTAATTTCTTTTTTTCCATTATAGTAACATATACATAAATTTAACATTTTAGCTATTTTTACGTTTTAAGTCCCTCCAAAATGTCAGTTCAGTGGTGGTAAGTACATTTGCCATGGCGAGTGGGTATCATCAGAAACCTTTCAGTTTGTAAGATGGAAATTGTTCCCATTCCACGCTCATGCCTCACTCCTGCCCCAGCCTCAGCAGCCCTCGCTCCGTTGTCTAGGACTCCAACTGCATTAGGAACATCTTCTGCTAGGCTTCCTTTCACCTAAAATCTGGTAACTGATGCAGTTTACTAAGTTTGTTAAACATGTAAGCGAGTTTAAAAAAAAAATTTAGGGTCAAACTCCAAATACTTAGCATTTAATTTTTCATGCCAAATAACTGAATTTAGATCATTCCTTCAGATGCCAAAGTGCATATTTGCCTCATTTTGAAAAGTTTGGTCTCTCTGCTTTAAATCACTTAATACTTTTCTAAGGTTAAATCAATTTTCAAAACAAACTCAAGGCTGTTACTGATTTCCTTTAGATATCTAAGCGCTCTTCGTGTTACTTGTCCTCAGCTGCACACCCCGACATCCCTATCGGTCACAAGCAGTCTTCACCCATCTCTCTGCTCAGATATAAGATTCTAGGTAATAGAGTGGGGATCTAGAGTTTATGGATGTGATTTAGGAAACAAAAACAAATCTTGAGAAGTTCTTGTTTGAACATTTGCATCCTATTCTGTCCCCGGCTGGATTAAAACATTTGCTACAAGTGAGTTCCCCGGGAGGCACATATTTGTGAAGCTGGGATCTTGATATTCAGTGGTTAGGGTAGGATGTAACAGTGGTAGAGTGCTCACTTAGAACGTTCAAGCCCCTGAATTTGATCCCCAGAACTGCAATACATTAAATAAATAATAAATAAAACATGACCAGAACATTATATAACTGGGAAATGATTTAACTTAAGGCTTACAGAAAAGATAAAGAGATGACAGATCTCAACCTTGTGGAACTTTCCCCACAGTTCGCATGTTCAAATCCTAGCACAGTTATTAAAAATAAGCTGACATAGTAATATTCGCCCCTTTATTTGGACTTCTTCAGCTTTCTCACTACTATTAGTCCCTCTCCAGCTCCAGGATCCACCACACTCTCTTGCTATGTCTCCTTGCCTTCTTTTAGTGTGTGATGGTTCCCATCTTGGCCTGTCTTTTATGCCTCTGATGCTGTTGAAGCATATTGCTCAGGTATTGTTAAGCTGTCTCTGTTCAGGGTATGTCTAATGCTTTCTCATGATTCAGCTGAGGTTACAGAATTTTGGGAAGAACACCAAACAAGTCCTGTGTTCCTCTTAGGACACTTCACAGGCCAGACGGCTTACTACAGCTTACTATTGTTGATACTGACCTCGGCTGTTTGGTATGGTTGGTGTCTGCCAGGACTCTGCACTGTAAGTCTCTTCATTCCCATTTGCAATTAACACGCATGGGGGAAATACTTGGAAGCTGTGCAAATATCCTGTTTCTCCTTAAGTTCTTACCCACCCACTAAAGTCAGTGCTCATTGGTGGAACCAACCTGCAGCAAAGGTTGCTATGGTTCTCTGACAACAACTTTCTATTGTCCTCACTTCTAAGTTCTGTAAAGAAGAGTCATCATTCTCTCCGTCTCCATTTATCCATTTACCCAGTCAGAACTCTTGCATATATTTCGCTTGGGGAGCTATAGTGCAGTTCCACAGTTAGTGGTTTTATTGCTAAAATTGTCTCAGCTTGACTGCTGGGCTGTCTCCAGTTACCCTGACTCTTCTGGAGCACACCCTGGCTTCTGGCACCACACGGGCCTCCAGGCTTGTTCTGGACTGTTTTTCCCTCAGTTTTCAAACCAACCTCTTCTACAAAGAACTCCACTTTCTTTTGGGGGAAATGGCATTTGGACACCACAGTTTGGTCTGCTACTGAGGAGGCTCTTTTTTTTTGTTTGTTTTGTTTTATTGGTTTTTCGAGACAGGGTTTCTCTGTGTAGCTTTGGAGCCTGTCCTGGAACTAGACTCTTGTAGACCAGGCTGTCCTCGAACTCACAGAGATCAGCCTGTCTATGCCTCCCAAGTGATGGGATTAAAGGCGTGTACCAACACTGCTGGGCTCTTATCTTGGTCCTTTCAGGGAACAGAGCTAAGGAAGATGCACACATGTACTGACACACATGCACACACAATCTGCATTTATTTGTAAATTATTTATCTGACAGTTCTTTTTTCAATACATCTGAAGGTTTCAGAAAAATGGGCCATCCTGTGACTTTCCTTGTTGACTAAAATCAATAGTCCTAAAACCACATAAAATTTCAGAGTAACTTACATCTCCAGGCAAAAAGGCACACTTGCAGACTAAGAACTACCTTAGCACACTAGAGTAGGTCTTGAAGGGATGATGAATTTCCCGGAACTTTGTCCACAGGCCCTGAAGTCATACCTTATGCTAGTCAGTACCAAGGAAGAAGTACCTTCATGTAGGTACGAGCTAAAGTCAACAATTCTCCTCAAAAAACATGTTTCGTATACATGAGCCTACTTCTGTCTGACCAGAGGTTAGGACTGCGTGGCCTATGAGGACCAGGCAAGATATAGCTACCTAACTTTAGTCATAAGTATAAGAATCTAAAATAATGAACTTGGAGTCATTACATGGGTATAAGAATAAGAGGTTAGAGGGATATTTTTAAAGATTTGTGCTTTACCCAACTTCGAGGACATTTTCCTATCTTTGTTTTGTCTTAGACAAGTATGCTATTATAAATTACAACTAACAGGCAAATTATGTAGAAGAAAGTAAGAGGCAGTGAAAAAATAGAAGTGTTTAAAATACAAATATAATAAATTCTGATGTACATACCTGTAAAGGGTAGTCCTTGTTTAAAAAGTGTCTTTCTTGGATATCAGTGGCTCACAGTTAGCTTCTTTCAAATCTGAATAATTAAAAAATAAATAATATTTTCAAATTTCATTGGTACTCAAAATCCTTAGACCACCCAGGCTGCCAAAATGCAAATATATGCATTAATTTTCATTCCAGTATTTCTTTCTCCTGCACATATAAAGCTTTATATTCTCTAGAAATAACCAGCATACTGTCAAATGATTCATTGTGCATCAAGCAGGATGAAAAAAACAATCTCACAACAGTTACATAAAAGAGACAGAAGGAACTTTGATACACTTCTCTTGCTTTACCAGTCAGATCGTCAACATGATGCAAAACTTTTTTATTGCACTCATTTAATACATCAAATTAATAATAACTATATCACCACTCAGACTTAGAAAAAACCCTAGACCTTTAAAGGGATTAGCAGCCTCAAAAGACAGGGGGCTGGAGCTCTGGCTATGGCTTACTGATAAAAGCCACACCAGAAGCTGCTGTTCGTATCCATTTCTGGGGTGGGAGGTGATGCAAGTTTGATAAGAGTTATACATTGCAAAGCTGATGTTTACTGAAACTTGATTTCATCTGGAAGCTACATAGTTGAGAAGTCTAAGGTCACAGTAGAGTGGCCAGCCTGCTTGAGTATGGGAGATGCAGTACACACCACGCTAAGCAGGCTTTTCAGAGGAAGGTCCAGGGAGCAGATTGTCTAAATAATGATTCACATCCTTGTCTCTTAAAATGCTCAGGGAGCCCAGAATAGGACATTCAGTAAAGACAAAACAGCATCCGGTGCCAAGAGCCTTATCTGGAGGGCCGGGGAGGCCCAGCTTGCAGACCCAACCTTCTGCACGCTCGACACACACATGACTCCAATGCCTGCTTTTCCGATTTCTTGGAACTGACAGAAACTGTTTTGTTACGTGATGCATGGTGTAAAAATGTTACATCATGAAGATGAACGGTTTTCTCATTCTGTTACGAACTACAGCCAGTGAACTTTGCTTGCTGATGTTCCCCAGCATTGCGTAGTGCTGCTGCTTGGAAACGGGAGTTTTAACGGCATCTCAGTATCAATAGTAAACCGCAGTTCTGTTCTCAGAGCCGGACAGTCTTCTACAGGAAGAGCTCATTTGTCATCACTTTCTGCCTGTATGCTTTGTCTTTTGGCTGTGACTGCTGACCTCCACCATAATGATTTGCATAAACACTCTAATTTGCTAGTCAGTAGGGAAGACAGCATCCACACAGAAACTGCTTGTTACGTATAGCATAATTAAAACAAGGAAAATTGCTTTATCTATAAGAAATCACTACTCTGACTTTAAAAAAAGCATTTAAGATAAAAATTTCAGAAATATGGAAACAAAAGAAAAATATCAATAAATTAATGAACAAAATCACTACCTTAAAAAAATTTAAAAATTCTGGGTTAAGACTAACCAATATTAGTTTCCTTGACACTTGTGCCTGGTCCTCCTTAAATATATATGCTCTCATTAAGATTAGACAAAAAGAAAATACTATTTATTTATTATTTAAAAATGTTCACACATATATTTTGATCATATTCCTTCCCATCCTGTAATTCCTCCATAATCTTTCCCCATCCAACTTCATGTCCTTTCTCTCTCTTAAAAAATACACAAAAATGTAGAAACTGCTATCTATTCAAGGCTTGAGACCCCAAGAGTTAGATCAAACAGAAAACAAGACCAGCTCCTACTACCTCTGGAGGCAGGCAGTATTCCATACCCCATTCCACTACCTGGATCCACTCAGACTGTTCTGTGTCACTAAGGCATAGTCTTACTGACATAAGACAAAGGCAGTCTGAGGACAGTGTATTGAGCTCCTTCACATTCATTGGATGGCCAATCCATTTAAATCTGTAAAACTGAGGCACTGAGGCTGTGAAGAAAGATAGCACAGCCTTGCACTTAACACAAAACTCTCAATAGGCCAAACTGTTTCTGCATACTCATTCAACTGATTCATACACAAAATCCTGAAATAGGACTTTCTGCTAGAATCATAGTAGATAAAAATGCAGGCCAAGAGCAATTTATTCAGATTAATTGACCTGAAAAGAAATGAACTCAAGAGATAGGGTTTTTTCCCTAATCATTGAAAACTTATCCAGGAATCACATCCCCAAAGAGCTGCAGGTATAACTCAATGGTGGACCAGTTGCCTACCACCCAAAAGCCTCTGGGTTTAATGTCTATCACTGCTGAAGAAACAAAACAAAACAAAAACCTCTCCCAAATCGTAACTTTACAGATGTTCTTTTAAAATGCTGCAAAAAGAGATGTCAGATTTAAACTTTGAGTAAGACCTTTTACATTGACCATATTAATTTTTAATTACCATAATATTGATGTAAAAGTTTGACACTTCCCCCTCCCTGCAAAAGAAAACATCAAAAAAGGGCTATTGAAATGGCTGAATGGATAGAGAAGTTTCTGTTTAATTCCTAGAATCTCCATAGTGGAAGGAGAGAACCAATTTCCACAAGTTGTCCTCTAACTTTCACCATGTGCACATGACACACACACACACACACACACACACACATATCACATATATGGCACACATATGTGTATGTGTGTATACACACACATATATATAAACATATAAATTAATGTAACAAAGGCCCACTGAAAAATATCAGTTCTATCTATTGTTATTAATTTAAAATTATAAGTAAAGCTAATTAATTTAATCATATGCTAAAAATAAACTACTTGATCAAATTGCACTTATCTCAGAAAAACAAAGGCAATTTAATACCAAAAATCGATAAATTCACGTAATGGCATTAACCCAGTTTTTAAAAAAGCCATATGATTATCTCAAAACATACAAAAACAGTACTCTATACAATTCTACCTTTGGGCTGGGCATGTATCTCAGTGGTACAATTTTTAACCTAATATGTTCAAGGACCTGGGTCCTACACCCCAGCACCAAAACAGTACTAATTCAACATTTGTTCTTGATAATATTTCTTTGAAAAACTAAGGCAGTTGAATAGCAAGAATCTGTCTCAAACATACAACTAATATGGTCTTATTGTGAAATATGACAGCGGCATTTCCTGGGGTGTAGTCTATAAATAA